>NC_137984.1:25044211-25627884 GCF_963924665.1 Micromys minutus
AGATTTCATAAGATCAAGCCATGTCTCTTGTCTTTCTCTCTTTTTACTACCTGCCAGAATAAGATAAAGAATGCCCAATTCCTTCTCCATGACGTCCTGTGTGCTTTCATGCTTCCCATGATGATGATGGAAATGATAATGGACCAACCCTCTGAACCTGTAAATCAACCACAGTTTTAAGTCCTATTGTTTGTATTCATTTGCTTGTCTACAGCCTAACGACACAACTAACGTATAGGGCTATTAAGAACAATTGTACAAAGTACTCTCTATATGTTTATGTGTACATAAAAACTATATATTAAACTCATTGGCAAAATTCAGAATGGTATTTAATGTATGCATTAGTATTTTCAACATTTTATAGTCAGTAATTCCATAACTTTCATGAGGTCAATAAAACTGGTGAATGATAAAATGGGCTGGATTATGTACCTCAAGTACTTATGAATGTGACCATGCTTAGGAAGAGCCATGTGATGTAAGGTATGTTCATCAGACTGTCCGAGTTCTATTGCTAATGTCTTTATAAGAAGAGGCATGAGGCAATATTACATGTGAAAGGAGGATGAATATGTGACAATGAAGAAAAACTGGAGTGACAAGGTCAGGCCAGGATACTATATATTATACAAATCTACCATATGGTAGAATGAGTAAAGGAAGAGCTCTTCTGTAGTTTTCAAGGCCCTATGGGCACCTTGACTTTGGAGACATGTAGCCAAATTATGAAAGAACACACTCCTAGTGATTTAAAATATTAAAATTGTGTTCATTTGTTATAATAAAGTCATATAAAGGATTAGGATAATCCTCTGTCAATTTCCCAATTTAAAAGAAGAACTTCACTAAGCAAGAGAATGTATTGTTTATTTAAAACTAAGATTTTTGTGACTGGGTTATCTCACTCAGGATGATATTCTCTAGATGAATCCATAATATGCACTCACTGATAATTGGATACTAGCCCCAGAAAGCTCTGAACACCCCAGAAATAACTCATAAGCCATATGAAGCTCACGAAAAACAAAGGCCAAAAAGTGAAAGCCTCAGTGCTTCTTAGGAAAAATAAATAAGTGTATAGCACTCTCTCATAGTGTGGTATACCTGGACCTTAAATCGTTAATAACCCAAGAGCTAGAAATATAGCCTTTTGGCAATTTTTGGTATCGAAAGATCATTATTTTTAATCTACACACACCAAGAAAATTCTTACTATTTCCATATTACATTCTGTTCTACATGTACTTTATGCTTATGGTAAATAGTGGGATTTCAATGCATGTTATCAAACCTCTAAAAGAATTGTCAAAATGCTTTTAAAAATTTGTATATGTATTTCTCTTCTTTAAATAAAGTTGTAAGAAAAAGAAAAGAACTAAGATTTTGTGGGGTGGTAAGATGGCTCACCAGGTAGAGATATATGCTGACATATCTTAGAACCTGTGTTCAATCCCTGGAAGCTACCTGGTGATAGACCAAGAACTACAGGATGTTTTCCTGTAATAAGCCATGGAATACATTGTGAGTTCATTGTGTACGCACAATGAAGTAGTGGTCAAGCAAGCACAGAGATCTAAAGTGCCTCACATATGCTCCATCATACCATCCTTGTCATAATAAAGAGAGCAGTGTTTCCTATGTAGCTATTAGATATAGCTTCTTATTTTCCAATGGAGCTTATCAGTTTATTATAGAGTATATAGTCTTGCAAAGCAAAACTACTTCTCCTTGCTCTGAGTATCATGTGGGATCGCATAGCATTGGCCCAGTACATTTACTTTTAAATGTCTTTCTTAAATTCATAACCAATTCATACCACATCAGATATTTATCTAAAACACCAAATATATTTTCCCAACTGTAGACCTTGGCCTAGTTAAATAGAAGGAGATATCACATCGGTGACCTATTTGGTTAAGTAATCTCTAGACCATAGGGAGAGCTGTTATCACTACATTTTGAGAACGAAAAATTCATGCTGAGGTTACTTTGTTAGCTCTGAGATCCTAGCTCCTTGGTGCTGGAGATGATACTTTTGATGTAAGCCCAATGTGCCAGGCAACACTCAGCCTTCCCAGTCAGAGGCTACTTGGCAGGAGGAAGCCATTTGCCTGATACAGATCTTTATTTCCTTTTCTAAAACTGTTGAATATGATGCTGCTCTTAATAGACAGGTTCTGCAGAAGCCTAGCATGGCTTCTATTACTTAGTAACTGCTAAGGAAAGTTTTTTGATTGGTGATACAGTTGTTTTGCTCACAAACACTGTTAAGTTACATGTATGGGCTTAAAGGAAAGTAAACACATACTGTCCATTCACAATCTGAGTAAAAGACCAGCTTGCCTCTTGTCTCCAAGCCAGGGGTGGGACCTCTCGTGTGTAGTTTCCTTGTGTGTGGAATGAGAAGATTACACCTGGGTTTCCATAGCCCTAACATTTTGTGACTTCAGTCATTGTAGAAAAATTGGAATTTGTCATTTGTCTTTCTGTCATTTGTTTCAGAGTCACGGAATCATTCTGATGGATTGTTTTATGACTCTCATGTATGTAATGTATGTGAGCACTGCCTTCTCAGTTGTTGATACCACTTTTTGTGATGTAGGTATATATTGCTCTACCAAAAAAAAATTTTAAAGGGAAATCCTATATTCATGGTACTTGGGCTACTAGAATTATCTATAAAATGTCGATAATTTTTTTTTTTAAAAAAGCCTACCTCATGTTTCTGTCTAAAGAAACAGAAACATTTGTGAAAGCAGCTGAGTACATAATAAATGGTAAACTAGACATTGCTATTTAAATCTTTTTATAGAGTAACAGCTAAAGTCAATGTTTTAGTCTTGACAGTTTTTAATATCCTTTGCTTTGTTCCAATTCTCAGTGAGATACTCGTCTGCCTCTGTCTTTCTAGTGTTTTCAGATAATCTTGAAAGAAACTGATTTGGTCACATTCTTTAATTATCAGGTAGATAATGCAAATGAAATACAAATGAATCCATGCCACCTATTTTAAAACTACAACTGCTGAACAAGAGGAAGAGTTGGAAAGGCTTTGGGCAGAAGGCACAGTCTCTGTACATTTCAGGGGTTATTTAAAGCTGGTTTATGGTGGGCCAAAGGACATAACATTTACTGGTGTACTTTTAAAGTTTACAGTAGTTATCTCTGGCAAAAAAAGGAAAAAAAAAAACCCTCAGCTTTTCTTCTATATTCTACTACCAATTAAGTAGCAATGTACATTTCTAAACACTATCAAAAATTTCATGTTTTTATTGAAAAAGGAATTGAAATGATCAAAAATTAGACTGTGAGTATAAATATCATATGTCATACACTTGAAGCCTTCAGAAAGCTAATAATTGCCAACACTATTCAATTCTAGACTTTTAAAAAGATTTTGTATACATTGGTATCTTGCCTGCATGTCTATATGAGAGTATGAGTTATAGACCATGAGTTATAAACCATGGGAGCTGGGAATCGAACCCATGTCCTCTGAAATAGCAACCAGTTCTCTTACCCATGGAGCCATCCCTCAAGCCTCTTAATTCTAGAATTTTAAATAGTCTAACTGAGGCCATGAGCGTTTCAGAAAATAAGATGCTTATTGGTAGAAGAAGCATTTGATACTCATGTCTTCATACATGTATTTAGTAATTCGGAAGCTTGCCTTCACCTCAGAAGTTAATAGGAAAAAAAAATTACATAATATCTATCCAAATTCACAGAACTTTTCCAAAGACTTTCTATTTTGGTCAGATGATCAGTGAGTTCTCTGACAACTTACAGGTTGTTTCCTAAATCTTGATTTTTAGGTATGGTATAATTCTCTGGAAAAATATATTTCTCAAGGAATCAAAGTCCGGGTAATAGCCACCAACCTCTACCATATTTAGTTTCAGTATGTAAATCCTTTTTCCTTAGGGCTCATGTTGCTTGGTCTTATTTTACACTCACTATGGAACTAGGAACGACTATGAATTCCTGATTCTCATGCGTCGTCTTCCCATTTGCTGGGATTAAACGAATACTGTTCAGAGGATTCAACACAGCATCGAGGGTGTCACTACAGGGCATTCATTCTACCAGCTGAACTGTAACCACGAAGATCATTATGTTCCGTTTTGCTCAGTCCTAGTTTGTCTCAGTACGAAGCTAGAAGCTGTAAAAAAATTCAAACTAGCATGTAGGGCGTTGTCCTGGAGTATTAAACCATGACAGTCTCTGTCTTTTTCCATCTCTTCACTGTTTATGCAGAAACAAGCAGAGCCCTGCTTCCCCACCTTCTTTCCAAAGTGGGGAAACCAAACCTTCTTTTTTTCAAGAGCGCAGGTGGAATTTAAAACAGAAGACCCCAGGAAGTCGCGGGGGTCCTTTGCACTTTTTTCAAGGGGGCACCTCTGGAGCTAACACAGCTGGATGGATGACACTGGAAACCGATCATCCCTGCACCCACCCTCCTGGCTACCTATCTTTTCATCAGTCTGTGTGCCTGCAATGTTCCTCATCATTTGTTCCTGGAAGATGTAGGTGCCGCCTGCTGGAGTCTGAAGACTGCCTTAGAGCCGTCTGCCAGTACTCAGCTTCGGGAGCTGCTGTTCCTGCTCCCCAGGCTTTGCTGTACCGCCTGAGGCTGTCCTCCAGGCCCTGCTTCAGCTTCTCTTTCAAGCCTGCCTTACTTCAAATTATCACACTTGAGCTCTTGGTAACCCCAGAGTGGTTACTGAGCTACCTTCCCTGGTTCCCAAGCAGTAGCTGGTGGGGTGTCTGTGTGAGGACTCAATTCCTTGGGGTCATTGTCTCTCCTCTACTATACCTGACTGGCACCTGAGGGGGAGGGGTGACACAGCTAACTTTAATCACATTCAAGGGGAACTCAAGACAGTGAGTTTTGCTGTTTGCATTTTAAGGTGGAACGGACTCTTCAAGGTGCATGTTTTCCTGCTGGGTTTCTTGCATTCTCCTGAGCAGAGACAGGCATTGCGGAGGAAAGCCACGCCTCAGTTGGCCCAGCTCCTAAAGCTGTACTGATTGAGAAGAACTCTTTCTGAAACTGGTTTTCTGCGACCCTAATAGTGGGTCTGTAGGCCAGCTTGGAGCTGAATCCCAGCCCCATTGTCTCCATACATGGTAGCACACTCCTACAATTCCAGGGCTGAGGATGGGGAGATTTCAGACTCACTGGGGATTAGCAAGACATAAGATTACCTTACTTGGCAACTTAAGGCCACTAAAGGACTATCTCAAAGAGTAAGTTGTATGGTACCTGTAGGAAAACACCCAAGATTACCCTCCAATGTACAGACTCATATAAAAAGGTACAATCATATTATATATACTTAGCATATTTCCATACACGGACATACACATAGGTTAGGACATACACATGAACATACAATTTAAAACTATGACCCATCACTACAGTTGAGTACATCAGAGTCTCTCATCAGTGATTGCCTGAAGCCACTTCTTTAGGATAACCTAAGTGGTAGCTCTTCCCTGCACATAGCTTTCTTTGGTTCTCTCTCTTTTTATTAAATCCTTTTGAAATAGATGTTTCATGTATTTACAAAAGCTCAACTTCTACACAGTACTGCTATAGAAATTTTGAAAGCTGGGTTCTTCTTTTCCTCTTTGGCATTCTCACACTTATTCAGAGTCACATAGTCTTGATCCTTTAGAACTAAACTGAGGAGTAAGGTGCTAAGTTGTTTCAAATTATATATATATAATATATTTTTTCAAGTGAATTTCCAAATGTGATTAAATTACTTACAATTCAGCCTCTTAGTAGCAAATATGAGTCAAGTACTCATAAAGGTTTCTCTTAACATTCTGACATTCTGTTCTTTCATTTTGTCCTTGAAGAGGACATAAACAGAGGCACTTTATCTCTTTCGTTTATAGTTTTAGTAGTAATGAAATCAAAAAGCTGCTTTCCATGTTTCCTCATCTATTAGTTTGGTTATACTCTATAGCCAAGTAACACAGATTGAAGGCAAGAACAGAGTCCGGTCCTCAGAGTAACAGAAGCTCGAGCGCAGGATCAATGTGTCCCCACAGCAGCTTTCTACTACAGCCTTACTCCCTGGCTTACGGCAGTCGTATATGTTCCTCGTTTTCATAAGAGGCTTTCTCAAAGTTTGTCTGTGTCCTAACCATTATTTTAAATTGATTTCATTTCTTTGTTTTAGAAGCATGGCGTCCTATGTATGCCTACACTATCCTTGAAATCACTACATTGCTGACTTGGACATGGATCTTTGGTTCTCCTGTTAGTACCTCAAGGTTGCAAATCTTTGCTTCTTAGGAGCAAATCGGTGATGGATGGGATCATGCACCAAGGGTTCCCTGTACTTTACTCAGTTCTGTCTCCCAAGACAGGCAATTATAATCTCAAAGAATTAAAAACTTAAACAGCAGCCCTCTGTTATACTAGAGTCCCATACTTCAAGATGTGAACTTTAGAGAAATACATTACTGACTAGGACATGGATCCCCTCAACGTCACCGAACCTAGGATCCATAGGCAAACATAATGAACAACCTTGGCTTGAAACTAAACAGTCACTGTGGTCCCTGTAAATGAATACTGTATCAGTTAAGTATTCAAATAAAGTACTTCTTTACATGCCATTCCTGATTTATGTGTATATTATTTAGTTATTCTCTATCTAATAGAATTCCTTGGCTCCAGTTTTCTATAGTCAGTCAAAACCCTCCCTGGAATGGCATTTTTTTTTTCTCTGAACAAGAGATTGGAATATGAATCTGGGCTATCCTTATACACATAAGATCTGCTCTGGATCCCAAATCTTTCTTGGAGTACTGACATGACTGAGAATTTCAGAGGAATACCGTGGTAAGCACTTAAGTGTGTTTATAGAACATGTGAAAGCTTTATAAGACGTATGATAGAAATAAGTGTGTAAAATCTATTTTGTTTTCAGCCTTAAAATTATCACTTCAATATTCTTTTTCCGGAATATAATTGAGCTTTCTAACCTGTCACTGAAATGGAGGATGAGTCACCTAAAGGAACGGTTAGGGAAGGCAAACAGTTTGGTTTTAATTTGTCTTAGGGGGAAAAAATAACAGATTTTTTGCACATGGTTGGCAGTGGGGTTGGAACAGATCATGCTGAGTGAAGGATTAGTTGAAATACAGAGATTTTCCAGACATTAGACTACACCAAAAATTCAATTATAAATCTAATTATAGCTTTAATTGTTAAACAATCAACCAGATTACTTTCTAGTGTGAAGTGTTTTGCTTCCTGCTGACTCCTGAACAGGTGCAGTGTGCAGGTGAGATCTCTCCTCTAACCATGGGAATGTCACCAGCTCCCAGCCTAGACACAAACTATGAAAAGCCTGCAGGGGAACTATGCATCTCTATGCACTTGGGAAAGATCTTATAGCAAGGAGAAAGGGCTGTGCTTGGAGGATAGCAATCCTAAGGTAAAAGTGATCAAATTATAGCCCACCCAAGGTCTTTGTTAAAATTAAAAGATCTTTCTATTTTGCTTCTAAAGATTAGAAAAGGCATCATAACACAACAAGGCCAAAAATGTTGAGGCTGTTCATGTAGGTTTGTATGGGTTTCTGTTTCCTAAAATACATGCAGTAAATGTTTTTCCAATGTTATCAAGTTACAAGCCACAATTAATGCTAAGAGGCAGAGGGGCAAAAGAGAAGAGAGGGTTGATGGAGCCCTTGCCCAATGGGTAGCAAGTTGTGTAGGTATCATCAGATGGGCTGAACATGTATGTGTAAACCAGAAAGGTTGCAAATATGCAAGTTGGCATTGATTCTCCTGAAATGAAGCTTATTGTTTGCAGCAGACAAAGCTAATTTCACATGGGAACAATTATCAGAATCTAGCTTTTGATTTACTGAAGACAAAAAAAAAAAAAAAAAAAAAAAAATGGTCCAAGCCCAAACTTGCAAGTAGTCTGACACGTAACCATTTTTTTTTCTTTCAAAAACAAAGCATGTAAAACTCCAAGGATAATTTAATCTTCCAATTCTCAGTGAAAATTTTAAACTGAGAGATGGTTGGTAGGCAAAACAAAAGTAGAACCCACTTTTCACGTAGCCTAAACTGTCAGAAGGAATTGAATGGGGCTGAAACTTACAATGCTAGCAGTTTGAGGCAAATGCAATAACACTTTAAAATAACATTACAAGATTTATTTTAACATACTTAAAATGCAAAAACTCTTCTGAGAATTCGGGAAATGGAAAATGTTTACTTTAGAAAGCGCTTGGCTATGTTTTGGTTCCATACTAAGCCATAAAAGGATTCATGAAGCCTGCCTAACATGTGGTTCATAATGCCTGCTTTGTAAATTCAGCATTCAAATAATGCCAGTGGTAAAAAAAATAAATTAAATTAAAAAGATAAACAACCCTGGGTTATCATAACTGTGGAGAGACATACTTTGGCACAATGAGAGGCAGACCACTATCAACTTCCATATAAAGTAGCAATTGTGTAGCACCCATATAGAAGATTGAAGCACTTCCTATTGGTGTAAATTCTTTGCCACAACATAATGGCTCCCAACAGTTTACAATGTGGCTAGGATGACTGCATCTTAAATTTCGTTTCATCTTAATTGATTTAAATGTAAAAGCTAAGAAGACAGCCATAACTTTTGGCTACCAAACTGAACAGGACAGTTCTGCCCTTTCTATTGCCAAGGATAACGTCTGTCGTGTCTCTGTGGTACACAGCATGAGGTTCAGATTGTCAGGCTTGTCCTTAGGTAGAGAAAAGCCTGCTGCTAATAGCAGCCCTTCTTAGACAGACTTACCTCCCATGACCTACACATGGATAATAATATTTAGTCACAGGACCCTGTGGTACACATGTTCTTATGACTACTCTGGCCAACCACCCCCAAACTAAAAGCAAAAAAGTGTCTGTGGTTAAAGAACAAAACTCTCATTTTGAAAACATTCAATGGAAGATACAAAGAGAACAGGACCTTCTATATCAACGAATTAAAACCCCAGTGGTACCTGGGACTAAACCACTAACCAAAGAGTACACATGGGGTGGGGGGAAACCAATGCCACGAGCTTCAGCAGAAGGCATTGTCTGGTATCAATAGGAGGAGAAGCCCTTGGTCCTGTGAAGGCTTGATTTCCCTAGTGTAGGGGAATGTCAGGGCAGGAAGGTGGGAGTGAGTGGGAGGGATGGAGAGGACGCTCATAGAAATGGGGTGAGGGAGGATGGAAGAGGGGAGATCCAGGAAAAGGAATAACATTTGAAATGTAAATATATAAATTATCAAAAAAATCCTCATATGAATGCATGGAGACTAAGTCAGCAAGCATAAGGTTGATATGGGCATGTACCAGGTCTGAGTTTAACTTCAGCCTTCAGTTTAGTATTTTTGTAGGGTATCACTCAAATGTATGCCTCTTTGCTTGGGTGCCACCAGCATTCAACAGGGAGAGGAAGTCAGGAATAATGTCCTGGTCTACACTGCCCTTCAGAGTAGCTATGTATCAGGTAAGAAGGGGAAGGCAGAGCCCTGGACCAACAGGATCCAGCCTGCTTGGGAGCTAGTGCTGAGGGTACCAGGTGAGGCTGGAAGAAAGAGAAAGCCTTTCTACAGGGTCTTACACCCCACTTTTTCCTGAGACAACCATTAATAAAGCAGTTCTTTGAGATGATTCTTGATTGTTCAGATCGCTTTATTTGGGGTTCGATGACAATGCATACACTTTATTCCTCAACCTCTTGTAGGAAAGGAATACCTAGGAAGGCAAGCTCCTTGGCTGAAGGCTCAAAGCTATATGTGACTGAGAACCTATGATCCTCTCAGTAGGGTGTCATCATTGTATGTTCCAGGCCAGGTACAGAGATAGGGAGAGAGAAGCTCTGATCTTGCTGCTCTCAAATCTCTGAGATTTCTGGGTCTGAGCTCGCTCTGCCATAGAGCTCTTCTTCCAGTGTTGTAGCAAGGTCCTACCTGTGCTACAGTGGGCTCCTGATGGATTCAGTCTCTGATACATCTTCCTTCTTGGACTTTTCCTTTTGTTAGTTTTCTTGTCTAACATTGGTGTGATAATTTTTTTTTGTTTTATCTTATTATATTTTATTTTGTAGTGTTTTGTTGTTATCTCTTAGAAGCCTGTTCTTTCTGATGGAAGACAGAAGGGAGTAGTTCCTGAGGGAAGAGGAGGAGAGAAGACGGGAAGTGGGGAGAAACTAGGTGGAGGAATAAGGACATATTGTATGAGAAAATAATCTATTTACTTTAAATAGAAATGTTTAAAAACTAGAAAGGAAAAAAAGAAAGAAGGAAAGAAAATGTACCCTTACACAGTCTAGAAAAAAATGTATATATTCTTTGTACTATAGCTCTCCAAAAGGCTTTAATTGTTTCAAATTTATAAATGGGAAGCAAAATTTGTGCTATAGTATACCATTTTCTGAGGACTGTTAATGAAATTGTACTTTTTGAATGCTATTTTGTGTCAGTGAGGGGAAAGAATTTAATCTGAACCCAAGAAATACTTTTTTCAAAAGTAAGTTTGGGCCTTCAGGAGCTTTTTCTGTGGATTCAGAACTTCTTACTACTTGGGGGTTATTCCAGTGTTACTGGGATTCTCATTGGCAGAGTATCTTACTTTTCCCTTCTTGTAAAATTGTGTTGAAAAACAAGAGGCCATGCCAAACCACCTCACTCAGAAACTTTCCAGGAGAAATTGTTGACTGATGTGGGATAAGGGAGTTCTCTCCTTGATAGGAAAAGGGTACTTTAAGGACAAGCTATGCCAGAAGCCAGTTGTCACGTACAGCAGCGTTAAGTAACTTTGATAAGAAGGCTAAACAACAGCATGGAGGAAGGTTTTTGGTTTGGATTTTTTTTTTTTTTTGAAAATGATAGCTAATGAAGTCTAGTAATTCTTAAAAAAAAACTACTAGAAATAAGATGTTTCTTATACGTAGTTCAAATATAATTAGCAGAAAGTTTATAAAATTTGAGATACAGCGGATTTTGCATATATTCCTTTAAAACCAAAACGAAACCAAACACCAAAGATAGAAAAAGCCACCAAATGTCTGTGGTTGAAACCCAAAACATCTATTTTAAAAATATTTAATTTATTTTCCATTTTTAAGAGTATGAGTGATTTCCCTGTGAAGATTTATGTGTACTACATGCATGTCTGATGGCCATAAAGATCTCTAGAGGGCATCAGACTCCCTAGAACTTGAGTAATAAATGATTATATGCTACTATGTTGATGCTGGGACCTAAATCTAGGTTAGGGTTAGGGTTAGGGTTAGGGTTAGGGTTAGGGTTAGGTTAGGGTTAGGGTTAGGGTTAGGGTTAGGGTTAGGGTTAGGGTTAGGGTTAGGGTTAGGGTTAGAAGTGCTCTTAAGTACTGTGCTATCTCATAAGTGTCTAATTTCACAGTTTTGGTTTGCAATTTCCCCCTTACATTCTTTGGTTATCTGATGACTTTTTATTCCTTGTATAATAATGTAATTATCATTTCGGCAGTAAAAATATTAGAGAAAATATTTATGAGTCAGAGATGAGGGCAATGCCTGATTCTGGGTGTCACATTGACATATTTGTATATCCCATATTATTTGAATATAAAATTCCCTTCCAGGCTTGTGATGCTGAGGAGAGTTAAGGCTAGCAAACGTAGTTCATTAGATATGGCCTTGAAAGTTATGGCACAGACTCAGGTGAGTAGCTTTTCCACATATTCCTGCCACCTCTGATTGCACAGCTCTCTGATGCCTCCCCAGCCATGACAGATAGAAACCTCTGGAACCCTTCTGCCAAAGGTAAGTCCTTTGTTTTCCTTTCTCTGCTAGGTGTTTCACATAACACTAAAACTTCTGACATACAGCATGGCTTCAGGACCAGCTTTCCAAAGTCCCAGTGTGCTTTGTGGTTCACAGTTAAATTACCCTCAAATGGGTTCATTGTTAAACTCGGTTTCCAAATTTTAATGTTTTTTTTCTTTGTTTGTTTGTTAACAGCTCAAATTCTTACACATTATAAGCTTATAATGGATACAAAATATTATTAGGGAAGCAGTCCCTGCTTAGAAATTAGACAATTTGTAAGAGTGTTAATAGTGTGCTAATTAGGTTACTTTTGATCTAGGTCAGTTTACTTATTTGGAATGTTGAACTACTAAAAGCTATCCTGTTTATGAGACTATTAAAGGGAGGGTGGAAACTCTCGGCTGTTATAACACCTTTCTTCTATTCCAGAAGCCTTGATTTTCATTTCCACAACCTGCCTCCAGAATTCAAATCTGACTGTTCAAGTTCAAGAGATAAAGCTCCTCTTATCTCTAAGGGTCTGTGCTGAGTGTATACCCTGCTACATTTTCAAATACTTTTAAATACCTTTATATTTGTACATGAAAAAAACACAAGGTAAAAATAAACACTCCATATATTTGAAGAATTATTAATTGAAAAGCTGATCATAATATGAATTCTGTCAAAATATATCTGAAAATCTATTTTAAACAGACATTTAAAATATTTCATCTTATTTTTATTCCTGTGTGTGTGTGTGTGTGTGTGTGTGTGTGTGTGTGTGTGTGTGTACTCAGGTACCCAATGAGGCCAAAGGAGGATGCTGACTGGAGACCCATCTGGATGGGGAGATACCAGAATCAGAAGAAAATTCAAGTCAACTAGCAGGATTCCATGTGCTCTTAACTGTTGATCCATTTCTCAATATAATTTTTATCACCCTAAGAACTCACCATAGATTTTTATGAAAACTTTGGTTCTTAAGCAAAACAAATGACTCTATCGATCTGGTACTTGTTCAAAGTAAACTGCTCCCAGCACAGCAATGAAAGAGCAGTCTGAGGGACATACACCAACCCACAAACAGGTTTCTTCATTACAATAACTACTCAAAGGCCTTCTTTGTAGGCTGCACACTTAGCTATTTCAGCAATCAATAAACTCTTTGCTGCATAGGGTCATGAAAACTTAAGATGACAAATAATTTTTTTGAAAACAAAAGTTTGCTTTTAAAATGATGCTTGAGTTTAATGATGAGAGGAGCTTTTAAGAAAATTCAGATGTTTAACAATAGTTCTCCTTTAAGTAGCTCCAATATTTGATAATATTTCACACAGTTTGAAATATCCAGCCCAACTAGAGACCCATGTCATGTGCAACCACAATTACCTGACATTGTTCATGATACTCTGTTATGCTTGTCAACAGGAGCCTAGCATGACTGGCTTCCGAGAGGTTCTACCCACCAGCTGACTGAAACAGATGCAGAGACCCACAACCAAATCTTCGTAAAGCTTTGGGACCTTTATGTAAGGGTTGGGGGAAGGACTGAGAACCCTGAAAGAGATAGGAACTCCAAAAGGAAGACCAACAGAATTAACTAACCTGGACCTTGGGACTCCCTGAGACTGAACCACCAACCAAAAAGTATACACAGGCTGCATATCGGCTCCCACACATATGTGTCAGATGTGCACCTTGGTCTTTATGTAGATCCCAGACAACATAAGTGAGTGCTATCTCAAAATCTGTTGACTGTATATGGGACCTGTTCTAGTTGATCTGCCTTGTCTGGCCTCAGTGAGACAAGATGTACCTAGCTCCTCAGAGACTTTATGTGCTATGGTGGGCAGGAGTACCAAAATAGAGTTCTCTATACTCTCAGTGGAGAAGGGGAATGGGAAATGGAGGGGGCACTGTGGGAAAGATGACTGGGGGGAACATAGATCTAGACATATTTATTTAAAGGGGGAAGAAAGAGCAAAATATACCCGGACATAAGCCATCATTCAATACATCAGAATAATATGAATACAGACAATTTCAGTGTTTTCCCAACCAAGCAACAATGCATTCTATGCCATAAACATCTAACACTTTGCTTCGACAGCTAGGCTTATATTTATATTTTCTGGTATTCTAGTCAGGGAATAGTTCAACGCTGTCTCAGGTAATTTAGTGCCTAGTCAAGTCCATCTTGAGACATTTGTCCAAGTAACTGGACCAAGGACACCTGCTGAAGCCTTGTCACAAGTCACAGTGATGCTCTGATTCTTTCAGGAGCACTGGCTGGCAGGGCTGCTGCTGAACAGACAGAAAGTACATAAACAGCACACAGACCCACTGAATTGTAACAGTGGGAATATTAAATAAACTATGCCTTCTGACACACTTCAGTAGAGTAAAACCACTGAAAACACCTTCCTCTCAAGAATTTTAAAAAGAGGTAAAATGGAGCAAAGAATGTTCTTCTGCACAGAGAGAAACACAGAAAACTTTAAAAAAAAGATAGAGCCCCAAAAGAACAGGATACAGTTACTCAAGATTAAGTCAAGGTGAAAGTAATAGCTTGGATTTCAATGAAGTAGTAGGTAAAAGTTTTGATATAGGGTTATTTGAAAGCAACAATAAAGTTAAATATAAAAATCAATGTAAGCACAGAAGACAAATGATTACTATATAAGCACAACAAGAAACTATTTATGGTCCAGAAACTATGCTAGATTTGCATCTCAGGCAGCCTCAATACTTTGGTTTCTTCAATATAATTCAATAAAAAACAGAGGACTTCCACTTCCTACGTTTTGGCATGGATGCATTCCATAGCTTTTTTAGTTATTTTTGCTTAGGCCTTCATAGATATTAAGTGATATTAGAGCAAATGTAGCTTCAGATATAACAGATAATTGTTATAATTATGTTTAGTTGCTGTAGTTATCACCCAAATAATGTCTGAGAACAAGACAAACCAAACCTTGGGATTGTTATTTCCCAACAAAGTTATTTAAAGAGAAAAGCAAATTAACCATGTCATGTTAACTCTTAAAATCTGATTAATCCCATTTTGGGTGTAAACACTGGTTATGTTATTATTGTTTACTTCATTTTAATACAAGGTCAGTGCAGCCCAGGTAAGCCTCCAATTCCACATTTATCTACGGATGACTGAATTATTGATCATCTGCCTCAGTTTCCCAACTACTACCAATGTAGTCCATCCTCCAATTTCCCACTCCCCTTCTCCTCTGAGAGGGTGGACAGCCTCCTTCAGTATTACCCTAGCACATAAAGTCTCTGTGGGGCTAAGTGCATCCTGTCTCACTGAGTCCAGACCTGACAGCCCAACTGGAAGAATATGACATGATAGATTACATCACTGATTAGTTAATATTTTAATAGTTTAAAATTTTAACTTTTGGTATCCATAGAATTGTGTCTGGAGTGAATCAGAAATAACTGCTGTCACATTTTTTGAAGAAACAGTCATTAGATTATAGTTCGAGATTAACTCGAGAATGGATACCATCCTGAGTATCCCTCATGCTCCTGGAAGAGACTGTTTACTCAGTCCCATTGACTCTGTATTCATAGCCTGCTGAGAGCAAGAACTGGCCTGAAATCCAGAATGCCATGTCAGAATCCTGCTTGATGTCAAGCGAGCAAGTATGAAAGGCCCCGATGCTGAAGCACCAGGTCATAGAGGTCAGAGCACTGGTCCCACTGGTCCAATTTGGACATGACAGATGAAGTACAATAAAGCTGCTCTGGCTCAGTGCTTCGCAAAGTTGAGTTGCTTCCAAATCACCAGCAGAGTGAGTTTGAATACAGATAGATGACTCCCTCCTTCAAAGTTTCCATTTCTGTCTGACTTGGAACTCAAGGCGTTCCAGTTCCTTCAAACCACCTTGGGAGAGACACAGTGGAGCAGCATAATCTTTTTACTGTCAAGAAAATAAAGCTCAGAGCCCTTAGCATGCTGGAAGTACCAAAAGATTGCTCTTCTTAAAATGATGACCCCAAGACATTCTTTGAACCACATGGGAACATGCTGTTTAGAAACTATTTCTTTCCTGCCTGGATTCAGTAATATTCAGGAACTGCTTGGTAGGGAAATGAGGCTCAGTAAGTAACAATTCCTTATATGGAATCTCTGTGTCTCGTTACAGCAGTTCATTTGAAATGTTTGAAGGAGTATTTCTATAGACTTGACTTAACAATCATCCACTTGAAGTGAGGTAAAAATTATGTTAGGCCAGTCACACTCAGTGACTATGATTTCTTTGGCAAGGGGTTTTAACGGGTGTTCTCTGCAGGTGGAGGCCACAGGACAGTTTGTGGTACTCACCTCTCCCCTCTGCCAACTGGGTTCTGGAAATTAGAGTCAGAACATTGAATTTGGTGGTAAACATCATGGGAGTATATGCCATCTTACTCCTTCTGACTCTGAACTCTGAGGTGATGAATCAGTTCTTAGCTACAAGGCCATGGGATAACAACAATGGCTCTATTGTCTTTTGACTTTATTTAAAACTTCTGGAAAGTACTTAATTGTGCTATAAAATATTAGGGAATATGTAGCTCAGAGAAGAACAGTAGACTAGCAACCATTGATACAGCCACACAGATGACATTGAGTGGTTACTGGAGTGTTCACTTTAATTTGCACACATTATAAATAACTCCAAGAGAAAGAAAATACCTTCTATAATTTTTGTCCTGCTTCTTTCTAATTTAATCCCTTTTCAATTAGAACAGTGTTCCTATTCATTGATAAATGATTTTAAATGAGTTCTGATGGTGGTTTGCTGTGACAGTGTTGGAGTGTATCAAATCAGGTACTTGGGTTTTTATATTTTTCCTGTACAAACAATTATTTGTATATTTACAAATCTACCACCTGGAGTCTACTCCCCATTACCACTAAGATCAAAATACTTAGAGAAGATTATTCTAAACGAACAACACAATAATGAAACCTGAAACTGTGAGACAAAATTAGTGAGCAAATTTAGGGAAGAAGAAAATCCACACATTGGAGCCACTAGAAGAATCCACTATAGTCACTGCGTTTCCCATTCCTGTCTACTATATTGAGCTTCATGTGGAAAAAAGGAGGCATTTTTCTACTGGTATTATACTTACAAAAGAAATTTTTATTTAGTGCCAATTTAAATGGCATGGAGAAACATTGTAGATAATATTGTTCATATTTAGATTTAAAAAAAAGTCCAACATTATAAGTATTATACCATCAATAGTTACTCGTTTGGCACATAGCCCTGTGATTATCATTGCAGATGAGAGTCATGGAACATTTCTCAAAGTGGTATAATGTGTTAAAGGAAAGAAGGTGCTTTATGTTTCCTGGCATTGCCAGTCAGGGGATCACAACAGGCCCTAACAGAGAAAACTGATGAAAGACACAAAACTGAGGGTCCTGGGGTAGCATCATGGGAACTAAGACACACTATCAACAGGTTTCTTATGATGGGCACTGTAAAAAAGATGGGATTTCTTAGGTATTCCCACAGAAGGTATGGCCACAACTACTTGATAAGCAGACTAGGTGGAATTAGAATCAAGTGTTCAAAAATGTACTTTGAGAACATTACCCCACAGAGAAAATGAAATAACATGTGATTAAGTGCAAACTTGATCTCAGGACAGAAGGCAGCACTATATACAAGCAAACTACAGCAAAACTAATGAAAGAATAGGACATAGTTTGTAAAGTCTGTAATTGATTAGTGAAATTATATAAATGTTATTTATGTATGCAATTGCCTTGATAACTCTAGAATGGCTATAGTAATTATTATTAGACGATGGGAAAAGAATACAGATTCTGTACATACCCTGGTGACACCGAATTATTGTAGCAGAGTACCGGCCCTGAGAAGGAGTTAAAGAGCTGCCCCCTCAGCTTAATTATATGGACAGAATATATGTCATTGATACACTAGGCAGAAGTCTAAGAATTTTGCAGGCATCTCCTGTAATTACAGTCTTATGTCCCCTATTGTGCTGAACACAACTTTCCAAAATACAGAAAGATGCTGAAGATAAAGAGAGTATCTTTAAGCTCATAGACATGGGGCAATCCAAGGAAACCTTATCGTATAAATTCATACTTTGTAGTATTTTCCCCCACTGCTATTCAGCTTGGCATAGTATAGCCTTAAATACTGGTCTCATAGTTAATGACCCAGTGCAGCAGGGACAAACAAGAGTTCCAGGTATTTGCTTGTTCATATATATAAATATAAATTAATTGGTAATAACATATGCTTGTTACATGTCCATAATATCACTGAAATGACAACCTACTATACATTTCTAAAAATTGGTTTATTTCAATTACATTTTAAAGATATTACACTTTAAAGTGAATGTATGAAGCACTTAGACTTACTTATTCCATGCAGTATCCATTGAATAAATTAGATAGTATACAGTTACAAGTCATAACTATATAAAAACAAGCTTACCATGACTAGGGTATCCAGGTGTAGAGGGGTCTCCTCCTGGATTCAGAGTCACCATGAAAGGCTCAGAGCTAAGGACTGCAGACTCTGGTGCATCACAGGGATCAATGTAGAGAAGAACACCTCCAAACCCAGCCTTCTCCAATAAGGAAATCTACAAGGCAAATAAATAGTTGGAAGTGTTATGCACATTAGATGGACCTAAATCGCGGTGTCTGAATTGTCAGCACATAGAATAGTTATTTCAATATTTAAAAGGAAATAACTTTGACTTTCTGTTTTTCAAAATTTGAGGTGAGCACGATTTTCCTACGTTGTCTTTCATTGTTGCAGTAAACATCATGACCAAAAGGCAACTTATGGAGGAAAAGTTTATTTCTTTAACAGTTCCACATCACCAAGAGACTTTAGCATAGGAATTTAAAGCAGGAACCTAGAGGGAGGAATTGAAGAAGAGACTGTTGGATAACACTGCTTGCTGACTTTCTTCCAATGACTTGCTCATTACACTTCTTATAAAGCTCAGACCCACATGCCCAAGGATGGCAATATCCACAGTGAGAATGGCTCTCCTTTATTGTTTAGCAACTAGGAAAATATCTCACAGATGTGCACAAGGGCAAATCTTATGGAGACAGTTCTTCACCTGAGATTCAACAAAGTCTAGGTTTGTGTCAAGGTCAACAGAGACTTACCATTATCATACAAAACAATGTGGACTATACATGGATGAATTTTCTTATTTTGTTTGTAATTTAAATATGGCATGTGGTACTTATTCTTTGAAGTATCGTATATTTGTATCATATTCCCTCAATCCTTCCAGATCATTTTTGATTCTCTGCCAAGTATGTTTCAATATCCATGTCATTTTTTGTTTTGTTTGATTGGATTTTAAATCACCTGCCCATTCCAATTGGTGAAGTTCATATGTACATGAATTTAATTTCAGGTCAGCTTCTGTAGGACTGAACAACCACAGCTTCCCAGAGATCATAACATAGTAGTTCTGAAAGGTTTAGAAAATACACACTCCCCCCAAGCCTCCATGACCTCTGGCTATTCTAATAATTTTTTTACAATGTTTTCTGAGTCTTAGGGGAATAGAGTGTGATGTGAATGTTTCTTGTTTAATTAGAAATTTTGACTACTTTCTTCTACCTCTTAGGCAACATTTCTATATTGTTTATATATACAAGAGTTCTTTCTGTGATAGAGATTTTCACACCCTCTTTTTAAAACTTGTCCAAGGATTTTTATACTGTTAGGAGGTTATCAGAAACTCCCTTTTTTATAGAGTTCTGCTTTTATATCAGTGGTTTTCTACTTGTTCTTCTCTTTCTCCAGAACCTAAGACTTCAGCATAATAATGTATTTACTACCAATGGAAAATAGAGAACCTCTTCTCTTGCTCTTTGGATAGTAGCTACTGTGATGAATCTTTCAAGATCTTCCATGACATTACTTATTTTACATCCTCAGTCCTACGTAGGAGACAAAAAGTTAAAGTATTTCCAAAGAACCTCATGAGAGTTTTTTTTTTTTTTTTTTTTTTTTTTTTGAACAATGCTTTTCTCTCTGACCATGTTAGAAATATTTGAAAGCATTCCTAGAGTGCTTTCTTCAAGATCTTAATGTAAAGACTTATTCTGTCATTCAAAAGTACACAATGTATACTGTTAATGGGAAATATGAGCTTGACAATTTCCATTGTTCCAGATTATATTATCATAATTAACTGATTTATTTTAGTTACATACTTTACTGTGACTTAATCTAATGTGAATAACAATGATTATGATGTGCTACTTCTACTTGTTTTCCATCAGAGAGCAAAAGTAATTACAGGTCATTTAAGTAATAAAGTAGAGTCAGATTAACAGCCGTACTGAGTGTACTTACTACTGATACAGGAACCTGACTTAATAATTATATATTACTTCCCAATTAACTTCACACACACTTGTTTACTGAACTATGTACTAGACTAAGGAGGGTAGGCATGTCCTTGAGTAGGCCCTGTGTTGAGGGCAAAGATCAAGTTTATTCCCCAGAACTGGGTTAATGATGTAAATCATGGAATGCCTTGCTACATAAACATTTCCGTGGGAAAAAAATTGTCTTGGCATAGGATCCTCAATAAAATGGAGCCCAGAGGAAACATTTGAAATACTCAATGTATGCACTTATTGTGGAAAAAACAAACCATGTAATCATGCACACACATACACACACACACACACACACACACACACACACAAATACACATCCACCCACTCATGCACACATACATGTGTCCTAGTTTGGTTTCTATTGCTGTGATAGAGATGATGGCCAAAAGCTGCTTAAGGAGAGAAAGGGTTTATTTGATCTGCAGGCTACGTTCTATCATTTATGGAAGCCATTAAAGGCAGGAACTTGAATCTCTAAACATTGAGGAACTCTGCTTAATGACGTTATGTCTTATATTCAACTATCCTTCTTATATACTCTGTGGCCATTGGTCCAATAGTCATATTTTTAATTGCCTGTACCTCCTAAGGAGATCATCAACAACAACATATTTGCAGAATTGGCCTCCCCAAAAGCTAATATGAGTAAAGCATTTCTACAGCTAAGAGCCAATCTACCTCGTGTGTAAAATGAGAAAACATCATTAGACATCACCCAAAAAAATACTTGTGAAAATGAAATAAAAACACAGACACTTAATAGAAATTTGAAATTTCAATGGGATCTTGTTGAAATGCTTTATACTTTATATTTTTGATATATTAACAATGGTTATATTTTTAATTAAAATATAGGTGACACTGAAAATCAAATACACTCAGACCAGAGAGACATACCTCTCTCTTTCATATTCTGAGAATCTGCAGAAAGAAGGAAGAAACTTATTGGATGAAATATATTAATGGGGAAAGAATGTGATTGAGAGTTCATATGTAGGTTGACTATCTCAAAATCTCACCCCTAAAATACTGTTGAAGGGCTTCTAATTATTGGAGAATATATTGTGGAATATAAATCTCTCTCATAAAACAATTACTTTTTTGTTAAAATACTGTTTTATTCATCATGTTATTGGTTCATTAAGATTAAAACTTTGCATTTGGTGTGTTCAGATTTCTGACACTGCAACATGATATGATCAGTGCCAAAGTGTGTGCTTGTGAACTGCCCAACATGGTTGTAGAAATTTTAACAAAATTTCATAACGTTTTAAGATTACATTATTGTATTATATTGGCCTGCAATTATAAATATTGCAGGCCACATATGAATAACAGATTAGTGTCATTATACAGTTTTTGCATTTTTCTTTAACAAATAATAAACATTTGTTTATGTTGATGAGTTCTTCATGATTTTCATACCTACTGTTAGATTACATAAATAATACTATATCAAGGAGGTATCAAATGTTATTTAATCAACCCATTACACATAATACTTACATTTATATTAAAATAAATGGCTTTTTGGATAAAATTCTGTATAGTATCTATTCTGTAAAATATTGCAATAATTTGCAACTGCATTGGAAATCCACCAATAATGCATTTATAAAATTAATATTTACTGCATTACACTACTGAATGCAAGATAAAAATGATTCTAAAGAACAAATATTACAGCACAGAAGTGCTTGCCACCAAGCCAAAATTTGCAAAGGAATATGGAAACTGAAGTCAGGACACAATAGGGTTATCATTTAAAGACTCAGAGAAGCAACATATCTTAGAAAACGTACTCTGTTTTCCCCATTGTTTAAGGAAGACAGGCTGCAGAAAATATCATGCAGTCCTGTAGGCACCTATTAGAGAAGCCCAGGAAGGGTTAACCTTAACTGAGAAATTGTCTCAACCAGACTGGAATGTGAGTATTACATGGGACATTTTCTTGAAAATGAATGATGGGGAATTGCCTAGCACATTGTGATTGGTACACAACTTTGACAGATGGTTCTGAGTTGTATAAAAAAAAAGAGAGAGAGAAAGAAAAAGCAAGCTGAGCAAGCCATCGGGGGTAAGGCAGTAAACACTGTTTCTCCTTCACCTCTGCTTCTGTTCATGCACCTAGATTTTTGCTTGAACTCTTACTCCCTTCTCTCAGTGCTAAAATGTTACCCGTAAGCATAAGTGAAACAAAGCTTTGCCTTCTCCATGTTAGCTGTGAATAGTGTTTTATGAAAGGATCAGATACTAAGTAGAATGTGTGACAGACATATTTTATTAGACAAATATATAAGTAGGTATAAATGTTAATTTCAATACAATATCACTGGATAGAAAGCTTGTGGCATATAGTTTTGGTGCAGGAGGCCTTCACATTGTTACAAGTGAGGATATTTGTCACTGTGTGGCACCTTTTATAACTCAGATGACTTGATTTCCTTGATAATGACTATCTTAGCAGGATAATTCCTGAAACCAGAAGATAAATGTTAGGTGACAACTCCCTTTTTGGTTCTCCTCAAGATGTTAACCATTTGAAGTGGGTTATAGATGGAAGAATCCAGGGAGATACAATATGGACTATGTAATACTGGTGACAAAACCAGAATCAGGTGACAGGGAGGGAGACATTCTGCAGGCTCCAGTCAGCCCTTTTCTTTCAGTTCTTTTATTTCTTTGAAAGGGCTTAAATTACTTCCAAATAAATCTGTTTCAACCAAATTAAATGCAAAGGTGTTATGATAGAAGAGGTTTCTGAACTCTGGAATCCATTTTAACATCATGAACATATGACAACTTACATGATCTCCCTCCTCCTTGGTTTCATCATTGACAAAATTTAAAAATTGAACTCCATTTTCAACAAACACCTTTTCTGATCCATATGGAACACCATGATGTCTAACCCAGTGATCTTGAAATGGAAATTAATTGTTTTGTTTTAGATAGTTGTCTCCTCTTTAGCAAGGATATTTTCTCAGTAACTGTTCTTAGGAAAAGTTGCTACTGTTCAGACATTAGAGACTGTGTACACAAACAGGGATGGTGTGTACAGTTCAAGTATATGTGATACACAGCAGACAAAAATAGCAATACCTATATGTCTGTCTGTCTATTGTCTTGCCTATATATTGCTGTACAATATCTATCACAGTTGCATATAGAGTTTAATACTATTAAGTGATATGTGATTCCCGATCTCAACATCCCAAATACTGAAAATAATTTATTTTAAACTACTGCTCAGGAACTTATTCTCCAAAAATAATTTCTCTGCTTAAAAATACACTTAGTTTATGGGTCATTTTTTCAGAATATAACATATTTGTATTGAATTTTATGTTAATATCTTATTAGAAATATTAAAATAGTACCAACATAATGCATTAAATTATTTGTTAGCATCCAATTCATCTCTTCTTCTCATTCAGATATAATTTGATATAATACTGTACAATATTATTTTTCAAAACATCCATATTTTTATACTCCACTTATTAGACTATATATTATATAATCATGTTAAGTAAACATTGTTTTCATAGAACTATCAACATTACATTAATTCTGAAAATATTTATACTCTAAATGATTCAGTTAGTAGTTGTTTCAAGAAGAGAAGTTAACTCCTGTATAATGTTATAGAATGTTTATACAAAACATTCAACATGTTTATTTAGAATCACATATAGGCTTGAAATTTTACTTTCTATAAAATAGATATAAAACTCAACTTTACATAATTTCACACTTTTATTAAAACAAAATCCATTTTACTAGACAGTGCTAAGTGCTTTTCTCTGTGACAAGGGGGACTCTTCCTGCATTCAAAGGAGACAAGGCAAATCATATGTTTGAAAGTTCTTGCTTGACTTTCACATTACCTCATTATGACTAATGTTCCTGACCTAAAAGCTGGGGGATTCACTTAGGAGTTCCTCAACTTTCCTGAGACACATTCAAGTTGGTATACCAGATGTCAAGCTGGTATACCAGATGTCATTTTATATTATTGTGATTAATTAGTAGAGGACTATATATAACACTCAATAGTGGTAGTGATTGGTTTTAATGCTATTTTAATTCAATTCGGCTCCCAAAGGCTGAGGGTATCTGTCCCTACCAGAATTTGATTGGTAATAAAGAATTCTCATACAGCCAATGGCTGGACAGGTAGACTGAGGCAGGACCTTGAGAATTGCAGAGGCTAGGAACTGGGGGAGAGAAAACAGAGAATGCTATGATTTGGAGGGAGACATATCAGATTTAGAGCTACAGAAGAAAATCATCTAAAATGTACATGAGAAAGAAAGTGCTCTCCCTCCCCACAGAAGGGGTGCTCAGAAGCATCTTTAGCAGCAAAAACTATGGAACCACACAGAAGGAAGCAGGGAAACATGTATAAAATATAAAATTAGAGGGCATAAAGCTAGGATTACAAGAGGGTAATATTAATATGTGCTAGCCACAGGGAGGATTAGAACATCCCATCGTTCCAGTTAGTCAAGGTTTATTAAAATTAACTGGTGTGATTCAGATAGCTCCTGGGCAAGTGTGAGACTGAGACTTGCTGGGAGTCAAAGTGGAGTAGCTAAACTCGCTGCTACACAGTAGAAACATGAGGCCTCTGATAACATGACATCCCAAATCACCAAGCAGGCAATGAAGAGTGTGTTTAGCTCAGTTTTTCTTTGTTTTACGGTAGAGATCATAACCCAGGGAATGGTCCCACCCACAGTGGGCTGGTCTTTCCAACTCAATTATCTGAATCCAAAATATTTCAGAGGCATGTTCACAGACCTGACTACCACACAATTTTAACTCCTATCAAGTTCACTCTTGAGAGGAACCACCCACACAGAGATTTCACCTTGTTAAATCTACATCATAGCTTCTCTGTTACATTCCTGTCACTGCAAGACAGAAATATATACAGCATCACCAAAAATTAAGTAATATTACATTTCACTTTTATTTCTAACAATTAAAATCTGTTTGTAGAAAACCATTAACAATAGCAGATTTCTGAGCAATTTGGAAAGAGATCCATATAACTTCAAATTATTTACTTAGTACTTAATTCAGTAAATGCAAAAATATTTTTCTACTTTTTCTGAACAGCTGAATATTTTAGTTTACTTATCAATCAATAAATGATTCAATGAATAAATGTTTCATATGTATTCATCGAGTACATACTGCAATTACCCTACAGAAATGTTTTGTGTTCTATTGTTCACATACTGAGACTGAGAAGTTCATGCAACATATTTTGTTGTGGGATTTACAGAAAATGTTACAGTGTGTCTGTATTAAGCCAGATTGCTTGTAAAATTTAGCAATCAAAATATTTAATTAAATGTGCTACATTATCTCCTTCTCATTCTTTAAAATACAAATTAAAAATAATGTTATTTTGTTTTTATTTCTGTCTTGTTATTGATGAAAGGAGGCAGACTGGTGGGTTTCCCCTAGCAGGTTTTAAGGTTATAATTTTTGCCTTGCTGATAAGTTCTTATACATGAATATATTGGGCCATTTCAATGGTTCTTTCTTCTCCCATCATTTCATGAAACACACTTAGCCGTTTCATGTTGCTTATAGTATATGATCAATTGTCAAAAAAAAGGTCAAAAAAATGTCAGGTCAGAAAATAGGTGGTAGTTGCAAAGATCAGACCAGGTATTATATGTTTGAGAATAGTAGTTGATATCTGAGAATGCTCTGACACAGGTTTCCATTCATTGCTTTAAACAAGTAGAATCTGGACACTGAGAGGATATATTTATTTTAGATACCATGGGAAAGTTCAGACAAATACATTCAAACTCAAAGATACAACAAAAATGTTTCTGTTACCTCTTATTACTTGTAACATTTTCCATTGTTACTTTTTTTTAGCATAACTCAGTGTCTAGGAAAAAGGTATCAGTTGAATTCACCAGCTCAACTGATGTACTTATCAACTACTGAGAACTCAGAAACTGAGTTCTAATGAACTCAGCCATCATTGCCAACTTATCCTGTTGGAATGATGCATGGTACCCTTGATGTTTTGATCAAAGGGAGGTGGTTCTCTTTTTCATCCTTCAACACTGTCACAGCATCGGTACAGCATTAGGAATAATATTTAGACATTATCAACCAACCAAACCTTCCACAACTCCAAAGGGCTAAAATACCAACCATTGAGCACATATGGAGAGAGCCATGACTCCAGTTATATATGTAACAGAGGATAAGAAATGTAAACTGGGTTGGGGGGGGGGTTGGGTGGAACAGCACCATGTCAATATTTTGGATGTGAAATTTTCTGAGAAAACTAATTTCGACTCGTTGTTTAAATCAATCTGTGGCATTTTATAATCACCACTCAATCCCCTTTGGAATAAAAAAAGCACATACACACATAAGGACATATCAGATAAATTCTGACTAGGTAGGAGTCAGCATCATAGTGTAGTTAGCATCCTGAGTCAGTTAGATAAAACATGGTATGTTTATCACACATCTGCTGTGGGCCAGGTGCTGATTACATGTCACTAATTGATTTATTTTCAGGTCATTTGGATTCTCATTGGATAGCTGCTAAATTGTGAGCACCAAAGGCTTGGCCAAGAACCAAAGATAGTATGTGGTCATGTTGGAGATTAAAGGAGTTGCTCAAATTCCAGTCTGGGCATTTTCTGCTGCAGCACATGTATGTTTGCTAGTTTTGTTTTTTGTTTTTTTTTTTTTTATTCGTTTTACATTTTTTGTTTTTTTTTTTTTTTATTTGTTTTATTTTTTGTTGTTTTTGTTTTGGGACATGTTTAAATCAGCATGGCATTTACTAGAGTCATTTGGAAAAGTGGAATCTCAACTTAGAAAATCCATACACCTTATTGGTCTGTGAGTAAGCCTCTAGAATGTTTTCTTGATCGATTGATAACTTATGTGGAAATGCCTGGCCCATTGTAGGTGGTGACACCTGTGACCTCATAGTTCTGCATGCTACGAGGAAGCAAACTGAGCAAGCCACTGAAAGCAAGCTGGGAAACAGCACTCCTTTTTGTCCACTGCATCATCTCTTGTCTCCAGACTTCAGCCTTAGGAGTCTTCCCTGACTCTCAGTTGTGAGGCATTACAATTATGCTCAGAAAATATCCTTCATCCCCAGATTGTATTGGTCTTGTTATCACAACTATAAAAACCCCAACTAAGCCAACTAAGACAATGCATTCTTTGAATTACACAACCAGCCTTTAAACAGACTTTGGCTAAAGGGTAAGTTTATAAAGCATCAGATCGAACCTACTATAAGACAGCTCGAATGAGACACTTCTGTCAGTATTGTCAGAATTCCATGCTTGTCTGGGTAGATTGTTAAGATAAAACAACCTCAATTTTATAAATGTTCTGCTGTGAAGATTAATAAATTTTAAAGAACACTCTAAGAGATTTTGCAAATTCCTGACCATGGTAACATAAACATACTTATTTTAAAATACACACATCTAAGCATGTCTGTAATCTCATACAGCACACAGAGCAGAAAATGTGAGGACACCTTCACAGCACAGTGGAAACATACTTTGGGCTATTGGAGACTCTGTCTCCAAAAATTGAATATTAAGAATAATGGCACATGCCTTTAGTCACAGCACTCAGGAGGCAGAGGGAGGAGGATCTCGGTAAATTTCAGATTGGCATAGGCTACTGTCTTAGCCAGTAAAATTGACCCCTTGTCAACTTGACATGCAAACAAATCAATATTAAGCTTCAACCCTTACTTTCTTGTTCATCCCCAAGATCTTGATAACCTTAAGAGTTCCACATTCTTTAACAATTCTTACATTTTAAAATTGCAATACCTTTAAAATATTCAGTGTCTTTTAAAAATCAAATATTTTTTACAATTCAAAGTCTTTAAACTGTGGGCTCCACTTCTTCCTTCAAGACAGAAAGATATCAGGGCACAGTCACAGTCAAAGCAAAATCAATCTCTAGCAATCCAGTATCTGGGAATCCACTTATGAACTTCTGGGATCCTCCAAGGGCTTGAGTCACTTCTCCATCTCTACCCTTTGTAGCACATATTATGTCTTCTAGGCTCCAGCTGCCTGTTCTCCTCTGCTGCTGCTGTTCTTGGTGGTCATCTCATGGTACTGGCATCTCCAAAACACTACTGTCAGTTCTGAGGCATTAATTGCCACTGAGAATGCTCCTTCACCAATGGCCTTTCATGGCCTCTCACATGACCTATTTTCCATGACCCCTTCATTCCTTCAAACTCAGTACCACCTGGGTGACTCTTACACATTACCAAGTCCAGCCACAGTATAAGGTACAACCTTGGCTATTTCTGGAACACATCCTCTTTGTGCTCTCAGAAAACAGTTTCCAGAAGATTTCACCTGAATGATGCTGGTCTCTTCTTAATCACCACTAATTTCTTAGCTCCAGCTGACCAGCATCAATAGTTATAGCAATGCCAAGGTTTTACTTTCGTAGTTCTGGTATCTAGTTAATCACAGATGTTTCTTCAGCCCCAGCTAACCAAAACAGCAATAGCCCTGATTAAAGGGTCTTTAAACTTCTGTCTGAAATTTCAGAAGCCAGGCCTTCATCTTCTGCACTGTTTTCAGCATTAACTGCCAAGATCCTACTAAACATCCCACAGAGCTCTTAATATGTCAATGGCTCTTCTAACTCAAAGTTCCAAAGTCTTTCCACAGTCCTTTCCAAAAACATGGTCATGTTGTCACAGGAGTACCCCACAATGCTTTTACCAATTTGTCTTAGTCAGGGTTTCTATTCCTGCACAAAATATCATGACCAAGAAGCAAGTTGGGGAAGAAAGGGTTTGTTCAGCTTACACTTCCATATTGCTGTTCATCACCAGAGGAAGTCAAGACTGGAACTCAAGCAGGTCAGGAAACAGGAGCTGATGCAGAGGTCATGGAGGGTTGTCAGTCACTGGCTTGTTTCCCCTGGCTTAACTCAGCTTTCTTTCTTATAGAACCCAGGTTTACCAGCCCAGGAATGGCACCACCCACAATAGGCTGGGCCCTCCCCCTTGATCACTAGTTGAGAAAATGCCTTGCAGCTGGATGTCATGGAAGCATTTCCTCAACTGAGGCTCCTTTCTCTGTGATAGCTCCTGCTTGTGTCAAGTTGACACAAAACCAGCCAGTACAGCCACATACTAAATTCTAGGTCAGCCAAGGTTATATAGTGATCCTGTCTCAGAAAACAAAACCCAACAAAGCAAAACATCCAAACACTTCGTAAGAAAATAAACAAATGTTCATGGTAGCCTTATTTGTGATAGCCAGAAGCTGGAAACAACCAAGATGCCCCACAACATAAGAATGAATAGAGAAAATACGGTTCATTTACACAATGGAATACTACTCATCTATTACGAACAAGGATATTCTGAGTTTTGCAGGCAAACAGATTGGACTAGAAAATATCATCCTGAGTTAGGTAACTCAGACGCAAAAGGAAATGCATAGGACATATTAACTAATAAGTGGCTATCAGCCAAAAATGTGCAGAATACTCAGGATACAATACAAACAACTCAAGAAGGTTAAAGAGCTGAAGGGCACAAGTGAGGATGCCTCAATTCCACTTTGGAGGAAGAAGGAAGCAATCATGAGGGAAGATAGAGAGAGGGACCTGGGTGGGAGAGGAAATAGGTAGGGGAAAATGGAAACATGATTAAGTATGGGAAAGGGGGTAATGTTGTGGGGGAAACAGGACTGAAGCCTTTGGGACCAGTCAAAAGAATGGAATCAGGCAATTTAGGGAGGTGGGAATGGGAGGGTGTGGCTCTTGAATGTACCAGAGTCCTGGGAGGTGAGAGCCTTACAGAACTCAAAGGGAGGGACCTTAGATGAAATGTCCTACAGTGGGGAGAGGGAACTTGATACCTCTTAAGAGGAGTATCAAGAGGAGGGTTGGGATTACCATTCCACAAACACTCTTACCCAGAATTGTTCCTGTCTAAAAGAACTGCAGAGACAAATTAATAGAAGAGACAAAGTGAAAGGAGGTTCCTGGTGACAGGCCCAGATATTGATTCAGCTCTAGAGGAGGCTCCGAGGCCTGATGCTATCACTGATGGTATGATGTTCTTGCAGACAGGAGCCTAGCATGGCTGCCAGCTAAGAAGCCCAACAAACACTTTACTGAGATCAGTGGAGTGAAGTCAGGACCCTTGTGCTTGAATTAGGGAAAGGCTGGAGAAAGCTGAGAAGGAAGCTTACCCCATATAAAGACCATCTGGACCCCCAAGATCCCTCAGACAATGAGCCTCAAACCAGGCAGGCTACACTAACTGATAGGAGGCTCTGACACATACAGCAGAGGACTGCTGGGTGTAACCTCAGTGAGAGAAGATGCATCTGACCCTTAAGACATTTGAGGCCCCAGGGAATGGGGAAGTCTGGTGGGGTAGGAGCAGCAGGGTGGAGACATCCTCTTGGAAAAGGAGCAGGAAGTATGGCTTCAGGAATACCAGAGGGCAGACCATGAAGGGGGATAAAGACTGCAAAAATAAATTTAAAAAAGAACCTAAATTTCATATTACATAAACATTTTTATACATGCAAATTAAATGGTACTTTGTAGGTAAAAATCTAAAAAAGTTACAAAAAACATGCAATCACATGTAAGTGGCTATTTTTACCAGAAGAACTCACAGATCACATTTTATCACAGAAATCCTGATGATTGTTATTCCCACTGGCAGACAAGCATTTGTCCTTTACTTCTGTGTTGTATTGAGAAGATGGCATTAAATCAGTCTGTAGAGTCTTACATGCTTTGTTATGTTTCAGAATAAACTCACTTTTTTTGTTACCTAGAAAATGATGATTAAGGTAAGACAATTTACTGCAATCAAACAAACTATGCCTAAGGATGATCACACGGTTCTTTTTTAAATCACTTCATACCTTCACTTGTGATTTCAAATGGGTGTGTGTGAGATACAGAGTTATTTCAATAATTTGAGTGACACTAATAAGAAGTGTTGTCTGCTAGTGTAGGGAAGATGGTGTGAAGCCACTGGATAGGGAATTGTACTGCAAAGGTCTGAAACGACCAAAAGATTTTAACTTGTATCTTTACAATTTGAGAAAGAAAGGGGGAGGAAGAAAGGAATAATGTCAGGGAGAAAAGGAAGAGGGTCAGGAGAGATCCTCTAGGCATTTATGTTTTATTCCATGTTGACAGATTGTCTTATTGAAGCCTCAGATTCACTTGGAGTACTATCAAGTCAAAAGTGAAGCAGAGGTGGCCTAGAGATCACCAGGTCAGGGCCACTCTGCTATGAGTAGCAGATATCAGAATAAAGATGTCCTTAAATGTTATTCTTTGTACCTTTATCTTTTGTGTTGTTCCTAGACAATGAGAAAGGAATAATATGTTCTCAAATAATGTCACATTTGACTATTTGAAACTATGCGCTTCCAAAATCTGCCACATTATATATGCATACAGATAACAAACAGTATAGTCATAGTCTTGCTTTTTTTTAAAATTATGGACTTTATGTAATTAAAAGGCCTGGAGTTTGCCTAGCAGTCAAATAAACAACCAACAAGGTCAAGGACATAATGAGGCTGAAGGATTTTACACATTAACAAATGTTACCTGATTTATCTGAGTACATGTGTATATTCTTTATATTAGTGGTGATAATAAATAAGGAAAAGAAAAAGAGGTTGGGAGTTAATGAGAAAAGAATTTTTTCCAAATACCTTATGAGGAGCCTGTGGCAAGAGAGGAGCAAATTAATATGGGGAAAAGACATGTCTCAAAAATCTGTGTGCTGATATTTCCAAAAGTAGATGGTCAGGTGGAGCTGCTCAACCATTATCCCTGTCTGCTTCTCCTTCTATGCAAAATCAGAAGTACCAAAATTTGCCAGATTTTCCAAACCATGTTCAATAGTAAAAATAAAAATATTAGTAGATGAATGGTTACAAAATTGTGGTATATTTACACAATGGAGTTCTACTCGGCTATTAGAAGTAATGACTTTATGAAATTCCTAGGAAAATGGAAGTATCTAGTGAATATTATCCTGAGTGAGATAACCCAGTCACAAAAGAACAGACACAATATGCAGTCACTGATAATTGGATACTAGCCCAAGAAAGCTCTGAATACCCAAGAAAAAACTCACAGACCATATGAAGCTCAAAAAAAGAAAAGCCAAAAAGTAGAAGCCTCAGACCCTCTTAGGAAACAAAAACAAAAAGACAATAAGTTTACCGCACCCTTTCAGAGTGGGGTACATGTAGACCTTAAATCATTAATAACTCAGGAGCTAAGAAGATAGCCTTGTAGCATTTTTTGGTATTTAAAAATAATTATGTTTAATCTATACATACCAAGAAAATTTTGACTATTTCCATGTAACCTTTTGTTTTACATGTACTTTATGCTTATTGTAACTAGTAAGATTTCAGTGCATTCTATCAAACCTTTTTAAAAAATCAAGTACTGACAAAAATATATTCATATAGTTTTATACCATATAGTTTTTTTTTATCTTTTAAATCCAGTGACTTCTCATATTTCTCTTGCCAATCAGGTAAATACTGTCTTAGTTGCAAAATTTTATTTTTTAAATTTTCTTCCACTTTTCAAACATTGCATTACCAAAATTCAATTTTATCTTTGAAAATTGCTGCATGCTATTACATAGAATGAGGGAGATGTGAATCGGTAAAGGATATTATTGTTTATTCCCAATGATTTAACTTACATGCCACCAACTTATCCTTAACATCTTATAGGTTGCAAATTCCAGGTGGGCTTCGTGGAAACAAATTAGACCATGAAGAGTCTCTACATGATCTTATCTGCTTCTACTAATCAAACTGATGGCTGGGTGCCAAGGAAGTATCAGAGTCTGTGTGCCCTGTCTCTGTTGTTTAGAGATCACTCATCATTGAATTTACCTCTGACTCTGACAGCCATTCACAGCAAGATGAGCTTTCTGAACATTAACATTAGGGTTTTTATTTTCCTAGCCCAGGCAAGCTTTTGACTTTTGTGGGTGTGATGATTCTTTATGGAAAAAAAAATCAGTTATCTTCATGAAAAAAAAAATGTGTTCAAATAGTAAAAGTTATTATTAAAACTAGGAGAGTGAAAGTCTACTTGCTTCTCCTTGATGATAAGATTACCTGTTAAATCAACTTGGTGGATTTTCCATCACAAGTGTCTAGGGACACAGTCTAAACGGTTAGTTTAATAGACTGCCCTGGGGCCTGAGGCATCCATCACACCCTGCTGTCTCTACCATGTCTCAGGTTCCGGGTCTGTATTAAGATAGGATGATAGGATTCTAGATAGAGATTACACTAAGTTTAATGTCTAGGTGTCCAGAAATAAGAAGGTATGCCACACATACACAGCTTCAAGAGTGTTTTCTAAAGAGAAATTGAATCAACCAGAAAGAGCTAAGAAATGTTGACAAGGTCTAGAACAATTATTACTATTGTTATTGTTATTATTATTATTATTATTATTATTATTATTATTATTATTACTTCACTTCTTTTCCCATGAAAAATATCAAAATGGAAAATATTCATAAGCTTTTTCCATGTCAAGAGAATCCTTTTTTATAGTAGAGATATCTATCCTTTAAGAATACATAGAAGCTGCATTAAAGTATGAATATTTAAGAAATATAATGTCTTGGTCAACATATCTTCTGTTTCTATGCATTTCTAGACACATTAGATACTAATAGGCACATCAAGTGGAAACAATAATTATATATTTTTGTATTGATTGAATGAGTATAGCTCAGGTTGTGATAGCAGGTTTATTTGAGATTGAATGTAATTTGTTATAGAAAGGCAGCACTTGTAAATGGAAACTTCTGAAACAGAAATACTCTTTCTCTGCAGAAAGTTCCAGAATCATAATACAAATTAAATGGCTACTTTGTTGCTAGATGTTGCTTAGCAGGGCTAAGGAATTCACAATGTTAAGTCCTAATTAAAAAATGAAATTGAACTGTAGTTCCCTGGAAACAAGGTCTGGTCATACTCAATAAGCTTGACTTAATTTAAGAAAAATAATAATTGAATTGCTAACAAAGACAAAATGCACATATTATTAAAGAAAGGCTCCATGACCAGCAGCCACCAGCACCTAACTGTGAAAGAAGTTTGACTAGGTGCCAGCGGATGCTGAAGCTTTAAAGTTTATCCCCCCCCCCACATGCAATGAAAATCAATGCATTGCAGTGACACATGTGGACCCAATGCAGTTTACACTGAGATAAAATAAATAGCTTATATATAGTTCATGTGTATTTTTCAAAGGAAATAAGTTGATTTAAAAAATAGAGAAAATACAGAACTAAGTAGAAAGGGGGAATTATTTCACAAGAAAGAAGAAAATAATGAAATAGAAACAAATATGAGAACAAATCATATTATTTTAAAATATGCACATCTGAAGAAAATGTGCACAGTGGCCTCTCTGCAAACATGAAGAATGGGACAAGTTTGCCAACAATGCTGGTGGCAAAGCTGAAGACTTCACTATGTCAAGAAATAAAATATTTTTGAAGTCAGATCCTGTCCCTAGATGCAAATCAGACAAAATGTCCAGCAGAGCAGCATCTGTCCAGGCAGCTGTTGAGCAAACTCTGCAAGCTGATAAACTCTCACTTCACTGGGAAGCTAAATAGAAGATGGCCAAGGGAACAGACTTTAATAAAGCCATCAAGAGGCAGGGACAATATCAAGTCAATGTAGAGGTTAGTCTACATTTGTCTCAATCACAGAAATGAAGCTTGCAAAGAAGACTCACAGAAATGATTTTAAGAGACAGTTGCCTTGAAGTACATTTAGATCATAAACACTAGGACACATGACTATTTGTAAGTTTTCTAGGTAGGCAAAACAAGTCAAAGGCAGACAAATTTCTTTTACACTTGCATATGCGAAGATAAGAGGGTTGCTCACTAACATATTCATTTGTAAGAACTCAGGATTACTTTTCTTCTAACATCACGGTGGAGATAGATATGTGTGGTCTCTCATGTGTAGATGCTAAGATGTTACTGAGCAACCATCTACCCCAAACTCTTTAATTCGTTGGTTTCTTGAACATATAGTAATAATTTTGTAACTAGAATAACAATTCAGCCTTGGTGTTAAATTTGGAGAAATTATAATCATACACACATGATATAGATATAGATATAGATATAGATATAGATATAGATATAGATATAGATATAGATGTAGATGTAGATGTGGATGTGGATGTGGATGTGGATGTGGATGTGGATGTGGATGTGGATGTGGATGTGGATGTGGATGTGGATGTGGATGTGGATGTGGATGTGGATATGGATATGGATATGGATATGGATATGAATATGGATATGGATACAGATACAGATATAGATATAGATATGTATATATACATATATATGTAGAGAGAGAGCAATAGAGACAAAGACAGACAGACAGACAGACAAGTTGTAAAAATGTTGCAAAAGCAAAAGGAATAAAATATGAAAAGCAATATTTTGGTAATACTTCCTCTGTTCTCAGGATACAAATTTGAAAATCTTCCAAGGAGTTTTGGAGCTTTGAGCCTGTGTGATTATGTATGGGTTTAAGTGTTTTGCTGCTATTTTATCCATAGAAAAAAAGGCCACTTAGTAAGTGCTTATACCTAGAAAGGCTTTGCAGTTAGACCTGTTACTAATTTCATTCTAAAATTTGGCTTTTGGACCACATTTTAAATGCTTTTTACAACCACTCACCATCTGAAGTGCTTGAAGTAATAAGAATTGCATATGTCTTTACAAACATCTTTAGTTTTTTTACTTGGCCATGTTAAAGAGGCCTGTGTGCTGCCAGTGTAGCAAGTATAAAGCCAACATACTATACGGTGGCCCTAAGGGCCCCTCAGTTGTCAACCAATAAATGATTTAAATCATAATATCTAGAAATATGTGTAGAAGTATATATTTATATGTTTTCATATTTACATAAATATATAGAGAGATCTAGGAACATGCACACATTAACAGCATGGGCGAGTTAATGTTTGTTATAATTTTTCCTTTTTTATTGGATATTCTCTGTATTTAGAATTCAGGTGTTATCCCCTTTCCACCAACCCCATCCTTCTACCACCTCCCATTGCCCCCATGAAGGTGCTCCCTCTCCTAACCTCCCTCTCCCACCTCAGCATTCCCCTACACTGGGAAAATGAGCCTTCACTGGACCAAATCCTCTCTTGTCATTGGTGCCAGAGAATGCTATTCTTTGTTGTATACGCACATGGAGCTAAGGATCTCTCCATAAGAACTCATTGGTTGGTGTTTTAGTCCCTGGGAGCTATGGTGGGTTTGCTTAGTTGATAAACTTTGTTCTTCCCATGGGGTTGTATACCCTGTCAGCTCTTTCAGTCCTTTTTCTAGCTCCTTCATTGGGGTCTCCATGTTCAGTCCAATAAAATTAGTATAAGTATGTGCCCAGCCACTGTTCATTTTTATAAATAGAAACATGCATGGATGATACAAAAATATAAATCAAGATAATATGCTTTATTTTATATTTATTTGAATTATTGATCATACTAAGAAAATTAATGAGAACAAAAGGCATGCAGGTGCCATCAATCATATTTGGGAGGGTACCAGGAGTCAATTGTGGGGACCTTAGGGCAATAGTTTTAGTGTGTTCTGTCCACATATTTTCTCTCTGGCTCACCATTTTTAGCAATTAAAGTCAAACTAAATATTTGGTAATCCAGTATTATAGATGTCTATTATCATTTAATTTTTATCAACTAAACTGACATATGGGAATGAGTGAATGTATGATTTTTTTATTCTTTTTACTATTAAAATATTTCAAATAAAAAATGTTAGCAAACATTTACTAATCCGGAGAGTGATCACCAGTTCATAATTACAATTTTCCTGTTAAACATTATAACAATTTTCATTATCTTTTTATTTCCTAGTGGCAATATTTAATTTATATCTCACTCTGATGAGCATTAACTACCTTCTGGGGAGTGATTTGCCACTGCATATTATTTTTTTGAGATTTCATTATATATTTATTTTTCTCTCATATAATACCTTTCTATCCCTCCCTCCTCCCACTCCCCCTCCCCCTTCCCTTTACCCAAGATCTACTCCCCTTTCATTTCCCTTCAGAAAAGAAGAGGCCTCCCATGGATATCAAACAAGCACAGCATAGGAAGTAGCAATAAGACTGGGCACATATCCTCTTTTTAAGACTGAATGAGGCAAACAAGTAGGAGTTAAAAATCCCTAAAAAGAGCTTAATTACAATATTAATCCCTTTCTTCTCTTCTCCCCAACCTTCCCATAATCCCCCCTTTACTCTCTTTCACATTCATGGACCCATTTCCCATAAATTATAATTAGATGACCTATATATACATGTATACATTTTAATATTCCAAAATGTATCCGTCTCAGTCTGAGCATGTGAAAATCAATGTATTCATGTCCATACCTAGTCATGTGTATGAAGTTTGAGATGGCGTCCTTTGCCTCTCAATCTCCACTTTATTTTTTGGTGTAGTGTCTTCACTGAACTGCAGCTCATCCATTGATCATGGTGGTTAGCTCCTGAGATCCAGTCATATGCCTGATTCACACATACTTAGTGTTTGATACGTGTGCTTAGAATCTGAAGCCAGGCCTTCATGCTTGCACAGGAACCACTCTGATTACTGAGCCATGTACTATATACTTTTACATATAAATAAAATTGGGGGCTCAATGGTTCTGAACACTAAGTATTGCTAAGATGGTAATTAGTTAGACAGGGACACTGAGTATAGTACTGTGTTGATACAGCAACACAACACACTATTAGTGACAATATATATTGTCCCCCTACTCCCATTGCTTCTTCATACTATGCTTAGTAACTATAGTCAAAATGTGAGTTAATATCTCTTGATTCTGTCTTCAAGCATTCCCACATGATGAACCATATCCACATGCATGGTAAGCCAAAATAATCCCTGCTTCCCTTAAGTTGTTCTTAATAGGTATTTGTCAGGGCAGTGAAAAGTCACACACATATATACTGTACTAATCATTTTGTTTATTTATGGACTAAAACTGATAAACATTAATCAAAACTTTTTTTCTAGAGTTCCAAATGCTATGGGCCTGATATTTCACAAGGAAACATCATCCACTGCGTGCATTTTCAGAAACATTGACAGCAAAACAGAGTGCGTGTCAGTCCAGGAAAACCAGAGGCAGAGAACGTTGTGTTTGAGAAGAAGGAAGAGCTTCGAAGATTAAAGACATGTTAAAAGTTGCAAGCTTTGGCAATATTCTAAATGAGGGCATCGGGAGAGAATCAAGGGTAGGGTATTGATTTGTAACTTGTGTAAAGAGGTGTGTTGCTCTGCTGCGCTCAGAGACAAATGAATACAGAAGGGAAAGGGAGCCGGAATAGCAATGAATTCAGGTTAGCCATTCTGAGTTAGCATGCATCTGTCACGGCTCAGTGGATCTGTCCAGCACTCAATGGCTGAACTGTGATGCGGAAAAAATATCACTTGGCTGATTTTGCTATAAAGTCGATATAAGCTTCTTGTTTGATAGAGCATTTAAAGCTTGCTTTAAACATTTATGGACTACATGTGATCCATTGACTTTTCCAAAGGCTCTTATCTCAATCTTTAATTCTGAAATTGACACTGACGGATGCACTTAACTTGGTGTTAGATATGCTCTCATGACATGTGTATTGGTTTATGTCCTCCTCGTAGAAACATCGTGAGAAAAGCTCCTCTGTTATATATTCTGATAGCAAAAGTAAAATTAGCCCATGACATCTCAAGAAAGTTTAAGATGAGAGAAGTTTAAGATGCATAAAGAGAGAATAATAAACATGAACGTCAGCGGTAAACAAGCAGACCACCATTTTTCTCCATCGTACACGTGCTGAAGCTCTATGCACCTGCTCAAACACTATTGATTGTCTTAAGATAACACCACAGGATGCCATTTTCATGACCTTGAGTCCTTTTTTTTCTTTCCTAGAATGTATTACAATCTCCCTACTCATGTTTTAGATTCAGCTGTTACAGGTACAGATGTGTATGCTTGCAGCCAACCATCAAACTGAGTACAGGGACCCCAATGAAGGAGTTAGAGGAAAGACTAAAGGAGCTGAAGCGGTTTGCAACCCACGGGAAGAACGACAATATCAAACAACCAGACTTCCCAGAGCTCCAGAGAACTGAAGCACCAACGAAAGAGTACACATGGAGGGGCCCAAGACTCCAGCTGCATATGAAGCAGAGGATGGCCTGATCAGGTATCAATGGGAGGAAAGGCTCTTGGCCCTGTGAAGACTTGATTTCCTAGTGTAGTGTGGTGAGTTGGGAGCTGGTGTGTGGGTAGGGGTGTACCCTCATACATGCAGGGGGATGGATCATGGGATAGGGGTTTGCCAAGGACAAATTGTGAAAGGGGATAACATTTTAAATATACATAAATAGAATAGCCAATAAAATGGAAATAAGAAAATTTATGTTCTTTATTATCCCTAATATTTTTTTACAAAATTACTTGCAAAGATAATATAAAAAGTATATTGAAGAGTTGTAATAGAAATAGATAATTTAAAAGTTGTATCTGCATATGTTGTCAGTAAACAGTTTTTAGTAAGATGGATTAAAGGTATGTATAAGTAGTAATTATTCTCAACTACTTTCTTGTCTTTTCTAGACTAACATTGTTAGTACTATTCCAGATATCAGCAAAACTGATTTGGGAATGCTTTGGCTATATCACATTATTGGATTCACATCTTTATATTAAGGATGTTTGAAGGACTAAATCTATAGATGATCAACACCATTTGAGTCTCTGGATAAATTCACACACATCAGCCATCTAAAGTTACTAATTATGTAAAACATTTACATTCTGTTTTGTTTTAGTATGTTATAGCTTAAATATAACATCTGACATGTATATATATATATATATATATATATTAGTAGGAAAAAATAAGGCAATAAAAATTTACATTCACTTGCAAAATTAAACTTTGAGAGACAAAGTTTATCTTTAAGTAAATTGATACTGTAAGATAAAATAATTTTAATCTTATTTAAATATATAAATAATTAATAAAACATTATGACAGATACAATTTTAATTTAGATCTTATTGATTATTGCTGGAAAATATTTTTTATTTGAAAAAAATTATTTATAACATTTATGGATGCATTAAAAATTAGTTAACTACATGACTTAGCATTCAAATGAGTTGTTTTCTTTGGATCAAGAATTTATAGTGATTATTTCCTAATTAATTACTAGTGCTTAGACCTTTGCATTGATAAGTAAAGTAGATGAAGAGTAGAGTATCAGTGTATTAAAAGCAACTGCAGATAATGGTAAGTGAACTGGGGGTTATTTAGATACCTGATTATATGTATATTGATATAAGAAAGTAGATTAAGAATACTGTCCAAAAGTCATATCCGACTTGTTCCCAAATAAATTATTTTTTAAGAAAATTGCTCAAGACCTTATCTTTTCAAATTGGAGATAAGTGTTCTTCCATTAAGTGGACAAAGTAATACAAAAATTCTGAGTGATTATATGACTCATTATGTTTTCCTACTATCAACGGTGTATACAAAATCACCATGTATATTAATTTTTATGTAGTAAAATGCACCAGTTTTAAGAGAAAATCGAATTAGTTTAAAAAAAATGCAACTGTGTCTTATGTTACAGTCAGGGGGATGTACAGAACAAAGAGAGAATATTAAAACTGCAAAGTCTTCAATAATATGAATTATATTGGTTAGTCTTTAACCAAGCAAGTGAAAGACCTGAATGAGAACTTAAAGTGTCTTAAAAAAAGACATTGAAGAAGTTATCAGAAGAAAGATCTCTCATGCTCATGAATCACTAGGATTAACATAGTAAAAATGGCCATCTTACAAAAAGAAATCTATAGATCCATTGTAATTCCCATTAAAATTACAAATACTTACAGACCTTAAAAGAGCAATTCTTAACTTTACATGGAAATGCAAAGAAGAACATAAAACAAATAGACATAAAACAAAAAATCTTGGATAGCTAAAAACAATCTTGTTCAGTAAAAGAAATTCTGTGGGTACCACCACCCTAATTTCAAGTAGTAGTACAGAGCTATAGTTATAAAAACACTACATGTTATTGATATAAAAATAAAGAGGATGATTCATGGAACAGCATCAAAGGCCAAAAAGGAAAGAAAACACTTATGAACATTTGATATTTGACAAGAAAGCCAAAACCATACAATGGAAAAAAAAAAACAAAATGAAAACAAACAAACAAACAAACAAAAAAACAAAAAACATCTTCAGCAAATGGTGCTGTTCTAGCTGAATGGTTGCATGTCCTAAACTCACATCACTCAGGACAAAACTCAATTCCAAGTGGATCAAAGAGCTCAACATAAAACTGGATACACTGAATTTAATAAAAATGAAAGAGAACTGCCGTAAGCACATTGCTACAGGTGAAAAATGAACATACAAAACACCAATAGCCCAGGCACCAATATCAGCTAATAAATGGACCTCATGAAACTGAAAAGCTTTTGGAAGTTTGAGGATATCATCAACAGGACAAAATTGCAACCTAGAAAATGGGAAAGAACCTTTAGCATCACTACATCAACTGAGTACTAATAATCAAAATATATAAAGAACTGAGGAAATTAAGACACCAAGAACTCAAACAACCCAATTCCAAATGATATACAGAATTAAACAGAAAATTATCAAAATAGCAATCTCTAATGGCTGAGAAGCATTTAAAGAAATGTTTAATGTAAGTGCAAATCAAAACAACTTTAAGGGTTCATATTTCACTTGTCTAATGGCTAAGATCAAAACTCAAGTGCTAAAGCACATGCTTGTGAGGTTTCAGAGAAAAGGGGGCCCTCCTCCATTGCTAATGGGACTACAAACTTGTACATAAACTTTGAAAATCAATTTTGTGGGTTTTAGAAAATTGGGAATAATTCTAGACCAAGAACCTGCAATTCCACTACTACTCATGTACCCAAAAGATACCCTAATATACCACAAAAACACTTGACCAACCATGATCATAGAAACTTTATTCATAATATGATAAACAACACAGATGACCCTCAACTGATGAATAGATAAAGATATGTAGAAGATCTACGCAGTGGAATACTATGGAGCTACTAAAAACAAAGATGGGTAGAACTTAACATTATCCTGGTTGAGGTAAGTCATACTAAGAAAGACAAGTCTGGTGTGTACCCACTTATAAGCGGGCATTATCTATAAAGTGCAGGAGAACTATGCTACAATGCAGACGGTAAGAAAGGAGGTTATAAGGAAGGCTCAGGGGAGGACACATCAATCTAACTCAGAAGAGGAACTAAGTAATCATCAGAGGTGAGAGGGAACTGTTCACTGTGGTACTGAGAAAAGGAAAGAGGATGGAGATGAGGTATAGGGTGAGGAGTCAGGAGAGGCCTGGGAGTGAGAATGGAAATCTGTAAGGAGAATCTCTGGAGAATTCAGACCAGCAAGGCTCTAGGGTGGCTATGGGAGTAACACTTCCTGAGATTCCTACCAGTGTGGGGACATGGAGACTGAATGGCCACCTACTGAAGCCAAGCATGTCTTCTGCTAGACAGAGAAAGCATCACCCGCCCAGAAAATCTCCAAACCCAAATTTCTCCTGCCTACAAGATGCTCATGAATAAATATTGAATGGATACTAAAGGAATGGCCAACAATTTGAGACCTCTCCCATAGATAAGCACTGATCCCTGATATTCTAATATGCTTGCAGACAGGAACCTAGCATAACTGTTTCATGAGAGGCTTCATTCATCAGCAGTTAAGAACCGATGCCGGGACCCACAGCCAAATATCAGGCGCAGCTCAGGGAAGTCTGGTGTAAGTGTAGGGAATCGAGTTGAGTAACCAAGGGGGATCAAGGACAACACAGAAAAACCTATAAAGTCAACTATCCTGGGACCGTGTAAACTCACAGAGACTGAATCATCAACCAAAGAGCATGCAGGGTCTGGAACTAGGCACCTTAAACATCTGGAGCAGATGTGAATTTCCATCCTCATGCGTGGCCCCTAACAATTGAAGTTATGGTTGTCTCTGACTGTTGCCTGCCATTGGTTCTCCTTCCCCAATCTAGACTGCCTGGTTGGGCCTCAGTGGAAGACGATGTGCTTAGTCTTGCATGGATTATTTGTCTCAGGACAGGGTGGTACTCAAAGGGTGCTTCCCCATTTTTAAGAAGAGGAAGGGATAATGGGGAGATTCATAAGGGTAGAACTCAGAGAAGAGGAGGGCAGCATCAGAAATTGGGAAGTAAACTAATTAAATAAATGAATAAATGAAAAAATTAGAAGGACATGTTTTCTGGTGACCCTCAAATAACATATAACATATGTTGGTGAGTGTATGTGGTACTGATGTACTTATCAATAAGGAAATATAAATTTTTGTATCTCAATTATTTTCCATTTTTAAAACCTTCAGTAAGAGAGTGGTTCTATCATTTCAGGAAAACAACATACATTTCAAGTGTTGTGTCCCTGGTGTTTATTGACTCACAGTAGCTGCCTGGTCTTAAACTTCATGGTCACTTGCTTTCTAAGCACAGCTTACTGAAGATGAATACAGTTGAAGAGGTTGAAACATTGGGTTGTTTTTTATTTGTTTTGTTTTTCTCATTTGAATAGATTGTCATCATGTGGAGAAATGAAAGAAAGACCTTCATTTGCCCTGTGCTTTGCATTTTTCTGTGTTTAAACTACAAAAAAGGATTAAGTCAGGGATTAAGTAGAAGACCTAGATGATGATAAAAATCGCAACAACACTGGAAGAAGTAGAAAACAGGTTGCTAGTAGAATGACAAAAGAAGATCTATTGTTTTTACAAATCTACAATGATCAAATTCCTCTTGAAAAATAGATGGATGAAATAAGATTGCTGTTTCCCAAAACCTGGTCTAAGCTATAGGTAATACTTGAAAACATGTTTGAATGGATGGAGAAGAAGACATTTTTACATCCATCAATTATATTTCATCAATAAAGAATAAAGAAAAATTCCTGCAAATACAATTTTCTAATATCTTCACAATCTTTGTATGGCTGCTTGCTCTGCCATCCTAGGTTTTTCCTATGTTCCCTGTGATGAATTACATAGCTACATGTTTTTGAAGCTTGAGAGCAGCTTGTGCTATGCATCTTTATGGATATTGCTTACATATACTAATATGTAGAGAATCTTATTCAGAGATTTGTGTAAAATTCAGAACCATCTTTTATTACATTGCCCTTCCTGACATTATCACTCTAGATCATTCTTCACTCTCCAAATTTCAGGAAGCAATAAAATGCCATGTAATATCTTCTGTCATAAAACATGTTCAGATGGCTTAAACTAGGCATTAAAGTGAGACATAATATATAGTTTTATGTCCACACTACATTCAAGCTGCAGATTTACTACGTGTTTTAAACAAAATGGGAAGTTTAGCAAAAAAAAACCCACCCCTCTTATATTTTTAATTAAGATATATATTTTAATTAAAGGCATCAGCACTCTGCAACAGAGTTTAAAAGGAAGACAGGCACGAAAGTCTACAATAAGCAGGCCCAGTTTTTACGTAACATTATTTCTGAGTGCCAAATAAGTTAAATACATTAAGTGGTAAGTGGGTGGGTTTTTTCCCTTATCTGTGGGTAGAATACTTTAATAAAAATGACTATATTTACAATTATACCAATAGATCTCTTCTGTTACCCTGGGATCCATGTGAAATGAGTTTGAGTGTCCCCTTTTCTTGTGTCTTTTCAGGTGCATTTATCAGTGGCTGTATCTGGGAACCTTGCTATTTGATCAGTGAAACACAACTCTGACATAAAGAACTCACTTTTCTGAATTGAAGAATACATAGTATGGAAATTTGCAAAATGTGTGCCTCTTTTCTGTGGAACAAAGGCTTGGTAAGCAAAATGGCAGAAGAGAGGCACAATATGATATCTAGAGAACTAAATTTTAATATGCTATTCCATGGATAAGTAAATAGTTTGCCTAAAGTCTTTCACACACTGTAGAAATTACTACCTGTGAACTTCTCACCTTTCATACCTAAACTTATTCATTTGCTGAAAGGCACATTTTCTATAATTAGTGACAATGAGACTTGGTTTATGGCCTGTATAAAAACTTTGATATCTTAAAAGAAAAGAGGAATATGTCAAATGCATCTGTTAGAAAATCAAGTATTATTCAAAATATATGAACACTAAAAATAACATCTGTTTGTCTTGCTTAAGAAAAAGAACACACCATGTTGAAGAACTCACTACTTTTACTTCAAAAAAAAAAAAAAAAAAAAAAAAAAACCAAAAAAAAACTTTGTGGTGAGTATAGAGTAATAACTTTACAGATGAATGAATCTACTGACAGATGATAGCTTAAAGCTCATAAATTGAACTTTTGTATTTATATAAACTGTTTAATTTTAGGGCCTAGACCTAAGTGATAGGGCTCTTTAACTCACTGGTTAGTTATGTCATGCTTATCGCTACAGAAAAATGGAAAAATGAAACAATTTGTGCATGTGAGAGAGGAAGGGCAGGTAAAAGAGTTGAGCAGGAATAGGTGTTTGGCACAGAGCCAGCTGCTCTGAATTCAGTTCTTTCAAGCCACATGATAGAATCAGATAATTGACTAACAAAGATTGTCTTTTCATATTATTTAATATGTTCTGGAACACCCAGCCACTCCCACAAACACTTCATAAAAATATAAAACAAAACAAACAAAAAACTAATAAAGAATCAACAAAACCAGGGGCTGGTTCTTTGAGAAAATCAACAAAATCGATAAACACTTAGCCAGACTAACTAGAGAGCAAAGAGAGAGTATACAAATTATCAAAATCAGAAATGAAAAAGGAGACATAACAACAGAAACTTAGGAAATTCAAGAAATCATCTGACCTTACTACAAAAGTCTATACTCAACAAAACTGAAAAATCTAGAGAAAATGAACTAATTTCTAGACAGATACCACCTATGTCACAAGATGATTGCAGGAAGATCCAGAAAAATACTAGATTACATCTAAAAGGGAAGAAGAAGAGCAAATGATGGGGGGCACTCAAGGAGTATGTAGGCAGGGGCAGGGGAGAGGTGGCTTAGCAGTTAAGAATGTATGCTGCTCATGTGGAGGAGCTGAGGTAGTTTGTGAGTGTGTGTGTGTGTGTGTGTGTGTGTGTGTGTGTGTGTATGTTTGCTTGCTTGTTTCTTTTTTCCTCAGCACCCTTGTAAGGTAAATTATAATTGCTGTAACCTGTAATTCTAGATCCAGTATGATCTGTCAGCTTTGGTCTCAGAAGGCACTTGAACTCATCTGCATATACCTACTATTTAACACACATACACATAACTTAACAACAATAAAAGTAAATGTTTAAAATTGTTGTAGACCGAGGATATGGATCTGTTTGTCTAGAACCTGTTCAGCAAGCACAAGAAACTGTGTTCAGATCCCTAGTACCTAACATATGAGTCTAGAAAGCATAGAAACCAATAAGTAACCCCAAAACTATGGAATCAAAGATGGGAACCACTCAGAACATGCTGGTTTGCTAGCCTATCCAAAATAGCTTTATCAAGGTTCAGAGAGAAACTAAGTCTAAATCGATCATAAAGACTGATAAGGAATAGAACCAACACCAAATTTTGGGTTCTCCACATATCTGCATATGCACCCTGGATACATACATACACAGAGAGATACACAGACACACACAAATACACATACACACAGGCCAGCACATACACACAACATTTTGCTCAGCTCATTGGAAAATCCATAATCACATATATTCACAATACATAAATTCATATGCGATGACATTTGAAGCTACATTTTTGGAAAGAGAATGAAGAATTAGTGCTGACATATGTTAGCAGATGTGTGGCTCTCAACCTTCTTATTTATCTGATGTCAAATACAGCAGACTGAGTGTTTCATGCATAGCCTGCGATAAAGCAAATTGCTAGAAGTCAATTTCGCTTTAGGATGATAAACATGGCTATTAACAGAAATCAGGGGCTGTGGTAATCAGATCATCTGGGTTTGTTAATTTTAGCTGTGTCACAAAGATTCCTTGAGACTTGAATGGTGTTATAAGACAGGAGAGGTGCATTTCAAACATTTTGTTTTATGTCTCCTGTGTGTTCAACACAAAATGGGCGGGACTGTTGTAAGAGGATTAACTGCTCTTGCTTCTTGTGTCTTAAAGTATATTCTGGAAATCTACATAAAAATGCATTGTTATGTGGTTTCTTTTCAGCCTGAAACAAGCATTTAGTATAATAACTGTCATCATAAAATGAAATAAAATCAGTCAATTTTATAGTAGTAAGGAAACTGCAGGCTTCACACAGAGCAAAATAATTCAAGTCTAAGGTAAAATGGAACTTTTTCTACACTCAAAGCATGTAGAAATTATGTCAGTAAAGATAAGACACAGGTCTAACTATAATACCAATACAATTCCAAAGAAATTATATACGGATTATCACAAAGACAACGTTAAGTCTAATGAAAATAATTATAAAGATTTCACTTCATACTAAAATTAACACTCAAATTAAAGAACACACTCATTGTCTGAATAACATACATAAATTTTTCTTTGAACGTTTCTTTAAATAGATGCGTTTCTAAAATAACTGTGGGAAAAGTATTGTTTACCTGAACTTGATCTTAAGTTTTACAAAAATATATTAAATAAGCTAATCAGTGCTAAGGCCTCCTTTTATAAATTGTTCAAACTCCACAGTCTCTTAAATCACAACCTGCACTTATAAAAACACTATGAATTTCTTTATTTTGAGAAATGTATGATAGTGACTACCATGATCATGGTTACTCTACGGTGTCTAATGACCACACCTCTACAATTAGAGAAATAGCAAAGGCTAAAATTTAAGACAAAAAATTAATTAGAAAAGATGATACATTAATTACCATGGAAGCTCAAAGACTAAGAAAATTACTTGTAATTCATTATTTTGTATATGAATGAATACAAATGCAAAATATTTCTATAATTAAGTTTATGTTTAATATTAGAAGAAATTCTAATTTTGCTAACACATGAAAATAATTTCCTGGTCTGGGGATCTTTTTTAATGTTCTCATCTACTTTGTTTATTCAGATTTTAAAATCTTCCAGTATTTTAACTCAGTTTTTCAGATTCATAAGTGACTTTTTTTATACATTCTTTAATGTCTTTAATTCATGTTAAAATTCAGAAAACCAAAACAAACCCAAAACTCTAATTCGTAATATTGCCCATTGTGTTTATATTCTAAGATTAACTAAGTACTTTTCTTTTCTTTTTTTTTTTTTTTTTTTTTTTTGCTTTTTTTCCCTTTAACTTAATTGTTTTGTTGTGGAATAAACTTGACATGAACTCTCAAACCAAACCACTGATAATGGTTTTTAACTGAAATATGATTAAATTTTCTTTGGATTATGACATATTAGCAACAGAAGCTAATGCATTTACACTGAATCTCCATCCTACAAATCTATTTCTTCAAGCTCGCATTCTAAAACCTTGTTTTAATAATAAATAAACACCAACTCTTAGTCCCAAAATATGCCATATGTACTTAGCATAATGGAACAATTTAATCAGTTTTAGTTGTTAATTAGAAAGTGTTTTGATATGTAATGATCTTAACAGGCTGCTAAATCAACACAGTACTGTATGATTTCACAGAAACTCACCTGGCAGATTGTACTTTTACACTAAACATTCTATAGACATTAATCAAATGGTTACCATACTCCATGTATCTACAAACTTTGCTTGGTTATTAAGCAAACATGCAGTCTAAGATAATTATGGTGATAAAGTATTTTCAAGTTACAAATTCTTTTTATCCAAGAGAAGATATAGTAGTCAATATATTGATGAAGAACTTAGCGAGAACTTTAAACTAATAATTAACTAATTCACTGTATTTTTGTCTGGTTGCTTGCTTTGTTTAGGTAGCCTAGGCTCTGCATTCCTGCCTGCTACTATTCTGATAATGACTCAATTTGTATGAAGAGTGATTTAAGCTGAAATGAACATATCCAGTCTATTGGTTGATTTTTGCCATTATTTGCAGGCAGAATATCAAGTGGCACTTTTTTCTCTGGTCAAGTTGAATTTTAGACAGTTAAATTGAAAATTCCAAGTCCCCTAATTAGTATGCCTTATTGAGTAAGAACTGAGATGAGTGATAGATTCTTTACATCAATAAAATATTGTGTCCAAGTGGTGAGCCTGTCTTGAAAGTACTCAATCAACTCCCATGGAAGAAGGACTAGCTCAATTGCTGCTGAGAGTCAGAACCATTTCCAGGGACCTGTTGAGAGTCCTGGCTATATTTCGCCTTTAATTTCTGTGGCTAGAAATCTTGCTTAAAAGAATTCAATAGAAGCACAGATATCAGAAGATGAACATCCCATGCCCATCCGTTTCCTCCATGAGTTTTACATGATTTCACAGTTCCCTGGACCTTTCCTATTCTTCTCACTCTGGAGAATTTGAAAATGTCCTGAAATCTTTCTGTTCACTTTTGTGGAAATATGACTGAGACCACAGCATGGCAAATGTCTTAGGAAAGCCAACTGAGTTTTTGTGAAAAGATGTAATTTCACAACTGTGAGGGTCAGAGTATGCTGGCTTTGGAAGGTATTATGGACAGTGTTAGAGAAGTCATACTTTCAAACTCAGAGATTTCATTCATTACTCAGTAGTCAGTATTCTACTGCAGGTACCTGAGAACATAAAAAAAATATTGTCTATTGGAGATTATGAATTGAGAAGAAAGCAGAAATGATACACAGGTACTTTTCAAATAATTATCTTTAAAAATATCTTTGAAGCTAGGATGCAGCTTGCCTTTGTCTTTGGTTGGATGAGGAATGTGTTTTTAGTATCATGAACACTAGTTCGTCGTGGTAAAGGCTCTGGGTAGGCAACAGCTTAGCTTCTCTATTTTGCATGAGTTCAGTAGGTATTATTTTCTGCAATAGCACATTTTCATCAGTTTGTAGAGAGTAACAGTAGTCTAGTAATAGCTTGACTTGATTGGAAGTTTTCATAGTGTTTTTGGCCAAGAACTCAGTTAGATATATCCCATTCCTAGAAATGACATCTTTATTTGATAATGCAAGACAGTCACGATGGTCACTTGGTTCACTATCTCCCCAGTTATTTGGTGATTCAATTTTGTTCTCTTTCAAATATGAATATATCTTATGAAGCTCCTACTGTATGAGATTTCCATGCAATTGCTCAATGGCCCTTAGTTTTAACTGTTTCTCCTGTATTCTCTCTCTTAATTGTCTCTTACTTCCCCCTTTCCAATTGTTTCTTTTTAATATGAGGAAAAATTAAAAAAAAACATATGCATTTGTTTGGGAGGGTAGGTTAGAAGGATCTAGAAGAAGGTGGGGAAAAAGCTATAAACAGAAAATATTACATAACAAATAAATTGCAAAACTCAAGTAGTGTTCTTTGACATGCTTAAAACGTATCATATCCTCAATCTTTTATGAAAAGATAAAATACTACTGTTCTAAAATTAAAAATAATTTGCAAAACTCAATTAGTGTTATTTGACATGCTCATAAAAATGTATCATATCCTCGATCTTTTATGAAAAGATAAAATAAAAGTACCACTGTTCTAAAATTAAAAAGTAACCATAAAATGACTACTAATGTCATTCTCCTATGCTCCTAGATCACGTTCACGCTCAGCCATCATCAAAGAAGCATCCTTCTGCATCAAGTGGGATTAAATTCATCTTAATTGGTATATATTTTTGAAAACTTTCATTTTGATGTAAGAGAATTTAAGTTAAGAAATTATATAAAACTGTGCCTAAAGTTTGGTGTTATCAAGAATATAAGGCAGAGAGTTTCCAAGGATACCACAAGAAAACTCAAAGGATAACTTACCTGGACTCACAGAGGCTCTCAAAGACAGAAGCACCAACCAAGGAGCCTGCATGAGTTTTTAAGTAGGTACATATGTTACAGTTGTGTAGCTTTGTCTTATTATGGAGCCCTAACATGGGAGCAAGGGCTGTCCCTGACTCTGTTGCCTGTGCCTTTTGGACTTTTCCCTCTTATTGTGTTGCCTTGTCTGGATTTAATAGAAAAGAAGGTGAGTATTCTTACTGCAACATTTTATGGCCTGGCTGTATGATATCCATGAAAGAGCTGCCCTCTTCAGAGCATGACATTGAGTGTGGGAGCAAGGAAAAGAAGAGGGAGGAAAAACTATTTGGGATATAAATAAGCAAAGAAACAAACAAATTCCATGGCTTCTAATGGATCTCTATATTTCTTTTCATCAGCTGCAGGAGGGAACTTCTATAATGATAGTTGAATAAGGCACTGACCTATGAGTATAGCAGAATATCATTAAGAGTTACTACTTATCTTTCTACATTTTTTAAAAAATCACAATTATTTAGTTTTGCCTGTGAGTCCTAGGTTATCTTGTCTTTTGGCCACTCATGAAGTTCCAGGAATGGGTTCCATCTTATTGAATGGGCCTTAGGTCAAACCATTCATTGGTTGGTTATGCTCATAAGCTTTGTATCACAAAAGTTCTAGCATGTCCTCCAGGTAGTAGATGAGATAATGTGTTTGCAGCTAGATTGGTGTTTATGGCTCATTTTCAATAGCTAGCATACACAGTCATTTCCTGCATGAAAGATGCTAGAACATAGGGGAAAGACTCTATATTGGCACCAGATAAACTCCTTGCTCAATATAGGAGCTGTCTTCAGCATAGCTGGTCTCTGCAACTTTATTGTTTTTTTGCACTCCTGTTCTCGATATCATTTTATCCACCATTACAACCACTTTGACAATAGAGAGGAGAGGAAAAGGAGTAGAGAAAAAAAGAAAAGAGATCCTTGAATGAAGTCAGGGTAAGGAAGTCTTTCCTACTGCTTATGAGCATTAGCTCCTTTGGGCAAGTTTGATCTTCACTGTCAGGATGTAAAATTTATTCTTGTTGTTTCTTCTTTGTGCAGGTCTACTTAACAAACTTTGACAAACAGTAATCAGTAAACCACAACCCTCACCCAACAACCCACCCTACTTCTCTGAGCTCTAACATTTATACACATCAAATGTCTCCAGAATTCCCAATGACACAGAATTGCAGAAACTCTGTAGCTATCAAATCATATTCCTGCTAGAGCATGAGACAAATTATAGTCAGTTCCTGTGGACAATCTGAAGCAGCATTATATCCCACACCTAGGATTAAAACAAAATTATAATCTTATATTATTTCTATGTTTTCTAAAGAAACAAAATTCCAAAATGGGTACTACATTTCAGCAATGGGGCCTTACTGTTAGTTTGTGGAGAACAGCCTATACATTTGGCAGTAGTCTAGGATGTTTGAGGATATGCTTGGGCTTATTAGCCTACAATTCATTAGATGTAATCCAATCCTGTTACTGAAAACTTATTTTGGGGACAATACATGGCCACTTGAAACTGTCTCTTTCATTATTTGAAAATTTTATTTATAATAACATTACAATCTATGTAAAAAAAAGCCTTTGTTGCCTAAATGAAAGCATAGACATGATTTTTAAATTATTCAGTTAAATTTAGACAAAATAAGAGTTTGTAGACATACTTACATTTAATTTCAAGCCATAACATGCACTTGAATATTAAGAATGTAATGTGAAATACATTCACTCTTGCATGCACACACACACACACACACACACATATAATTTACTTTCTTTGTTAATAAACACATTGGATATATTTGTTGAATTAAAATGGAACACATACTTACCTAAAAATACTTGCACAAGAAATAAATCTATTTCTGCTGCATCTGCATGTTACAGTGCACATGTAGGGGTCAAAGGACACCAAGTGGAAGTTGATTTTCTTTTTTCTACATGTGAACACTGAGAGCTAAACTCAGATGATCATCCATGGCGTCAAGTTCTGGCAACCACAAGGCTATCTTTCTGGCCCTCTAAATTCTTTTCTTAACGCTGATTTCTAAGTAGCATAAAGACACAGTTCAGTATCTTTTCATAAGTTACAATCGCAGTTATATTTAAGTCAAAATATGTTTTGTAGATATAGCATATCATCTAAATCATTTAAAATATAGCTTACGTTTGTGGAATGAGGAAAGTATTCTGAAAAGAAATTTATCTTACTTAGTTTTCAAATGAGTTATACTAGTGTGCTTACTTGAGTATGTTTTCTATGGCAAATGGAAGCAGTCTTGAATCTTATAATTACAAACTGTGGAGGCACTGGTCTCCCTTAATTACTTCTGAGAATTGGGCACAAAGTGCCTCATTAAATTATTCAGTGAATAAAATACATCTTTGATAAAGGACAAGATAATGTTCACCTTTTATTTTTCTTCATTAATGATGCCAGAGATTGTTTTAAGAGAAAAGAAGCAAGTTTGCCTTAAAATGAAGAATCACACTGAATTTACCAGTGACACCATTTAGATAAGCTCCAGTCTTCCACTCCCCCCTCTCCCTCTCTCCTGCTTGTTTGTATGAAATAGGAAGTCAAGTCAACCAGACTGTCCTCAACCTCAAAGACCCACCTGCATCTGCCTCCTGAGTTCTGGGATTAAATTACATACCACCATGCCTGAGCTCATTTATCTTACTAGTTTATCCAGCAGTTTTTATGGAAATATTTTTAGGTTTAAAAATTAGCAAAAAAATTTATAATAGGATAAAAATTCAATTTATTTTCAGAACCGGGTATTCCCTGTGGCATACACACAATGAACATTCTTCCTAAACAGAAATAGAAGACGACACAACAGCCAGCATTCCTAACAATGCATTGTGCTACATCCTTATCCGGGGTTTATTTCGAACTGTTTTAATTATGTAAACCCATATAGTGGAATAAGTGTTAATAAAGTTCAATTTAAATGAACATAAATTAAAAATTCTCTATCTCTTTAGCCTATTATATTTATTTAGATTCCAGAGTATAGGCAGTGACTATGAAGTTTCAGTTTCAAAAAATTAATCACAGAAGCATATATGTCAATTATCTTCTGATCTACAGGACAGAGACACATGTACATTAGCCAGTTTTGACAACAGATTGGGAAATTTACATATATCCTAAGAAGAGAAAGCTCAAGTTCCCTTTGTCAGTGTTGAAGTTGTGGATGTTTACATAGGTATGCTTCTTGATTAGGAATTCACAGACTCATTATTCCCCAATTTAAGGTATATTCTCACATATCTAATGTGAACATCAATAACATTTCCATAAAGTTCTCGATTCTCTCTCTCTTTCCCTATCTCCCTCCCTCCTCTTCCCATTATAATTTTACAATTACCTACAACAAACAGCACAAAAGAATTGATTTACTCTATTTCCAAACAAGAGTCTTTTCACTAACCTTATACAGTAGTGGTAATTTTCCTAATTTCAGGAGTGCAATTTGATTTGTAGTATTTTTCAACTTTGTAATTCGTTTTAAATCATCCATAGTTCCATAACTCACGTCGATGACATCAGCCTTAAAAAAGGAGAAACAAATGAAGAAAAATAAAACCTTAAAGCAAGTGTAATGGCAGTCACCCAACTATTTATAGTGACACAAATCTTCCAATGCAACTTAATTTTCCATCTGATTCTGTACTAATATTTACTTTCTAATTTGACTGATTACAGTGTTGCCTGATCACAAGGACAAACCTTAGTCATTGCTTGTCTTAGTCAGGGTTTCTATTCCTGCACAAAATCTAATGAACAAGAAGCAAGTTTGGGAGGAAAGGGTTTATTCAGCTTACACTTCCACATTGCTGTTTATCACCAAAGGAAGTCAGTACTGGAACACTCACAGCTCAGAAACATAGAGGCAGGAGCTGATGCAGAGGCCATGGAGGGGTATTGTTTACAGGTTTTCTTTCCCTGGCTTGCTCAGCTTGCTTTATTATAGGACCCAGGATCACATCACCCACAATGAGGTAGCCCCCCCCCCCCTTAATCACTAATTTGAAAAAATTCCTTACATCTGGATCTTATTAAGGTATTTCCTTAAGGGAGGCTCATTTCTCTGTGATCATTCCAGCTTGTGTCAAGTTAACACACAAACCCCCATCTAATACATTGCTTCTCTGCCTCCTCCCTCCTATGCAAGTTGTGAAATTCCATGATGATTTTCCTATACTCATCTTTCATGAATCATTTTACAAATATTTTCTTTAGGATCAATAATAATTGCCAATCTCAGGCTTGTGGGCTCCATAAGTCATCATCACTATTATTTCCAAAGTTTTTTGAGAATAACTGTGCATAATGATTCAAGTTGTTCATGTGACCAGAAATCAACACCATGCATATGTTTTGTCTCTCCACCAAAATACTGTTTGGTGCTCTGGTCTTGAAAATATGGTATCAAATAATTGTTCCTGCCTCACTTCCACCACAGCCTACTTCCATATTGTTCTCTTTTGAAAGATTCCCCCTTTTCTCAAGTAAAGCATTTATGATTATGTGACACCTCTGCCAGCAGTCCTGATTCCTGTTAACGCTTCCCTCCTTAAGAAATTCTGAACTGCAGAACCCATCCAAGACATTCCTAGCAGGCCAGGTGATTCCTTTCAGCTCTGCTGATTGTTATGTTTGTTAATAAAACAACAGTTATACCTTCTAAGGATTATGTATTAAAATATATTCATTCAAATTTCAAATAATAATGTAGCTTGCCATCGACAGGATGATGAACAATGTGGAAGGAAGTAGACAGAGAAGAAGAGAGTGGGATTCAGACCTCAGCTAAAACTAAGGCATCAGGAAGGACATAAATAGTGTCCTTGGAAAATCCTTTTGAGCTCTGTTTCAAAAATTTTCAACTACCATAAGGAGTCCAGAATCAATGGATGCATGCCAATTCCCAGTTCCATATTCTATGGAATAAACCTGTGATCCAAGCCAGACAAAGGAGCAACTCCCCGTGGGCAACCCTTCTTAATGAAATTAGTGATGTCAAGATAGTCTTCTGTAGGAATGACTAAAGGCCCATTTGTCTTCTGGAAAATTCTAGATTCACTCAGGGTAATGATTAAAATTTACCATCACTTTTTGCTCTCTCATTCATCAAAATCTTCAAAACTTTGCTACTATACCAAGGCCATACCAAACCTTACCTATTAGGTAAATTGTATTTCACCTTTACACAATTATAAAACTTTAACTAGTTTTACTACAAATAAATAATCTGGCAGCATCTGTTAAGGACTGCCCTTTCCTATGCCCGTGGTGTTGTGTATGTGTGTGTGTTGTATGAGTATGTTAGAATTTGTGTTTGTGTGTGTGTGTGTGTGTGTGTGTGTGTGTGTGTGTGTGTGTGTGTGTGAAAATGTACATGTAGGTGTGTGCATAGTTTAAATACCTATGAACTCAGGAAGTTGGACACCACAGAATCAAACAACTCTATTAAAAAATGGGTTAGAGAGATAAACAAAAAGTTCTCAATTGAGGAATATCGAATGGCTGAAAAGCATCTAAGGAAGTGCTAGACATCATTAGCCATCGGGGAAATGCAAATAAAAACAGCCTTGAGATACCACCTCACACCAACCAGAATGGCTAAGATCAAAAATTCAGATGACAGCAGATGCTGGCAAGGATGCAGAGAAAGAGGAACGCTTCTCCACTGTTGGTGGGGTTGTAAACTGGTACAACCACTCTGGAAATCAGTCTGGCGATTCCTCAGAAAATTGGACATAGTACTACCTGAAGACACTGCAGAGAAGCTCCAACATAAAACAAAGACACATGCACCACAATGTTCATAGCAGCCCTATTTATAATAGCCATAAAATGGAAAGAACCCAGATATCCTTCAGTATATGAATGGATGCAAAACTTGTGGTATATTTACACAATGGAGTACTACTCAGGTATCAGAAACAATGACTTTATGAAATTCTTAAGAAAATTGCTGCATCTAGAGAATATTATCCTGAGTGAGATAGCCCAGTCACAAAAGAACAGACATAATATGCACTCACTGATAATTGGATACTAACCCCCAGAAACCTCTGAACACCCCAGAAACAACTCACAGACTATATGAAGTTCTAGAAAAAAAAAAAGAAAAACCATTATGCTTAATCTTTACACACTAAGAAAACGTTGACTAATTCCAGGTTACATCTTGTTTTACATGTACTTTATGCTCATTGTAACAAGTAAGATCTTAAGGCACACTATCAAACCTTAAAAAAAAACAAGAACTGACAAAAATGTATTCTTATACTTTTATGCAAAAATGCTTAAAATCTGTACATTTATCTTTGTTTTTTAAAATAAAGTTGTTCAATTAAAAAAAAAAAGGAAGAAAATTTCCCTGTAGCAGTAGATCACATAAGATTTTCTCCAATTATTCAACATACGTTATTGGTACCTATGGCTTGTAATTAAATAATTATGCAAACTAAGAAGGTAAGTTATATTTTCAAGTGTATTTGACACAAAATGTAATTGTTAATACACTCTGTCATGATTGTTTTTATTATAATTTTCTTCTTAATAAAATATGATTTAATCAATGCCTTACTGTAATTTTTGAGTTTACAGATACTATAACCATATGAATAAATGTTGATCTATAATCTTAAAAGCCTAATTAAAATGATCATATAATATTAATGATCGCATTGTAAAAAAGGAATTTTATATTTTTGTTTCAAATTAGTAAGCTATACACTAATTATGTGAGAGTCAATGACAGAACTTGAAAATAGAGTACAACTCTATTGGTCATATTAATGAACATATTTGTCATATTAAGAAATGGTTAAGGGAAAATTCACAGTTTTGAGTGGATAAAAGCACATGGTTGCTCATTATTCACTCACACCCATACACACACACACACACACACACACACACACACACATGCATGCACACACAAAAATAAACACATATATTACAATTACACAGTATCAATCATGAAAAATGTTACATTATTGAGTCACATTAAAAGTCTAATTATTTCTTCACTGCATGTTAAATACATGCCATCAGATTGAAGATATTTGCATATAAGACATTTCCTCTTCACAGCAGTTTCTCTGTACAGACAAAATTATACCAATCAGTTTTAGCTAATGTGTATTGAGGTTATATTCTAAAGAGTAATAATTATAGTTGTCTCAGTTTTTTAATGATTTGGTGAGTTAATAAATGAATCTATTGACTTTGGAAGATTTTTGTTTGAGCATGTTCTTTCTGAAATTTTTTCCTACTTACCTAGAAGAAAAATAAAAATCATACTCAACAAAAATTATTGAATTATTCTGATGCTAAAATTAACATATAATGATATTTTAAAATGCCAAACCGTTTCTTTCCACATGCATTTATGGGACAATGACTCTCTTCTGACTGTATTTCTCCTATCATGCTAGAAACCATCTAATAGACGATCAGCTACACATTCATATACATATGCATATACATATACAGAACATTTATGTCCCAAACTAGATATGAAGTCAATTTTTATACTTTAACAAGGAACAAATAACTTTAAAAACAAACCACAGCAACTCTCTATATTAATCCATGTTAAAAATATTTTACTAGGATGAGATCAAAGTTGGTTCAGATAGAAATGACTGAGATTTTCAATAAATATTTAAGTAAAAGTAAATAGTATTGAAATATTAGCTAAGCTTGGAATTGAAATATGGTGAAATGACACTATCTACCAAAGGATGGTTTCTTTCCATGGTCTTTAATGGAAATATCTTGAACCAAAATAGTTGTTAAATAAAAGTCATAGAAACCTGAAGGCAAGTCTTCCTTGTATAATTGGTATTATAAAAAATTAAGGTAATTAAATGATTTTAGAGATGACATTGTGTTATCAAATACTTGCTCAAAGTATTGTAATTTTAGAGTAAAAAATGCTTTCTTAAAATATCATGCTTTAGAGGTGTTAGTCAGATATGAATAGGAAAGAATTACAATAACTAAAATAATATGTGATAAATCCATGTGCCAGGCACACAGTACAGAGTAACCATCTCAGATTGCAATCCAATATTGGCTCCATATCATGCATAAAGAAAGGAAGGCCTAGAAAAAGTAACCATCTGCCAACACTTTATCCCTGGAAATTAGGAGCAGCACAGACCCTCTGTTGTCATCTCCTAGAAATCATTTGATCAAGAAAACTTTTAACAAAAGATCCCAATGATTGAAGAAACATTCTTGGTGCTCTCTTGCTAAATAGGACCAGTCTGCGGAACAAAGGCTCTGCTTAAAACTACATTTCTCTAGGGCTTTGGGAAAAGTGTTTGATGTACACAGCTGAAGCCCTGACTTCAGGTCCACAGGGAATATCTAAAATGCTGATACTCAGCCTATCACCTCAGTCTTGAGGACAGATAAAACAATCCCTGCAGTATTGTCACCAAAGGATGTGAATACATGAGCTCTGGGAAAAATGAGAACCCTGCATCAAAAACAAGGTGACAAGTGTTAGAAGACAAATAAGATCCTTCTCTGTCCTCCACTCAGACTGACAAGATCACTCCTTCTGCACAGACATTTATGACACATTTTACACTGTGCTATCCCCACACCACCACACATGAAGTAAAATAATTTGCAGATTTGTTTTGTTATGTATTAGAACCATCAAAACAGGATCTCTGATAATCATTCCATTTTGGTTTCTTTCACTGGCATTGCACAATTTTACAGCCTCAGCAGCCAAAACAATAAAAGTTTACTTTTTTATCTGTATTAGTAAGGCTCTGGCAGAGCCTCTCAGGAGATTAGGCTGTAATATTAGGCTCCTGTCAGGAAACATTTCTTGGTTTCTCCAATGTTGTCTGGATTTGGTGACTGTATATGGCATGGATCCCCAGGTGGAGCAGTCTCTGTATGGACTTTTCTTTAGTCTCTGCTCCCCTCGTTGTCCCTGTATTTCTAACAACAGCTGAAGTATTCTGAGAATGCAGACACCAATGTAGGAGTTAGAGAAAGGACTGAAGCAAATGAAAGGGTTTGCAACCCCATAGGAGAACAACAATATTAATCAGCCAAACCTACCAGAGCTGCCAGGGACTAAAACACCAACCAATGAGCACACATGGAGTAACCCAAGGTTCTAGCTTCATAAGTAGCAGAGGATAGCACTGTCTGGCATCAGTAGCAGGAGAAGCCATTTGTCCTGTGAAGGCTCTTTTCTATAGTGTAGGAGAATGCCAGGGGGATGAAGTGGGAATGGGAGAATCCTCGTAGAAGCAGGGAGATACAGGAGGTATCTACTCTTAGACAAGGCCCTACTCTTAGACAAAGAAATAAAGGCAACCATTGGTTTCTGAGAATGGGAGAACCTGTTTTCTGAGAGGGATGATTTTTTTGATCTTCTTACATAAATAACTTCTAACATGAACGTCATACAAACCCAAGTAGCCAGCCCCAAATACATGTACATATTAATAACACTTAATGGACCCAGTACCTAATATGCTGTGTGTGTGTGTGTGTGTGTGTGTGTGTGTGTACATTAAAGACAATAGTAAATATAGGAATGCCACATAGTTTAGGTGGAGTTGGGAGAACATTGGAAGAGGTGAAGGGAAGAAGGAAGGCTTGAAAGGATGTAAACATAATATTTATGAATGATGAAATTATCAAAAATAATTTACAAATATGAAGCAAAATAACCCTAAAATAGTTTTGTAATTTACTGAAGAAAAACTATATCTTTAAACGTTTTAATAATTTAATTAGTTTATTTTATTATTTTGAATATGATGATAATGATAATAATGTCTACATGTCTGTGTTCACATGTGTATGTGTGTATATGCATGGGCAGACAATTGTAATGAAGTAAATGTAGAGGACTTAGGACAACTTACTACAGGTGTTCGTTTACTCTTTCTACTAGTGTGAATTCTAAGGAATGAAATTGGGATGTCAGGCTTAGCAGCAAGAGCCTAGATCATTCCCAAAAATCTAGATAATATTAAGGAGATGCAGATGATTAATAAAATGTTAGGATGAAGTGATGATATCTACTTGTGTAATTAAAAATAATAACATCAGACCAACAAAAATATTTAAACTATTTTCATCAAATATAAAATATACAGCTCACATATGCACAAAAATGTAAACAGGAAGCACTATTTACAAATAAAATGAATAATTTTCTAATTTTTATTCTGCCTTATTCTGTTAGAGTCAATAATCACACTAGCTAGAAAGAAACACGGAATCTCAATCAAACAAATGTAAAATTATATTTGATAGAATTATTTACACCAGATGACTATATTATAATCTATTAAAATGACAGAGCGCTATATGTTAGTAAAGAAGAAGCTGGACTTCTGATAGATTCTCATTCTTGTTGGTATAAATACCATACAACAGGTTAATAAAGATTTGTAATGAAATAAATACTTTGTAATAAATGCATGGGCTGATAAAAATAAACAGGGATTTATCAGTCATAGAGTAGCCAGGAGAATCCTCTTGTCTGCAGAAAACTGTACAGAGAGGCAACCAAACCGTGAATGAATAAATAAAATGTGTGTGTTAGTGTGCATGTGTGTATGTGCATGTCTTTGTGTGTGTGTGTAACAAGAATAGCAGATGGTGGAAAACAAGGATCACCACACAGAAAAGAAACATTTGTAATTCTAAAGTGGAATAAAGTGAGGAGAGTCCTAATGAGGAGAATCAAAAAGATAAAAATAATCATCAAATGAACATGTCTTCATTTTAAAAGTAAAACTATTATTCAGTATTTCTAATGAAGCATTCTGTATGACTACTCTCCTCTAAACACAGTTATGGTATAGTTGTTATCTTCTCATGTCTTAGAAATGAGACAGATTCTTGGCATTACTCTCATTTTATACACTTGAAATTAAAGCATAGAATTAAAGACAGGGTAAGAGTGGGCAAAGACAAAGCCTCTACTCCTGTGACTTATGCCACTTAAGTAAATGTTGGAAATTTGAACGTTACATTTTTGTTTAATGTCTTTCAACATGGTTGGCAATTACTTTTTAATGACATCTAAAAATAAGGTACTATTAGAGACACAAGGTTTTGTTGAGTTTTATTCATGTATGATCAGAGGTGACAAGCATATCTAGAACATACACACAAATACACACACACACACACACACACACACACACACACACAATTTGAGTATCAAAAACAGAAAATCTGAAAAACTAATGAAATAAAGTAATCAAATAGAGGTATATCCATCAACAGTCTTCCAGTAATGGTTAAAGTTAGCTGTCAACTTTAAGAATATAGAGCAAGCAGGGACTTGGTCCCTGGACATACCCACTAAAGAGTTATCTTGATTGCATTAATTGGTAGGGGAAGACCTATTCCCTCTTGATGGAAATTCTAGACTCCATAGAATTTAAAAGAAATAAGCTGAGCATCAGAATGCATGCATATTTATTCCTTCCTGTTCCCTGCTTTTGGATTCAATATAACCAATGATTCATAATCCTAGTCTTTTGCCACTCCTGATAATTTATAATAGGAAAATATGGGAGACAGGTTATTTATGGAACAAAAAAATATATGCCAGACTCTATGTAGTTTGGGAAACTATAGATGCAATTAATTTACAAAGTATTAATAGTGTTTAAGTATTGCTTTGAAGCAGCTGCTTTTTTATTGGGTAGATTACTATACATATCAGTGTCTAAAGATTTCTTTATTATTACTGAGATCCTTGTTCAGTGGCATGTGAAAGGCCTTGACAATGTATTAGTGAATGCCAAATATGTGTTTTAATATGATGGATATTTAGTGCCTAATTCTAGGTGAGTCACTTCTTCAGTGGTTCATGAGAATATGAGGAATAACAAATTGTTATTTTCAAAGTTCTGTATTTAATTAATGATCCTCAGCTAATTAAGGTGAGGATATTTAAAGTGTTAGATGTTCCTTCAGAAGATTCTTTTCTGCATTTCCATGCAACAGACACATCCTGATTTTCCTTCAGGAAGCAACTAGATCAATTTGAGGTGATGTAAGCAAAAGTATTGGGATTTTTCACCCAACTCTCTAATTTTGAAAATAATGAAGTTTTATGCCTCAAATGGTATGAGACATATATTAATGTAACCTACTACAATTAAACATTTATACTTTCAAACATTGAGGTAGTTTTGAAATTTCTAAGAATGTCATACTTATCTTTAATATTCTTTAAATCAAAGCAAATCTTAAAAAACATGAACAAAATTCTCATCAAATAGCATTATAAATAGATCTAGGCATTTTGACTCCTGCCTTTAATCCCGCTATTCAATAGGTCAAAGAAGGCTGATAGGGTCAGCCAGGGTTACATAGGGAGAGGCCCTCTCTCTTTCTTTCTCACTCTGTCTCTCTCTCTCTCACACACAAACTTTAGAAATATGTTTGTCAAAAATAAATATGTATATTTAAATATTTGACATTTAAGACACCACGTGTGTTGTGATGAGATCACAGTAGATAGTCTATCACGTTTCCTTCACATATCACTTGACAAGTGACCAGTTCCTTAGGAACCAGGAACAGAAGGTCATATCAGGCAAATGGGTTGCTTGTAGATTTTCTTTTTTATTAGCAACAGCTGCATGTAGCTGTTTTCACATTTATTTACCGTAGGTTGCTACTTGATTACCAAAACATGGAACCCACAAAAAAAAAGGAAAGTAAAGTGCTAGATCACCATTACCAGTACAGAACTGCTCCAGGTCACAGTTCTATGGTGGTCGAGTGAAAGCATTTAAATAATGCACTCTGATCTTTTCCCACCAGATTTTTGCTGTTTTTAACTATAAAAAAAAATCAATTAGAGCCAAGTGCCTGTAGCTCTATGTTTTTTTTTTTTTTTTTCATTTCCAAATCTAAGAGATTGTAAATTATGGAAGGCATTTTAAAATTTATAATATGTATTTTTTATTCTCTTTATGACTTTCTAGCAAAATATTTGACATACTGTTTAGAGACATGTTTTAAACTACTGTGCTGTGAAAGCTACACATAAAAGCAAGCTATAGTCATCAGATTCAGCTTCCATGGCTGACCACTCTGTATTCACAAATTAATAATCTCATTCTTTGAGCCTTCAAGTTTATCTTATTCTCTATTCATAATTTTGAAGGCATTTCCTTTCATAATTATTAATATTTGTCATGCTAAACAGGTTTAAAGATTATTATGCTAACACAGCAGGATTAATATAATCATTTTGAGTTTTCAAGTTCTAAAAACTCATTTCAAGATATATTTTGATATACTCCTAACTTCTTTTTTAAGTGTGCCTACATTTTGCCAAATAACAGTAATTGTTAAGGTTAGTTAAATTGTTTCCAAGTATCTGGCAGTTTATATGTTTTTATGATTGTAACTATTATTTTTGCCCAGGAAAGGTCAAAAAGAAATAGAAAACTTGATGATTCCTAATCTGTGCAGCTGAGAGGGTAGTCTCTTCTGCTGCCTGTGGAGCAGGTAGTAAGAAGTAGGTCAATAACAATATATTTTATGCACAGTCAGTGTGTTCTTGAGAACAAGTTTCTCCATATAATTTCATTACATGGGTTCTCTCCTGAGTAAAAATTAGAACTTTACAGAAGGAAATCAAAACCCATTTCTAAAATGTTTGGATCTGTGAACGAATCACCTACCTCAACAGCAGAAATAGTCAGAATTAAAAGATTAACTGTGTTATTTTTGGTCTGAGTCAGCTTAGTTTCAAAGAACACACAAAGATGTTTCCACAGAAATTAGCTAAAAACCATGCCTTATGTATACAAAATGAATTACATATGGCAAGGCCACCTGACCAATGTCTATTCCTGTGATAGTAGTACTGTTGCTGTTTTTATTTTATTAAAACATAAATGTCTTTTTATTGCCTGATGCACTACATACGCATGCTACATTATTTATATACCCATTTTAATGTGTAATTTACATCTGACAAGGCAACTCTCCTTAGGACCCTTTGACTGACCCACCTGTCATTATTATGGGGTAACAATGTCACCTTTCTAGTGCACGATGAATTACAAAGGATTTGTAAGGCACACCATCGATCATGCTGGCACTAAGTGGGTTTTCAGAGTAGATAGGAGATATCACAAGTGCTCTTTAGACGGCTACCAAAAAGCACAAATTGGAAGCTTATACAAAACAGTTCTATGATGAATGGATATGACAACTCTTCAAAGTGAAGGGCAACTCCTCCTCTGCAAATAACCTTGTCAAAAGCAAACATTGTGGGGAGCTTTGCAGGCAGTCAAAATAGAATATTTTAAAAACTTGTTAATGGATCTGCCTCATAGAAATTCATGAACACAGAATGTATTGAAAAATCAGAAAGGAGTTACGTCTGAATCAGCTGCAACATCTACTCAAGATTGATATGAACTGGTTAGACACACAAAAATTATCATTTCCTTACTAGTTATTCTATTTGAGTTTCAGTGTAATAGCGACCTTTTAACATAATAATGTAACATGTATGCATGTGTTTTGTGGGACATACAGTAGTCAGGTAGAATGGTTTTAGTCTTGAATATCCTAATCAGATAAGATTGGGCACATTCATGGTTGTATGGCCCTAGACTTGAATATCCTAATCATATTTGAGTTTTAAAATCAATATTAGGTGTTAGGTATATTCTTTATTTTGTATAATAATAAACTATATTTCCTCAACATTCTCTCAAGATTAACAGTTTTTCAAATTAAAGTCTTGAAACATATATATATATATATATATATATATATATGTATATATATATATATATATATATAATTTATACAATATAAAATATAAAACATATTTATCTCATCAATATTAGGTATTAGGTATATTATTTATTTTATATAATAAACTGTTTCCTCAAACATACACACACATATGTGTCTGTGTATGTGTATATGTGTGTGTGTGTGTGTGTGTGTGAGTGTGTGTGTCTGTGTGTGTGTGTGTGTGTGTGTGTAACTGTATTTTGCCTTTCTCCAATCTCTCCAATTGAAGTTATATATAAAAGGAGTACATTTCTATATATGATTTCAACTTCAATTTCTTTTTTTTAATTGTTGGTTTATTTTTAATTAAAAAAAACTTTTTACTAGAGTTAAAAGCTTAAATATCTTTTAAAATAATAAATTGATTATAAGTAATCGTCATAGACTTTGGGAAAATTGAACAACTGTTTGGGAAAACATAGATTATTATATGAAATAAAGAAAATATCTAACACATAATATTGATAAAATAAATAAGTACAAACTCCTGAGATATCTGAATTCGTGTCGATGGAATTTATGGTCTAATGTTTTTCCAGTCTTCCTGGAGAGCCAGGTTAAGGGAACCCTCTCTCTTTTCTTTTTCTCTTTTTTTGTTTCTTTCTTTTTGTTTTATTGTTGTTTTGTTTTTTGGTGGGTGGGTGATGGGAATGACTTTAATGTACTTGAGTCAAACAGAATGACGGCAAGGACAGAGAAACAAGGTTGTATATGGGAGTGCTTGGAGTCTAATACAAAGATGTGTCACAGTGCCCTAAGCTCATGGCTTCTGAGCCAAGACAAGGGTGCTGATCTCTTCCCCATACTTTCACTGACATTAAATGTGTTGCTGCTATTGCCAAAAAACTTATGTATTGTCAAATCAAGTTATGAGTTTTTAGTTAAAAATATTACATATGTGCATGCAAACATGTATGAACATGAGCACACACACACACACACACACACACATGTAACTAACAGTAGAAACTCTTCAAGTTTGTGCTGGTCATATGATAGTCAACTAAAAGTCACATTCTACCAACATAGAATAGAAGCCTGATAAATAACTAAAATACCTGCATTCCCCACAAAACTCAGCATCAGCAACCCCCCCAAAAATACTTATGTTGCAATTTTATAAACATTGGTTATTCTATTTTCTCAGGTAATTTTATATAGTACCTGTAAATTGTTTAAATGTTCCATGTTTTGCTTATTATTAATTAAAAAGAATATATATATATATATATATATATATATGCATATAATAAATATATAGCATAATTCCATCAGTGTTAGTCCTTTTACAATTTTAAAATTGAACTAAGACTGTCTGACAAAATTATACTTTACATTGAGTCAGAACAGCTGCTATATAAAATAAAATATACTGTTTTATTTAACTTGAATGTTGGTGCACTCCGAATCTACATAGATTAGTTATTTGAATCCTCTTGGTGGTTCACAAATGGAACAGTAGTGATACTTTCCACAAAGCTGAGAAGCACAACACCGTTGAAGAGGAAGCAAACACCGAATAACTGCAACATGACCTGTAATTCATAGCACAGCTCTAGACAGTCCTCCCTTGACTAGGAAGCCAAAATCACTACCAAATCTAGCTAACCATGAAAGGTAGAGGAAGAATCCACACCTGGCTCCTCTTCACACATTTCCAATCATGAATACAGGCAAGCTGAATCTTAAATCCTAAATGTGCGAATAATCACATCAATCTTCCTCTTCATTTCTTATGTGAATAAACAATCTCAAAGCGAAATCCTTACCATTTCTACTCTCCCTCCGTATCAACATATTCAAATGATCCTCTTCAAAATACTAAATGAGTTTCTCTTGAAGGATATGGGCTGAGGGAAATGTGAATAACTCAGTTGCACCTTCAACACCTTCGAATTAAATTCTAACATGTTTTCACTTTCAAAACTTGACAAGCAAAGATTCCGGCACTTCCCCTCTATCTTCCCTGCTCCCTGGCATTGCTACATGGAATAGATTTAATGGCTACTTTTGCATGCTGCATCTTTCCAGTTAGCTCAATTTAGATGAAAGCTGTTGTTTTCTAATTCCATTTCACTGGAAATGACAGAGACAAATGATCAAATTACCTGGAGAGTTCCTTTGGCAGAATAGGCTGCATATGAGTAGAACAGATCTTGGCTTTGGCCTTTTCTGGCTTCTTCCCTGCAAGGTTGGCCATCAGGATAAAAGCACTGGCCAGTGTTGCTCACAGTGATGGTGCCTGGGGAGGGGCCAGGAAAATCCAGCAACACTGAATAGTTTATAAACTGTGTATCTTCCAAGCCCAGGGCAATCCAGTGACTCTTAATCTTCTTTGAAATGTCCATGTCATCCTCTGTGTCATACAGTTGTAGGAAAGTTCTGAAAAAAAACATGTAAAAGCACATTTTCATAACATAATGGAACTCTTTGCAACTTAGAGATATGACTGTTCATATGTGAACATTTATTAATAGCTTTTGTGGACTATTGAAGGATAAATGTGTAAAAGATCTGACCTTAAGAGATTTATGGAGTGACTGAGTTGAGGTGCAAGAAGGGGAATAATACTAAATCAAAGCTGGATGAATTTATGTTTTCAAGTAGCACTACAGCAGCAGAGCAATGACAACCAGGGCTTTTATGAAGTCTGAATCTCATATAAACATTAACAAAATCCATATACAACCAATTCCAAACTACTGCATTTATTGAGGTAGGTTGCATTGTGTTTAATAAGATTTCAGATAAAAGTATTCAATAGAACACTCTTCACATCTTTAAATAGTAGAGATTACTCAATATGATTTTCTTAAAATACTACCTAATGCTATTAGAAAATTATATCGAAGAAATCACTATATCAAATAGACATACAAGCAAAACTGCCAAACCAAATAACATTTGTACTGTATTTTCTTCAGGTTCTACATTTATTTTGTTTCTCTTTGTAAAACTCCCATGTCTAGTTTTTCTAGAAATCTTGGAATATAGATAAAATGGAAAGTAATCTATTCACAGGACAGACATGGGAATTTTAACAAATAATTTCATCTACTTTTTTCCTTTTGTGACTGAACTGAAAATGTGTACCTTATGATTTTTGTCATATTCCTAAGTATTTAATGCTTTTCTTTTATGTGAAATTGACTTTTTCCATATACATATTTATATGGACTTGTTTATTAAATAACTTCAAAAATGACAGAGTAGCCTACACTAGAAACTACAGGTAGGTCTCTTGGTGTAGTTTCAAAGCCACCCAGCAGGAGAAGACAGAACGAGAAACCATTATAAAGCTCTTTGTCATAAATTCAGTTTTATGTGAGTGATGTGTGTATATGTGTGGATGTATGTTTGGTTGTCTAGGCAAGGATTTCTATGAATGTACAGGTGTGTGTATGTGTGTGTGTGTGTGTGTGTGTGTGTGTGTGTGTGTATGTGTGTGTTCAAACATACACACATGGGTGCTTGCATGTTCATTTGCATATGTGAAGGGCAGACAAGGCTTTGAGATATCTGCCTTAGTTAATGTCGGTTTCATTCCCTGAGAGTTGTCTGACTTTTATCAGGCACTCTCGCTGAACTGTTAGCTTTCTGATGAGGGCTAATGTCACTAGCCAGCCTCCTCCCAACATCATCCATCTCAGGTTTCACTGCAGGAGGCATCAAAATAGTTGCACTTGTCTCCTATGCCGAGCTCCACTGTGGTGTCCTGGTCATTATTACTTTATAACATCTTACATCATAGTATACAGCATGCCATGCATCTTCCTCTGTAAGAGCATCTTGACCCTGTACTTTTCTTCTTCCTAAATGACTATTAAAGCTTTAGTCTAAGATGCCCTTGGCAGGCTAATGTGTTTGAGTACTTGTTTCTTAGAGATACAGGAGACTAAGGAACTCCAGGAACTTTGTGACTAGCTGGATGACATAGGCAACTTATGGTGGTCCTTGAGGGATCATCCCACATTGTTTACAGAATAGCTTTCTGCTTCTCTATCAACCAAGAGATATGGCAATTACACTTCAAGTTCCCCAACATGGAATGAGCCTCTCATGTCACTGTGCCTTCCTAACATGGCAGTCAAGGTCCTTTGAATCTCCAAACCAAGGTTACATCTACTTTGAATTTCTCTGTCACAGGTTGAATCACAGGCAGGAAAAAAGGATGTATTAGTATTGGGATAAACCTTTAATTCCAATGCCTGAGTTGCAGACAGCATTCCATGGAAACTAAAGGTTTTGAAGACTATATCACTTTCATAAATAATGACATTAGTTCTTTAATATTATTTTTCAGTTTTGAATATACAACTCAGTTTCTTTAAAATTTTCCTCTAAAATACTAAGTAATGATGAGGTGGGAGATTAGTAGAGAATGATTAGATCACATGTGAAAATTACTCATTAATGGAATTAATACTCCCATATAAGAAGGTAGAGGGAAGTTTAGGTGTTTTCAAAGTGTATAAGACAGAGCTAGGAGGAGGCTTCTTTGAGCAAACAGGTCCATCTCAAAGATTGTAGACACTTGAATCTTAGACATCTCAGCTCTAAATTTCTATCGTTCATAAGTTGCCAAATTTAATGGATTTTGCTACAGCAGTTTGAATGGACTAGGGCAATTAACAAATTGCTGGTGACTATGAAGGTGCATAAAAGTAAACTACTTGTCTTAAACCTGCTCCCACAGGTCAATGCTAATCAATTTTTCTATGACCCAATTCCTCCCTGAGCTCAGTAACTGTGAAATATTCCTTTATTTTTGCTTTGGCTCTAAATTATGAGCAAATGAATATTGTATCTCTTCATCTCTTATCTTTCTAAACTTTTAACTCTTAGTGTTTAATTGTTGTTCAGATATCACCTTCAGAAAATAATTGATAACATAATAAAAGGCAATGCTAGGTGTTTTTATAAATGGGCTGAAAAGGTCCCCCATTGTTCTTTGTTGAGAAATGTTGTTTGACAGAGTATTGTACTTTATCACACACTCTGATATGTTCATCAAAACAATCATATGGTCTATTAAAAATGGACATTCACTACAACATATTTTCTCATAAAACAAATCTATACTATTAACAGTATATATTAGGATTTTTAGAAATTTTGTAATTTATTTCTACTCATTTCTGGTTTAAACATGAAATTTTTAAAGCAATGTAATGTTTGAAAGAAGTGTTCCAGTAATGTTTTTGGTTTAATTTTGTCATGATATTATACAAACCTCATAGATAGAAAGTATTTTCTTTTGATTTCTTCTCTGAGAGAGATCAAATAAGATTAGAATATTTGAAGAATATTATCTTTAAACTAAAAATGGTCTGTAATTGATGTCTTATTATGAAAGAGCTATGACCTGCTTGATCAATACCAGAAATATTATGTGCTTTCTTTCTTTGGCTCTTCTTTGAACCACAGGCCTTTCATCACTCTGTCCTACTTGCTCTCAGTCAGCACTGGCACAGCATCCTCCTTTCCTACAATTGCTTCTCTCCTTTCTTTCCCTTTACTGATCTGAGTGCAACATAACAGTCTTTTATAAAGAACTCATTGCAAGGCACATATCCATGAATACTTATGCATATGAAGTATATTTGTATTTTTTAATATCAGATTCAAAACACCATCCCATTGGAGCCAATGAGACCCCCCCCCCCAAGTGCATTGTTATAAAAGAGAGCAGCTCTCTCAATAGGCAGAAACCAAGCATGGTAACTTAAGGTGGGCACCTGTAAGAGTTGCCTGTAACTGACCTGTAAAGATGGTAACTGTAACTTATCCCATTATTTGTGGCTCAAGACTCACAGATCTTTAAGGAGAACCTGTTACTGCCCTTATAATTAGAAACTGTATTCTGAATACTCACCATCTTCCTCTCAGATAAGCATGACTCTCACTCTTCACCAAAGAAATTTTATTTTTCAACAGATGAAAACCATTAAAAAGCCCCACAACTGGTTGTGGATTGATCAACAAAACTGATACATCTATACCACAACCAGTATACCTATGGGTCAGGGGCTGAAAGGATTGTATGAACCAACATGCCAGCATGCTGGCTGTGAGACAGATTCTTCTATGTATGAGAAAAAGCTGCACACATTTATATTCAGGCCTATGATTGCCTAAATGAGACCAGCATAATGCTAACACTTTAAAGGCCAATGTGGAGAAGGGAAGTTCCACATCTCACATAGGCAATGGTCAATGCCTTCTGAGAAAGAGAATCAGCCTTCTTCAGGAATAATTTCCTATGCAGGATGTCTAAACCCAAGTCTAAACTCAGATGTTGATTCATGTATATATAAACAACAAAACATTGATTCAGTTGAATATGCTTAGGTGCCTGTGTATGTGTGTGTGTGTGTGTGTGTGTGTGTGTGTGCATACAACAATGAACTTGTGGGGTATAAGATATTGGGGACTTTGAAAAGAGGGACTTTGAAAAGAGGAAGTGATGTTGATGTAATGTTTATGCATAAGATTCTCAAAATAAAAAAATTAAATAAAAGCCAATAAAGTACACCGTATCTCTACTACTGAATGCTGATTTGTATTTGTCTAGTATAAAATTTCACTTAAATAAGTCTTGTGAAACCAAGTAAACATAAAATCAAATTGTTTTAAAATCATATAAATACATTTGAATCTTCATTTAATTAAGTCACCATCTTATTGATATTAATGGCTTGATTGAGGGATCCTGTTTATGATCTAAACTTCCATAGACCCATCAACATGGCTACATTTATTTTCAATTCTCCACATTTTCTAAAGCCCTCCATCCTGGCAGTAAATGGTTTAGAAGACAGTGTGGACACGTCGGTTATAATCTAGCAGGTTTCTGTATTAAACCAGAAATGTTATTAAGGAATTAACTCCTATGCAATCTCAATTAACTAAATGAGAAACCTGCAAAAAATGGAAGTGTGTTACTCCAAACCACAAGGTATTTATTCAAGAGAAAGTTTTACTCTGCCTTAATTTTTAAAATAAGGGTTTCCATGGGCCAGCAGTTCTGGCAGGTAGCATAATGAACTGTCGTGGCTGAGACTTGAATCTGGAATTAACTTTGGCATTAATGTTCCATTGGCCAACAGAGACTTGATACGGGAGGATTTTTTGGCTTTGTTAGACAAAATTCTGTTTATATCAATGTTAAACACCTGCTACTGGATGAGCCACAGAGCAACAATGATGTCAGGGCTGGAGGAAATGATGCATGCAGTATTTGCTGTTCCAGGGGACTGCCAAGAGTCTACTCTAAGTGAATGGGTGAAGAAAATGTCTTAGGAGAGCTGGTCACATATGCTCGACAGGGAAAACAAAACTAAAGCAGAACAAAACACCCAGAATATTTGCTATTACCTCCTTAAAATTTCTCATGAGTACAGAAATGAAAAAACAAATGCTCAGACATATTCTGTGGTGGTTGTTTTTATATGTATATTAAAAAGACAAACGTTGGGCAAGAGAGATAATTTAAATAGTAAGATGTTCATTTTGTAAACCAGAATTTGTTTCTCCTAACACCTTAACTGTGAAATATGGGAGCACATGCTTGTAATCTCACTGGTAGGAATGAGGCCAAATGAGCTCCTGCACACTGAAGGATACTGCTGTGAAATATAAAGGGGAGAACACAAATGCCCAGTGAACAAGAATCAATGTTTAGAACTTTTGAGTATTGAATAGGGAGGAAGTGCACACAGCCCTGGGGTTTGATATCAGTATGGAAAATAAATTAAATGGTATGCCATCTTCAAGAGCAAATGACCCAGGAAAATTGATAGACCACTTCAAGGGCACAATAGATAAAATTTGACAGATGAAGAAGGCTCTGAGCAAGCAAAACTAAAACTGATTGTATAATACATGAAGAATTAGTGCAGATATGGAATATCTATGAGGAATCTTAATCCTCCTCATGCAACACATTGCAAAAAGCTATCTCTTTGCAAGTACTAAAAGACATGTGAATGAATGAGCTTGGTATGCAACTACTACTGCTTAATTTGATATTCTTGACAAACAAAAATATGAATTCTAAAAAAATAGCAAAACAAACTTGATTTTAGAAAATAGAATACATTGAAGTAAGATACATTGTCCAAACATCAATTACTCCATAAACTTGAAGTTGGTCTAACTCTCACGGTTTCACGTTTATACACACTGTATACAAGGTAACTTCATAGCTAGTCACTATTGAATGCATTTATAGACAGCAATTGGTAAATATAATGCAGTGTCATGTGATTGTGCATCTAAATTATGTTTTAAAATTAAGAAATGTAAATATATAACATGAAGGCATTGTGAGCAATGAGGTATGGAGAGCTATGTCAACCATTGGCAAGAACAATAATATTGTCTACATTCTGAGTTTCTTCCCCCCTTCCCACTCATGGAGCATATTATACCACACATCACTCTTCAAATTAAATTATTTTAACCTGATTAAAGGAAATCTAAAGGCATATTTTAAATTGAAAAAAATAATCTATTCATCAGCCACTGTAGGTCTTCACTTTTATCTGCTTTATTCTGTGCTGCAGTGACATAAATCCAGAAGGTACACAAACTCATAGGCAGCTTTGATTAAATAACAGACTCCTCAAATACCAAGAAGCCTTTGTGTGCACACTTTTCTTTATTCATTCATTTAAAAATGGAAAACTATACTGATTCCATTTCCTGTATATTATGAATAATACAGCAATAAATATGCATTTGTAAATATTGAGATTTTTGGTTATACAGGCTAATTTTTTGAAGTATGTATGTATGTGTGTGTATATGAATGTTTGGATTTGTGTGTATGTGTTTCTGTGTTCATCTGTGCATATGTATATGTCTGTGTGTGGGAATGTGGAGGGGCAGTGATACTAATTAGAACACATAAAATATAACCTATTCCCAGAATGAATAGAATCAGATTACAAACTTCAAGGACATAAAGGTTACTGTTTTGAAGAGTGTACCTGGACTGTTTTCATTTCTTCAATTTTGCTCTATTGGGTAATTTGTTGTCTTAGATGCTATCTGGACTGTGACTGGAAGTGCATGTTAATCTGAAACTCAACCATGTCTTCTAAAAATACAACCAATGAGTATGTAATGTACATCAGCTAATATGTAGCTGAAATGGCAAAGGATGTGAAGAAAACTGACCAGTCCCCTGCTTAGGTACAGGATTTTAAACATATACCTACCCAATTGAAGAAACAATAAATGCAAACCACAGCTAAAGGTGAAAGTTATAAGCAAATTCTGTCCATAATGGTATAAAACAAACAAGAACAAAAAGAAGTTGATTGATTAGTAAAGAAATATAATCTTTACCCTGAACACTGAGCGCATATAGAACAGTTAGCCCAAGGATTGCATGAGCACAGAACATTTTATACTGCTTGATGCCTGACCAGAAAACAAATCGTGCTCTGGTGAAAATACACTGAAATCACATAGACTTATTTTTCTGAATGCAGAGGTCTCTGTGTCTGGAATTATGCTGATTTTATGCTGTTTTGATGGCTTTAGGTTTTATAATATGCTTTGAAGTCCTAAACTGTCATATTTCTTTCTTTGGCTATAATAGATCTGACACAGGGTTTTGTGCTTTACTTTAGACTTCCATTCCTGGTAGTGAAGTGCTTAATTCTTGTCCTGTTATTAAATTTTCATAGATTTTGATTATATTCTTTCATATGCTTTGAGGCCTCCAAGATCTTCTTTATCCTCTTCTGCCTATCTACCTAACTTTATCTTTTTTTTTTATTTTCATAAAAATTAAATCAAAAAACATCAAAGATTAAAAAATAACAACAAAAAAAAAGCAAATCATAACAAGAAAAACACAAATCCACAAGAAAACACGGAGTCTCTTCTGGGTTTGTCAGTGATTCTCTGAGCATGAGGCTTATGCTAGAGTGAGGTTGATATGCCAAGCACCATTCTATGAAGAAACTGCCTTTCCTCTCTCAGAAAGTTATTATGGGTGGGGTTTTGTGCCACTTCCCTTCTCCTTCCTGAGACTTCTCTGGCTTGAATGTATGTCTTCTGTGTGTTGCCATACATAGTCTCTGTGAGTTCATATGCACATCAGCGGTGTTACTAAACACTTTCATTATAACAGCAACTTATCACCATTAGTAGGGTTCTCCAGAACCTTACTACCCATGTTACAAAGGCAGCACTTGTGAAGGTTAATCATTATTTCCACATCATTGGAATTTTCTGCAGCTGTCATTAAATGATCTACATGTAATAAAACTCAACCACTATTAGGCCAAAATTAATACAATTAATTTCTATAATTAATTAAAGTTTTCTGTAACAGAAAGAACAATTGAATGAAAAAAGAAAAAGATGAGTTTTATTATTTTATCAACCATACTGATAAGTTTTGGCAAGATGAGAGAATGTTGAATCAAGATATGCAACATCTAAATTTGGTCATCTTTTTTTCCATGACTAGATTCATAGGACTTCTTTTCCTCTTTAGAGTCAAAAGAATAATTTTACAAATCAAATAAGAACTTGGCAGTACGTTTGTGACACATTATTGGCAACCTAGAAAATGTATTTAAGTTACCTTTGGAAAGGATGCTTACATATTGCCTCTCAAATTGTCCATTCATTAAGAACCTGTGAAATCCTGCCACGCCATAGGAAGTAATAGAAAAGCAATCATTCAATTTAAATAAATTTTACTGGTGCTGCAGTCTGTACATATGTTAGTATCCATCCTGCCTATCAGACTAGAATACTCCTTAAATCATACATTCTGCACTATCCACAATAATTTTAATTATAAAGGAGCCAGGCTTTAAATTGAAAGATTGTTTTACATTTCCCAATGAAATGTGCATTAGTTGTCTTATATGACAAACCAGGTGATCTGACAGAGGTCATATGTGGAGAGAGTATTATGTGCCCTAATCCAAGAGAATGAAGTCACATCTAGTGCACATCTAGAGGTTAGAGGACTGGTCCTGAAGGATTCCTGAGCCCAGAGAGTTTGAGACACTTTGCTCTAGCTATTATGCCAGATGTGTACAAATCAGGATAATGAGAAAGTGAAGAATAGACATTATGGGGTTGTCTGTGTATCTGTGTGTAACAGAAATCATGACCAGTCCTGAAAACTATTTAACCATATACCATGGCACATGGTCTCTTTTATGAAAAAAAAAAAAGCTTGGTTTTTAAGATTAGAAATTATAAGGCTGGAGAGATGGCTGAATGGTTAAGAGCACTGACTGCTTTTCAAGAGGTGTGTTGTGGGTGTATGTGCACAGGTGCTCACTGAGGTCAGAAGAAAGTTGGATCCCCTTGAACTGGAGTTACTGATGTTTCTGGGGTCCTGGAAATGAACACAGTACTTTCCTAAGATTAGATTGTACTCAACCATGATCGCACTCCCAATCCCCATGCCTACACCAGGTACACTTTGGTGTGTTAGCTTCATATGTATATATATATATATATATATATATATATATATATATATATATATATATATATATATATATAGTCCTTTATGTAAAAATTAACAAGACTAATTCAAGTCTTATTTTTGACCATCTTTACTATTACCATAGTTTTATCAGAGAAAAATACATTTTGTATCTCCTAAAGACTCTATAAGGAAAAAAACAGTTTTCTGTTGACATCTGACATTTATATTTCACAGGGGTCAGCTAAAGAAGACTGAGGAAAAACAGTACTTTAAATCACTGAAAGCTCAGAAAGGACATAAGTAGATCCTTCAAAACGAAATCAGTAGCTGACATTTGTACAAAACATGCAATTAATCGAAAGCTTTATGGCCTCACATTATAAATAACTGTCAGGAAGCCTTTCTTTTGTGAAAGCATCTTTCCTAAAGAATTTAAAGCTCACCCTGAAATGCACCACAATACAACTGACTGCTTTCTATAAAATGTGACTAAGTTTCAATGATTTTTATGAGAATTATAAATGGTTGGGTAAAAATGTGTTCCGTTTACATAATATAGTAAGTTAACCCCTAAACATGGAAACAGTATGTCTCTTCAAAATATTCTGTTGTTTATTTTGAAAATAAGTTAAAGTCACAAAGTAAAGATGTTGGCATATGTTGATTATATAGTTATATATAGTTATAATAAGACAGAATACTTTTGTTTTTCTTGAGCTTCATATGGCTATGAACACCCCCAAAACAACTCACAGGCCATATGACACTCAAGAAAAACAAAGGCTAAACAATGAAAGCCTCAGTCCTTCTTAGGAAACAAATAAATGTATAGCACCCTCTCAGAGTGTGGTACACATAGACCTTAAATCATTAATAATCCAAGAGCTAAGAATATAGCCTTGTGGCAATTTTTGTTATTTAAAGATCATTATGCTTAATCTATACTCACCAAGAAAATGGTCTGTTTCCATGTTATGTTATGTCCTACATGTACTTTATGCTTATGGTAACTAGTGGGATTTCAAGGGAATTCAGTGTATGCTATTAAACCTCTAACAGAATTAAGTACTGACAAAAACATATTCATATAGTGTTTTGTCAAAATGTCTTTAAAAATCTGTATATGTATCCCTCTTTTTAAAATAAAGTTGTAAGAGAGAAAAAAGAAGACATAATACAATGTCATCAAATATTTTTGATTTCTATTTGTTTGATTTTGTATAAAACTATTCAATCTGTAAATATAGACACAAAAATGAATGGAATTCTCATTGACATTTAGACATGCATATTCATGCACCTCACACTTATTCAAGCAACTCAAATGCAAACATATACACTTCACAAATACATACAGTTCTGCATGAATACAAATCAAATGAAGCTTTGATCCAAAGCATTAATAGAGACTGAAGGGGCTTTTATTTTAATGACTATCCCAAAAGTTCTCCTCCTCTGTTTAGTTGTTTGAGACTTTGGGGGTCTTTTTTGCTTTATTTAGAAAATAAAGACAATAGTTGCAATGATTAGATATTGATAACTTTCACTCAATCCCATCTGGTGTTCTCTGAGTCACAGATTGCCTTCTGTGCTACTTTAGTGTGTTTGTACACTTAAGTATCTTTGACTATACGTAGTAGACTTAAACACATATTCATATAATGAGTTTAACTTGGCTTTAAATACAGTAGATTTTGGTTGTGGTTATTAGACATGTAATACCCCCTAAAATAGCTTCTAATAATTCACTAGCAGTTATTGCTGCTTCTTATGGGAAAAGAGTCATGTGGTCTAACTGCCAGCTGTGTTACTGGGTTACCATGGCCACTAGCAAACACAGTGGCTGATATGTGAAGTGTATTACAAAAATTACTTCCCTTCAACCACCTGCCTTTAGTCTCCTTCACTGTGGAAAAAAAAAAGTAGTTTTCAGTATTAAGATTTGTTGCAGCCAGTATCTAGCTCAATTTTAAAATATTCCTTATTTACTCTAAAAGAATTTCATACATTTAAAAAACATATCATGGTTTAATGTTTCATTATATCCAAAATAATGGACTATTTTCTTTAACACATCTCATGGTTCATTTCATCTCATATGTTCTGGAGAGTAGACTTTATTATATTAGTCAAATAATCATGTAACTGATGCCTAACAGACCAGTTTTGTGTTTATATGTAACAGGTTATCAGACTATAGCTCAGTCTTTCATTATCTTAAAGCTTGGTTAATGATGTAGTTTTTCAATAGTGTATATATGTACAATTTCCTGGTGTAAAGATCTTCTACAAATGTAACTAGAATAAACTCCACTCATTTCTTTTCTTAACAGTCATAAAGAGCATATAGGAATATTCTTCCCCAGTTTGCTTTGTTACAAACAAACTGAACAGATCCAGACTGATATGTTTTGGCTGCTTGGCTTCTCAGAGGACAGTAAATGCAATGCTTTAACTTACTTTTAAATGTAACTCAAAGGAGAATAGCTCTGAGAGGTGCATCATAGATTACTAAATATGTACATTACCCTGAAGAAAAAAGACACTTTCTAAGTGCAGCTTGCTCTTGTATTTTAAGAGACTGTGTTGGTGAGTGGTAGACCTGTCTGTCAGCCCCAGTCTGTAGACATCACAAAAGAGGTTTCTAAATTCAAAGTGTTGCAAACAGTTTTGCATATGCCCTATAGGAGAGATGAATATATCACTCTGAATAATTTGAGTTCTTTAAATGTATGAATTAAGATTACAGACATGTTGATATACAACATGATATTTAAAGTTGTATAGACAGATGTCTGAAGAGGATATTCTAGATTCTGTTAATATCGACACTTGATCAAACAAAAACACTGATATTCATCTTGGATTTACTACCTTTTACTTTTGAAGTCAAGTTGGACATTACTAAAAGTAATTTAATATATTAATATAGATGTAAGCACAATGAATGAATTTGAAGGGGCATGTAGACTCCTTAGAGTGTACACAAAATGAACTGGAAAGTAAGAAGAGAGGAGAGGGGGAAGAAGGGGGGTGGAGGGAGGGAAGGAATGGAGAGGTGGAGCAAGGAGAGGGAGAGGGGAAGGGAGAGGGAGAGGGAGAGTTCAGGTGTTACTCATTTCCACCAAGGATGATAAAGAAGTTTTCTCAGAGAAGTTCAAGTTTTTCTTCATTCAATTCCTTGTTCTGCAAGGGCACTTTGGAGCATGTGCACAGAACCTGAAAAACACTTCAGACTTTCTTATTTGGCACTTTTCTATGTAGCTTCAAGAAATTAAATTAAAATATGTCTCACTACCTTCACCACGAATCAAAAAACTTTACAGAAAGGAATTGTTCTATTTTAATGTCTTAATCCCTTGACTTGACGTAGGTACAGAGTTTCTAAATTGTTAAGAATTTTCAGAGCTAATAAGCATTGTTTTAAATTTTTCTTTTCATTACTAATGAAAAAAGTTTCACAGCATGAACAACATTAATTCTATTAAAACATCAGTCAGATAATATAATTATGTAAGTTTTTAATAAATAAATAGATAAATAGACAGAGAGATAAATCAATCCTCTCAGTCTTTCTACCTATAGTAATTCTAAAGGTATCTAAATTGCAAAATAGGTATTTTAACATTTGGAAAATCAACGAATATAAATGTCATTTTTAAAATCATGTGATGTGTGTGTGTGTGTGTGTGTGTGTGTGTGTGTGCTTGTATGTTATGTTGTAGAACTGAAGTGACAGGCAATAGTGAACTGTCATGTGTGTGTCAGAAACCAAGTTCCAGGGCACACAACAGCAATAAATGTATTCTGCTATACTCAGAACAATCCCCTCCCCCATGGTACTTTCAGTGAGAAACTGGGATTGAGTAAGTATGATATCAGAGTGAATACCGCATTCGGGAACTAAGATGTGTTCATGGTTTTAATTTTAATAAACACATGTGTTTGATGTTTTATTATATAGTGTTTAAGATGGTTTTTCCAAAAGCCAGTGTTGCAAAAAGAAATGGCTGTATTAAATTTAACTATTACTTAGAATTGTTTTTCTTTCCTTTACAAGGGGGTTGTACTACATCGCCCTGACTGGCCCCAAACTCACAATCCTGTCACTTACTAATGTTACCAAGTTTTCTTCTGTATCAGTAAGAATTAAATACTGCCCAGACTGATACTATTTCTTCAGTGAAGAAATACATGTAAATGGGTTTCTAATTCATTTTATATTCAACTACTTCATCAAGCTCTTTGTGTTGCCTAGAATAAGCTGGTTGTCTAAGGACCCATTATCATCAGCAAACTGCCAGTTGCTCTTTTTCTTTCAAAGAATTATAATAGTTATTTTTCTAAATAACTTAAATTTAGTACTCATTTGTTTTTATGTAGATTTAGAGTTCTGTTTAAACTGAAATTTCCTAGTCTTACCTTTTTACTGAGCATCATAATGTACTCAAGTCATTTCTGGCTCTTCTCATTTATCTTGGAGTTTTATCAAGCTTGGCTATGACATTTTATCAAATGCCTATTCAATGAATTTTGATTTAGCTCCTACGGCAAACATCTGAAATCCTGAACTATGGCACTGATTTTTTTTTTTTTTTTTTTTTTTTTTTTTTTTTTTTTTTTTTTTTTTGGTTATGGAGAGCACACTTGTCTGACACAGTAAGATTAATATTTTGATAAACTCTAGGGTATATTCCATCGGCTTCCTTCCCTGTGTAGATATTTCTCATGTACTCATGAGTAATATTGATCATTGGTTCACATTTTTACTTTGTCTTCTCGTATGTTCATCAGATATTGGCACTGTGTACTATGTTCATAAAATCAGTGTATAATTTTTTACTCAGCCTCATCTGTGTGTGTACATGAGTTTAGGTTTTTAGTGATGAAGGAATTAGTTTCAGTAGCACTGGTATTATGTGCTGTCTTACAAGGGTTTTGGGAAAGAAACAGGTCCTCTGCAAGAGTAATACATGTTCTTAATATTTGACTCATCATCAGTCTAGTCCCACTGTATAAAAAATGCAATAGATTTATACACTGTATCTTAAAAAATGTATCATTTTAAATTACTTCAGAATAAACATTTTCTTCAATGTTGTTTTTACTAGTGTCTCCTATCCACAAACACACTGAAAATAGAAAAAGAATGGACTCAGAACAAAATAAAAATTTTTAATATCACAAACCTTTGTACATAATATAATTTTGAAGTCACTGACAAAATGTAAAGACTATATATACTACAAGATGCCAGTCACAGAGAAGATACTAAATATTTCAGCTTACAAAGCTCAGTCTTTGCCTAAATACCCTACCAATTGTTAAAGATTCAAACTGACTACAAGAAGCAAAAGTGACCAATTGTGAAAGCTTTGAACTTGTTCTGGCCTTAGTGTATGTCCCCATTTTTCATTGGTTTTAAGATAAAACATATGAAAGTTTATATATGCCATGTGAAAAATGCACTAATGGAGACTATAATTTAATGTGTTCCAGGAAGAGAGCTAAAATGATTATATTTGTCTATATTCCCATAGGATTGAAATTAGGAATGTCCATATTACATTCATAACAACACAGATTTATTCTACACTCACCAACTGAGCAGCTAGGGTCAATTCACAGGTGTTATATTCTTCATCAAAGATAGGAAATCAAAAAGTATTTGTTAATTGCTGTTCATGAAAGGCCGCAAAGTACTTAGGCATACACATTAAAAAAGCTAAGACAGAATTGTGTGTAGGTAATCATGCAATATAATAATAATTGAAAAAAATATATATATATATATCACTAACCCTCTTGATTAGTGTGTTTAATTTTTCATCTCCTTAGAAATATCACTTTTTTCTTCTAATATGCTGAATACTTAAATTTTAACCTCTTTAATAAAACAGAAAATTTAATACTTTTCATATATCTTAATGTATCTCAAATTCCCATCTCTGAAGCATTAAATGAAAAAATGGCTATTAAAGAGAGACTAGGAACTAAAAAAAACAGAACATTGGAATGCTGAGGGGTGAGAGTTTAATAGAAAATACTCTCAAATATTAATGTATTCTCCAGACCAATGATCTGAATTACCACTTAGAATGTATGACTAGTAAGATCTTCTGCTCTATGCACGGTTGAGTCTTCAAAAACATAAGAAACATATGCTGTGCAAAACAGAGGAAGGGCCACGTAAACTCAATGTCAATTCTATTTCTGGAAACAAAGTCAATTTAAGTTATATTTTTATCTTTAACTTTAGATTTGATTTTTATATCAAAATTTAAAATATTTCATGTTACACATTCTCTACATGTGTCATTTCTTTGCCCTCAGATCCAGACATGACCATTTCTCTAATATTTTATAAACAATGCCAATATTTATAGTCAGCTTATTATGAGTACTTTATTTAGATATGTAGTTTAGTGATTAACACATTGATTCAATGTCTATCAGTTTAGCACTTTAGTTCCATATACTTTTGGGGTAGTATATTAATAATCACACCTCTATGGGCATATAAATTTAAATTAAGGTTATTGTTGTCTGTGTGTTTATCTCCAGTGTAAAGAGTGACACATTTTCCTTGCTTTTACATGTGCTATTTCTTCTTCCTTTTCCTGTTCTTTCTTCTACCTAATATTGAGCTGAAGCTTTAAGGATCTTAGAATGGTCTAGAATGTTAAAAAAAGAAAATGATTGATGCATATCACTTCACCTTTCAACAGCCTGGGAAGATTAGCAGACCTAAGCTAGGAAAGGTGACTCTATCTTTTCCACTGATTGCCTGTCAGGATAGCAAGTATCATTCCCAAATCAGTGCTGTCTTCATGCCCTGCCTCTCATTAGCAAAGCATAAAATAAAAACAAAACAAAACAAACAAAATGCCACTTCTCCTTGGAGGACTGAGAAAGAAATATTGATGTATGAACTGTAACATTTCATTGTTCTGATGAAATATGTAAAGGATTCCAGGACCCACTTGCTCAATCAGCATTAAATACCCATCTTCCCTCCAGTCTTGTCCTTAATGTAGAAGGAGAAATTGATGATTTATAAATAATGTAGAAAATGACCACCATGTTTTTTTTTTCATTCCTAATATTTCTAGGAGAATTTGGTGTCTAGAAGTAGATGAAAATGTTGCCTTGTATGAAGAATGAAATAAGCCAGAGGCCATAGCGTAATAATTAAGAGCACACAATATGTTGTTGTAGCTCCTGTGTTCAAATCCTTAATTCTGACACATTCAGTGTTATAAATTTCTGGACCTCCATTTTTATATAAAATGAGTTTAAGTGCATCAATGCTGATGTCATTAAGATATGATAATAGCTAGATGAAAAAACACTGTATGAACCTTTAAGCAACAGCCTGTGAGAAAGTGATAAGAAATATATTGCCCAAAGCAAGTACTTCATTTTTGAAAAGTAGATGAGTATGATTCTTTTCTGTTTAACAACTTATTTTTTCCAAATTTTCTTAAGACCTGTTTTATTAATCTTTTTGTATGTATAGATACACAGGTATGCCTACATGTACGTAGGCATGTAGAAATCCTGGGAGTCTTCCTTGATAACTCTCCATTTTATTTACTGATGCAAGGTGTCTGAGTTAATCTCAGAAATCACTGCTATGCCTAGTCTAGATATGCTGACTTCATCTCATCCTTTGGATCAGTGGGTAGACTGCCAGGACCATTTGCCATGCACAGGGATGCTGAGTACCTGAACTCTAACCCTTATGGATGCAAAACATATATGCTTTATCCACTTAGCTGTCCTCTCCAGCTCAATGAGTCTTTCTTTTTAGTAAGAATTGTTCATTAAATATCTAACTTTACGAGGGACAAATGTTTAGATGAGAAAGAGATACAACAGATGGTAGGAAGCATACAAATGAAAAGTAGACAACAAAGTTTAGAGAAGATGGTTATTTAATGGTTAGAAGATGGTTAGAATTCAGGGTGAAAATGTTGTTCTGCTTGTAAAGAAACAATGCAAGGAAATATGATGGTAGAACAGCTTTCAAACTTTGTTATAATGGTTTAATTTCTTTTCATAGAAACTGACAAAGTTTAATTATAGCACAAAGCACAAGATATTCTGAATGAATAGAATAATAATTAGAATAAGAAATGGGACATCTCCTTTTAACAATCAGTTTCATATAAAAATAATTCATATAATGAACATGCAAAGAATTCACCAAGTATTTGGGACATGGGTTGGATGTGGATGGGGAGAGAAGACTTAGGAAGAATCTGTAAGTACACAAAACTAACATTTTTTTTGAATATCTATATTTTCCTTTGGTCAGATGCATATTTTGTTGTGGACTTTAATACATGTTGTAGAGTTCACATCTGATACTTGGTGGCTGGCAGAAACCAGACTTTCAAATGATGCTGTGATTCCCAGGTTTAGGAACACAGGGCAGGGTGTTCTAGAGACAAAAATTACAGGTTATGGGAACATGAGAGGTAATTCCTTTTATCTGAGTAACAGGAAATGAGGGTTTGGGGAAGGCTTGAAAGGAGAGGCTGCTTTCTATGTTGTTCTAAAGCATTCATAGAACACATGGATGGATCAATAGCTCCAGCCATGTATGTTACAGAGGATGGTCTTATCAGGCATCAGTAGGAGGAAAGTTCCTTGGCCTTGTGAAGGCTTGGTGCCCCAGTGAAGGGGAATGTCAGGGTGAGGAGGAAGACTGGAATGTGTGGGTAGCTGGGGGAGCATCCTCATAGAGGCAGGGGAGGGGGATGGGATAGGGGGATTCTGGAGGGGAACCTAGAAAAGGGGATAACATTTGAAATGCAAATAAAAAGATATCCAATTAAAGAAATAGAAATTAGGCTGGGTAAGAACAATTAGGAAGGACAATCTGAAAGTACTTAAATGGCTTGGAAATGAGTCCTTATTAGATGATCTAGTAAGAGATATAACCAAACAGACAATGCTGGGATTGAAACAATTTACCTTTGAAATCAATGGGCACCTCTAGTAGCTAGGACCTTCAGTGGTGTTTGAGAAATAAACTATAAAAGAGTAAAGTAGACAGAAAGATGTTTTGTGCAGTAGCATCTATAAGAAATTCTGAAAACCTTAATTTGGTTAGTGTCAAAATTGAATGGTAAATGAAGGTGTGGTGGAAAAAAATTAAAGCCATAGACTGTCATAGGCTTTCATGACACATTGGATATGCTGAAATTTGCCACACCATTCAGATTTTTCCCATCATCTCACTCCTCTCAGAGGAGGTAGAGAGATGGAGGAAACTCAACCTAATATTTCAGAAATCAGATCTGGGGAAATGGTAAGATATAAAATCATGTATTAATAATTTCTATTGTACTTCAAATTTTTGAAAATAAATTACAAAAAATAATTTTCTTTCTTGTTTCATTTTAATATAGTAGCTAATTTTACTATTTACATAGGAATATTAATTAAATTTTTTGGAGTAATCATTTCATTGATTCATAGAAAGAAATTTTTTAGCCTACTTAAGAGGATTTTATCCTACTGGATTCATGAATGGTGAATGATGCTGTTCTAAAATTGAATTTGGAAAAATCAATGTTTCTTATACTAAAGTCAGGGTTACAGTTGTGGTCCATTAAAAGTATAAATATTTCAAAGGCTAGGAGCCAACTGGCTCATTTGGAATAATAAGTGAAGAAGCTAAGCATGACAAATGTGCAAACAGCTTCAGGTAGGGAGGGGGAAGCAAATGGCCGGGAGGAGAGCTAGGATGGGAAGAAAGGACATCAGAACTCCCGTGCAACATAGAATCAAGACAACTGAGCCATGTGCACTGAACTTGAGGAAGCAATAAACTGAAATGTTATTAACATTCATGTTTTTGTGCTTACTTTCATGTTAATCTGTGTTACTTTCCCCCACAGTTCCCTGGGAATACCAACCTTACTTGACTTGGATTAAATATGGAAAAATGTCTTACATAATACATAAAACCCAATTAAGAAAACATGGTCTTATGTGGTTGTGTTTATTAAAGAACTAGAAAATATTTATTAGATAAAAAGAAATGGAGAAGCTGAGTAGGAGCAATAAGCTCGGGACATGCGTCTTAAGCATTCCTGCAGCAGAGGTTAGCATGTATTAAGCACTTACTCATAGATCAACCAATATAGTTCATTCATATTTACTGGTGCTTATAGTATGTCTTTATCTGTTAGCAGATGGAGCTTCAGTAGTGAATAGGCACCCACTTCTCTCGATGACAGGTTTTAAACCTTATTTACATATCATGGACAAAGACAGCAATAGCTCTTAGCCCAAGAAGAAACTTCACCGAGGACTAATATTGGGACTATGGTGTTACAGTTGTATAGGTCTGCAAAGCTGTTAGACACAAAGTCTAAGAGAGATAAAGGAAAATGATAAAAATCAACCCATGCTAAAAAAAGTCACCACTTGGAATTTTCTTTCTAGTAAATAGAAGAAATCCTGTGAGAGAAAACCAAGTACAAGATGATAATCAAGCTCCTCAGATAGGGCAACAAACTAAGCCTTGTTCAGGAATGGCAGCAGAGAACAAAATAGGAGAAGGCAATATTCTCCTTGTGAAATGTAAAATTAAAATGAAGAGAAGATTTGTGGTCTGGAAATGTGCTCTGTAGAGGCATGCTTATCCAGCATACAGAAAATATTGGCAGTAATTTCCCCAAACAGCAAAATCCCTGAAAAAGAAAATTTCCTAATTTAAGAGCCTTATAAATCTCCGTGAAGTGTCCACCTTTCATTGGGTGCACTGACATGCTAATTAACATCATAAGAAACAAAGTGTTCATCAGGAGGGAAATAATTTCAAAAATGGTATATTTAAGAATTAGTAGTATTTATAGAAGAAAGATATATCACCATAAAAAGACATAATTAACTGTCAAGTGCAAATTACTGGATTCAAATCATTCACATGTATTTGTGCATGCATGCATGCAAAAAGATACTCACAAGTTACAGAAAATGCTAGTATAGAAATGGTCACAAATATTCAATTTGGTCTGGCTAACTTGAGCTATAGAAGAATTGATTAGTATCACAATTTTGTTGTAATTACTAAATATTTGGTAAAGAACACATGAAAAATGTCTATTAGAGATAATAAGTTTATTTGGATATATCATCTGATATAAGGACATATTTTAGATAATAATATTAGGGAATCAACAACAAAAGCTAAATGTCTTTGGGGAAAGTGAATTCCAGCTTGTATTATAGCAGATCATATAGAATTTTGTAGCTATTGACATAAAATAGCAATTTAGGACTTGAATTAAACATTCTGAACGTCTACTGAAATATTTGTCCTGTCAAATTATTCAGACTGTGTTTAATATTGAAGACATCAGTCAGTTTTTGTCTTAATAATTACTTTTTGAAGGATTGATATTTTTTTCAAAATACTTGACTCAAATTTATATTAGTAATGCTTCCAGAACATTCAGGAAGGTTATATGTCACTCCTAAAGACAGCAGCAAAACAAGATGTTGAACATGAAACCACTTCTTTCTACCTTCATTCATATCTATAGCTCAACCTTTCTCCTGCCAGATGAAGCATAAACACAGTGAAAACTGCACTTAAGCCTGCCCGATGCCACCTCTCTGTCACTCCACACAGGCTTAGAAGGAAGCCAGTGCAGTTTGGCAGCAGGGATATCCACTTTGTCCTCTTTTATCCCCCATCATTGACCATATATTTATTTATATTTTAGATGTTATTCCTTTACCTGGTTTCTGCTCTATAACTCCCCTATCCCATCACCCACTCCTGCTTCAATGGGGGAGTCCCGCTACCTACCCAACTCCTCCTGTTCCCCTGCCATGACATTGGGGCATTGAGCCTTGGGTGGACCAAGAACTTCTCTTCTCATTGATGCCCAACAAGGCCATTCTCTGCTACATATGCAGTTGGAGCAATGGGTCTGTCCATTTGTATTCCTTGGATAGTGGTTTAGTCCCTGGGAGCTCATTTACACACCACATAAAGCTCAAGAAGAAGGAAGACCAAAGTTCACATGCTTCAGTCCATTTCAGAAGGGGGAACAAAAATATTCACAGGAGGAAATACTGAGACAAAGATTGAAGCTGAAACTGAAGCAAAGGCCATCCGGAGACTGCCTGTCCTTGAGCTCAGAAACAGATACTAGGTGCTGGGCCCAACATGGTTGCATGGTCATAGACAAGACAGCTGCATAGCATCTAACATCAAAATTAGCTCAAGACTGCTAAACCTGTGCTAATATCACAGGCCTCTAAAGTTTAGCTATAAATAAGTACTGAATAACTGTTTATCTCAGGTTCGCTTAGCTTCACATTAGAAAACAAATCTTTTTTGCTAAGTGCATGACTCAGTTTACTTACTTTGTATCTGGACTCTATGTGAACAGTAACCTGACTGTGTTTATTGCTCACAAAAAATGGTGCTTACTTTACAAAATTCTTTCTGTGTTTGAGGAAGCATGGATCATTAAAATTAATAGTACTGAAAAATACTTTATGGTCTTGCAGTGATTCTTGATATTTACCAAGTGTTTCAACCTAAGAATGGTAGAAAGGTTCTCCTGTGGAAGTTTGTTTCTGAAATCATATCTTTTCTATATATGTTGATATGTAACTTTATCACTCACTTGTAAATTCAGGTTGTGTATGTGAAATATTATACATGTACACAGTGGATTTCTATGGCTGGTACAGGTGAACAGATGAAAAATGGAAGATAAGAATTATAAAAATTAACATGGTTGAAGGGAAGAAATAAAGACCTGCATCAACATTTATAACAATTAATACAATTTTATCTTACTAGGGAGGCTATCAGTTTCTCAGAACAGAAAATGTGTCTGTGCTTACACACAGTCCTAGCAAGGACTGAATTCCCTAGTCTACTTCTCTACCTATGCTTCTCAAACAGGACCTGATAATGGCTTGGCGTTAATCCATGACTAGGAAAACTGGATCTCTTTTTTCTAGTAATGTATAGGATATTCCTATTCACCGTGGATCGAAGTTTAAAAGTATCAAAGAAGGGCTGGGAGACAGCTCAGTTTATAATGTTTGCTGCACAAACATGAGGAAGATCTGAGCTCATATCCCATTGTCCAGGTAAAAATTTGAATGGTACATTAATGTAATCTTGTCCATAAGAAAGAAAAGCAAGAGGAAGGGGTGGAGGAGGAATAGAGAGGTTCTTGGCCGTTGGGATCATCCAGTTTAGTGAACTCAATGAACACCAATTTCAATGAGAAACTTGTCCAAATGGATAAGAGGAAAAACTATGAAATAAGACACCCCACATTGATCTCTGACCTCCACACACTTGCAGTCCTGGTTCAGAGAGTTCTGTTTGAATCTCTAATGCCGTTTTTATATAAAGCAGTCTCTAGGCTCCAAACTTCACAATGGCACAGTATTCTGTAGTACAGGATTTCTATGCATCAAGAATCATATGCATGCACACATAAATGTAGCAGGGAATCTCCCAGAAAAAAACTTTGAATTTATAAAGATCCCCTTTGTCAGTTCCTCAGTGCGAGCTCAGCTCTAGCTTGTCTCAAAGACCTACTACACTACACCCCCCCCCCCGGCCCTTTTATCACATCCTTGTTTTCTGAGATCACAATCCAAAGCAAATTTCTGCATTCATATTGTTACTGCAGTATTTGTTCCTGATACAAGACAGTGATCTTTATTTATTTGTTTTCATTTACTTCTATTATTTGATAACTAAGGCAGTGTCTGGAACACATTTTCCTTTGATAATGAAAAATAAATAAATCCTCTTAATTATAATTTGAATAAAAATAAAACATGTGAATTGCTCTGTCTCCACTTTATATTGCTAGACCTTATACTATAATACTATGTGCATATGTATACATGCACATGAATTGCATATGAATATGTTACATAATATTAAAAATGGATGATGCTCATCCTGTTTTGCTACCTACTCTCTGTTTATATAGTTTCCTTTACCAAGTATTTTATGGTAAATGTGTTGAGACATCCTTTTCAACAAAATCACCAATTTGTTGCAATATTCTCTTCAACCCAAATAAACCCATTCAATGAAAACACAACTCAGTAATTAGGAAAACAAGCTGAGAGACTATTTTGAGCAGATTAACCACTACACTCTCTATTCCCCTCCTAGGACATCCCTTCTCACTTGCTGTTAACTGTCCTCCTGTTCCAGTTCCTTCCTCTCCTCCTCTGACTCCTGCTCTTCCATTTTACTCTCTGACTCCTCCCCTTCTTCTTACCCATGTTCTCTCCCTATCTAATCATATATTGGCTTAACATAGATCTACAGATATGTTCTATAAATACAAAGAAAAGAACACATTTAAGTTAACTAGGGAAAGATATAGTATAGTAGCAATGTATAAAACCTGGAAGATTCTTAGGTTTGGGAAAACTCAATTTTCAGACATTAGAACTCAAGAAATTCTTAAGTATGAAGAATGGTTTGATATGCAAGAATAACTTGATTAGGAAAGAGTACATTGTTTAAATACATGTATGCATGGTTGTTACTGTATTACTAATGGGTAAATATGTATATAGCAAAACAAAATATATCCATAACTATCATTGTGGGAAGATAGTAGTACATTTTAAAATCTATCTTCCTACTCATTTATATTTGGTATAAAGTACCAGCCCTATAAACTCACAAACTATTTTTAAAAGTTAGCATTTCTGTGTTGATAATACCCTGGGACACTGGTGATGTGCTTTCTAGATATATTTCATCAATTCTTTTCATCAAATCTTTAAGAAAATTTCTATCTTCACTCTGTGGATGATGAAACTGGACATTCACTCTAGTACCACTAGGAGGTTTGCTATCTTTAAAAAGAGTCCTGATAAACATCATACTCTCATCAGCCTTGAAGATTGAGGTCTATTTAATTAGTCAGTGGGAAATGTCAGTGCAATATGAAGTATGGAAAATTAAAATTGGGGCAGGTGAGATGACACAGTTGGTGAAGGATCCTGCCACCAAGTCTAAAAAAGAGCCCGAGGACTCATGTGTTGGATGGAGAGTCTGAAGTTGCAGAAGCTGTCCTCTGATCTTCATATGTATAATATGGCAAGTGTACATTCCCAGAGGTATACAGAAGTACAGCATAAAATGCATTAAAATGTGATAGATGATTTTAATAAAAATGTAATCCTTTGTGAAAATAATTTGTGTGCTATTAGCGGGAGGCAAGGAGCTTCCATAACAATCCATGAGATGAAAATCTTGGAGATAATAGAAATAGAGCAGGATAAAGGCCTTCGAGGGCAGCTTTAGACTCACACTACAACTACCTTACATTCCATACATGTAAATATTATGCTGACTGCTTAAGATCCTTAAGATCTCACCGCAGATCTTAAAACCGTTTTGTGAAATAGGTTACTTTGGGGGACTGGTCTCTATTCTACATTCTTGTGAGATATTGTTTTCTGCCTTGTACTCAACCCTGGACTTCCATTCGCATCTGATAATAGTATTATTATCTTTGCCAGATAGGAGTGTCTTCAGAATGAAAATGTTGTTTATATTGCTAAGGACACCTCAACATCTCATGGACTCCATCATTTCTATCACCTTGTCTTAAGATTGCTTACTTGTCAAACAGCACAAGCTTCTTTAAGAGAGGAAGTCTCTATAATGCTCATAGTCCACCATACCTATCATGACAGCAGGATGTCCCAGGTAGAAAGATAGCATTTAATAAATGACATGGGTGTCCATTTAAATACACATATATTCATAAATGAAAGCTCTGTTGATATTCGAAAACATAAGCTTTTTCAGATACAAAGCAGTTCCTTGGATAAGACTAGCTTAAAATATAAAGCAGGCAAGAAAAATTCCTCAGAAAGTTATTATGAAAACACACAGACAAGAAATCTTAACATTCTACATCTACATTATAGTTCTTGCTCATTTCTTTCACCCTCCTGTATTTGCATACTCCTAGGCTCTACCTCCAAGGCCTTTTTATTCTGGCTTCTTAAGTCATAATATTAAGTCTCACAATTGATTCATAAGCTAAATTTATGCTAATTATTTCTTTTGAAATTTTAAAATATAATTATAAAATATATAAATATAAAATGTAATATAATTAAGCATTTCTCTTTTCCTTGTGCTAGTGCAGATCAGGTGATCTTGTGTTCTTTGTTTAATTTAAAATTGTAATATAGTTAAACACTTCTCTTTTCTTTGTACTAGTACAAACAAGTCGATGCTGTGGCATTGATATATACATATTTATATTGCTAACAAATAGATCGTAATGGAATTTATAAAAAGCAACTACAGCCAAAACTTATACAATCATAGTTTCTTAATAATAAATTTATTGTTCACATTAAATTCTTATTGAACAGAAATTGTCATTATAAATAATTTAATATGCTTAATATTGTAATTTAAGCTTTTACACTTAAATGACCATTTATCATTTTTAGATAGCTTATCCCTGTATAAGCCAATAAAATATGTATGTGTGCATATTATAAATATATATATATATACATATATATTTGTGTGTATGTATATATATATATACTATTTATATTACATTTGTGATTATTAATGAGTTCTATCTTTAAAAGAAGTTAAGTCTACGTGGAGTTCAATACTTGCAGCTGCTGATGTTTTTAATGTATTCAAGAAGATACTCCCACATGGATATGTTTTTATGAATACTATGTATACTTTTTCTGCAGCCTACCTTTCCTAAAAAGTTAATGTGACAGATTGCTGTAATTTTCAGATTGCTAAATACTTCTGTCAAATCCCTGAAGGCATTTTCAGAATTTTGTTCTTGGGTTGCTGGAATGATTTCCAGGTTCCCCTTTTTGGGGAGTGATGAAGTGACAACGACTCAAAATTGTGATTCATCCTTTGAGCTTCTGTCAAACACTCGCAGGAAGAAGAAAATAACTAATCACTTACTAAAACTGGCAGCAGATGCCAGAGGCAAAATTTCATTCAACCTGTTAGCTTCACTTCTGGTAGAAAACCATCTAATTAAAACTTAGTTTAAAATAATATCATTCCTAAAAAATAACATCTGCTTCCACATCATGAGGCAATAGATCTTATGTTTAATGCTTTATTTCTTTAAATATTTATTTATTTATTTACTCATGGTTTGAGACAAAGTTTTGCTACATAGAACTAATAGTTCTGGAACTCATTATGTGAATCAGACTAGCCTTGAACTTAAGAGGTCTATCTTAGTTTTAAGAAAGTTATCAAAACAACCTTCTTTAGCTTCCTAGCTTGCATCCCTCTATATAAACATGAATGCCATGTTGTTCTATTCCATGAGAAAGAGTTAATAGAATTTTACAGATAATTTAAGCATTCTAATTCTAACAGCTCTAGTGGTGTTATACTAACCAAATTAAATTCCATGGGACAATGATTAATGTTTTAATTCACTTTTCAATACTAAGTTCTCTTATATACATTATTTATTATTGCTCCTGATCTCTTAAATATGGAAAATATCAAGAAAGCACAGACCAAATTCTTAATCTAAAGCACACTTTGTTAAGATAACAAACCAAGTAACTGCCAATGGAAGAATTGCTTGTGTTTTATATTGAGCTATGTCACTTGGAGCGTGCAGGACAGTATAGGAAGGGCTACGATTTATCATTTAGATTGTATCTGAGAAGACATATGATGGAAAGATTGTATTTTATCTTCCCTGTACATGGGAAACACAAGGCTATACCTGAGTATGACTGTCAATGACTGTGTAATATGTTCATAGAGAATATTTCCCTGGGTGGTCTAACCGTAAGACTAATGCTGGACATGCTATCCTCCCTCCACTGCCAGTCATTGGAAGTGCATAATTATCCAGATAGAGAAAAAACTGCATTTTCCTTTCACTGCCTTCTCATATCTGCTACTAAACAGAGCTCTACAAGGTTGCACGTTCTCATTCTAGCATGTGAGATGAGGGTCAGCCTCAGAGCGCAGAAATGCATTGATGAAGGACATATAGATAGTCACAGTATTAACCTGCCTTTTAATCCAATTGCAGCTTTGGCATGCTTCACAGTATAAATAAATAAATACCTAAAATTTACCAATTTCACAAGGCTCAAAAATGTTAAAAATACAATAAGGGTAGTATCCCTTAAGCATAATTCAGAAATATAAATGTACCCTTGAAAGGAATTTTAAAATCTGTTTTACTTAACTTTCTGTTAAGTAAATATTGAACAATATTATTGAAAATTTAAAAAACAAATTCTACTGAGAAATGTTAATTCCCAACTTTGGACTGATGATGGTTTTCTGATGTTTTCTAAGTTTATTCATCCCATGAGGATGAGTTTTTGATTGTTATAGCCACTTGCACCTTCATGATTTCTAAGTGTTCTATCAAAACCAGAGTATCTCTGTGACTACCATATTCTAGGTTGACATTATATTATTGTACAGTCTGTGAATTTCAAGGACTGAAAATGTTATCTAATGGCAAAATATTTATACTAAGCTCTAAACATTTGGTTGTATTCAATTTGGTCAATAAATGTGACATACAACAATTGCTTCTTCAAAAGAGCTACAACTTTATATTTAAGGAATGTAGCTTGGGATAAACTCAAGGTCTTGGAGTTGGTTGTTTATGCTCAGTATCCTAGGCCTTGATTCAATAGGCCATCTTAGGGGCAAGACTAGGCTAGCGCAGTAAAAGACTAGCCTTATTCAGTTAGTTTCTCAGGAGAGCTCAAGAAACCTTTTTGTGTAGGAGAATCCAGTCTCTTTGAAAGTAGTGATGTCTTTCTATTTCATTCTGTGAGTACTGTTTTGGTACTTAGCTGTAGTTGAGACAACTGTAAAGAGAAGGCAGCATAACACATTCCCTAAGCATTCTGTGTTAAGATCAGTGTGCAATTTTTCTGTTGTTTCGGTGCAGAAGGTTGGGCATCATTGGGAGCATTGCCACGGGTGTTATAGGTTAAAATTATCTGCTAGACCCAGATTCTGCTAAAATGAATGGCAATGAGAGTTCATAAGAGTCAGAGGCGTGAGTGAGAATAAAGAGCAGTTGCTATGTGTGAGGTGCTAATTTTTGTTGACCTAGATTCAGCAGTTCAGTTTGCTATGTTAACCTATACTGGCACAAAGCACATGATTACACTCGGATCACAGTCAAATGCATATTCTCTGCAGAAAATATTGAATGGACTACAAGGATAGGAAGAGTTACCAATGCAGTGACATGGGAGAGCAAAACACTTTACACTTCACAAAAGGGGTTGTGTGTATTTACCCCTTGAGGGCAGCCCTCTGTTCTACTAGAGCTCACCACAGCACTGGAAGGTAATATGGAAGTCAAAGCTTGCTCATATACTACTTGTCAGCTCATCCCTCAGTCCCCATGGAATAGCCAATAGCCATAACACAGTTGGTCAGTTGCAGTTACTGTGGTGAATTAAATAAGAACATTCCCATAGCCTCATTTGTTTGAATGCTTAGTCACCAGGGAGTGGAACTCTTTGAAAAGGCTAGAAGGGTTAGGAGGTGTGGTCTTGCTGGAGGAGGTGTGTCACTGTGGGTAGTCTTCGAGGTTTCTAAAGCCCCTGCCAAGTCAAGTCTCTTTCTGCCAGTTGCCTTTGAACAGAATGTACCTCTCAGGTACTACTCCAACGCCACATGTTCCACTATGCTTCTCACCAAGATGACAATGGTACCCCCAATTAAATGCTCTCTTTTATAAGAGCTGGAATAGTCATGGTGTCTCTTCACAGCAATGGAACAATGACCAAGATAGTTCCTTACTATATTCAGAATATTTAAAAAATATTCCTGGCAGTTAAGAAATACAAATTAAAACTACATTGAAGTTTCATATTACTCCACTCAAAATAGTTAAAAATCAAGAAAACAACTGAGACAAAAACCTGGTAGGTATGTGGGGGAAAGAATAGGAAGATCTCATTCAGTGTTGAGATTGTAGACTGACACTGCCCCTCTGGAAAATAGTTGAAGCATTTTTAAAGAGGTAAAAACAGCCATAACATTTTTTTGTCATACCCCACCCCAGATAGCTGACTCTGCATGCAACCCCAAAGAAATGTGCTCAGCTATGTTCATAGCTCTATTTTCAATGGTTAGAAAATGGATAAAACCTGAATGTATTCAACTGGATAAAGATAATGAAAATGTTATGCATAAATAGAATAGAAATCTACTCAGGCGTAAAGAAATGAGAAAAAAGAAATCTTCAAAGAAATGTATGGAAATAGCAAATGTTATATTGAATGAGTTAACACTGACCTAGAAAGGCAAGCATGATATGTATTCTCTTATTTATGAATTCTAGATACATACTATTAGATGTGTATATGTAACCTGGAATATCCTCTGAAACTGGAAAGTGAAAATTGAAAATTGACCATGGCAGGGGACATGGAGAAGCTCTATAATGGGGAGTAATGGTCACAGGCACCTTGAAAGGAGGAGAGTGAGGAAGAGGAGCAGGTAAGATTGGAAGAAGCAGAGAAGCAGGATATTCGCTGTGAGCATGGATCTTCTAAGACAGGAAAAGTATATTCATAAACTCAATAACATGCCTGTCTAAGCAAGACCTGCACTAATGATCACACCAGTTGACAAGCCATTGTGAATGGGGAAATTCTCCAAAGACTTCTCTTTGAATCCTTTGGATATGAAGCTAAAATTGATGGTTCCTAAAAGGTCCATTTAGCTCCATGTCTCCTCAGATAATCTTATCCTATGCATTTTTCCATCTGTATTCTGAAATAGGTTGTATTATAAATGAGCAGACATAAAAATAGATCTATTAATTACCCAGGTAAATATAATTTATTCTCAGTAGAAAATTTCTGGAATCTTGGCTACCAATGTTTGGCCAAAAAGATAACAGAATTGGGTACTTTCTTGAGAATTTGGATTTCTACCTATGGTATCTGATGCTATTACATGTGCACAAGGTCAGGGTCAGCTTAGATTGAAGGTTATTCAGACATTGTTTGATGCCAAAGGACTGATTTGTTGCTTCATGCAGTGTTGAATTATGCCATATATCTCTGATATCAATGGTCACTGTGCTGTGAGGATAGGGGCAAAACCACGAGTTACTCTATTTTATCTGCATTTATGAGGATGGCTGGGATATGTGAGGAAAGTCTCACCAAGAGTTTAAAACTGGTTTTTAGGATGCCGCATAATCAGGAAGAGGATTATCTTGGGACACACATACTTGGAGTCATGATTGCTATATAATGAAAAATGGCACTAAAGGTAAGCTCATTTTCATCGTTTTACCACTCTATATTCTTTTCTTCCTTATTTGCAATACATCAGACATCACTCAAATGTTCGAATATTAAAACTCAACAGTATTGGTCAATGTTGTAGAAAAAATACAAAGACAGCTTGCAGAGTGGGAAAATAAAGATTTCCTCAAATTCAACTCAAAAATCTTGCTAAATAATTGCAAAAAAATCAAATATTTATATAGTTTCAAGTAAACAGCAACATATTTAGTGTTAGTTTTAAATGCACATATAGTAATACACATATGTAAACAGAAACAACTAAAATGTAGATTGAGCTTTGTTTGGCTACATGTTTAAAAACATATGATATAAACTTATTATTAGATGTGAGTTTGGATTTCTTTTTCTATGATATTCAATCAACCCCAGAACTACCTGATATAATGAGTATTACTAATCATCTTATTGTGAGTATGCTATAAGTCATCTTTACAAAACAGGAACCATGCCTACACAGCATTTACCTGGGTATACAACCTTATTCCTCTTGTGTGTGCATCAAACACTTTAACTCCAAATCCATAGCATATCTCTAATCCTTAATAAGAAAATTGGTACTCAGTCAGTACCATAAGACCTCCTTAGCAATATTATAAAGCAGAAAAATCTAATCATCTTTAAATAAATGAATAAACAACAAAGCTGTTGAAAGTTCATCTAAGTTAATTCAAGATATGAAGTAAAAAAAAAAAAAATGCCCCCTTTCACTAAAGAAAATTAGAGCAACCAGATAATGGAAATCAATCAAAAATCAAATCATTCAAAAGTACTCCCTCAAGATCATCAAAAATTTAGCATTTTGTAAAATAACTATTTGAATATAAATTAATAGAATGGCTCTATTGAAAAAAAAATAAGATGAATCCATACTTACAGCAGAATGTAGAGACCTACACACAGAAAAATTCAAGTGATAAAATATATAAAACATAAAGATATAAATTGAATTTATGTTTCTAGATGAGATTACTTAAAACTGTTAAAGTGTCCATGCTATACAAAGTGGGCTGGGCTGGTTAGATTTATGTCAGCTTGATAGAAGATAGAGATATCTAAATATAAGGGACCTCAACTGAGAAAATGCTCATAAGACCCAACTGTAGGACATTTTCTTAGTGATTGATAGGGAGGGTCCTGTCCAATATGAATGAAATTATCCCTGGACTATTAGTACTGTGTTCTAGAGGAAAGCAGACTGAAAAAGCCAAGTGGAGCAATCCAGTAAGCAGCACCCCTCCATGGCTTTCATATCAGCTGCTTCATCTAAGTTTCTGCCATTTAAGCTCCTGTTCTGACTACTTTCAACAATGCATTGTGTGATGTAGAAGTGAAGGTCCCATAAACATTTTTCTTCCAAGTTGCTTTGGTCATGGTGTCTCGTCACAGCAAGAGTAACCTAAATTCAGAGAAGTTAATACCAGGATAGTGGAGTATTGCTCTTACAGATTTTACCACATTGTCTGGGGGAGAATCATGGAGAAAATTTGGAACTTTGGCCTAGAAAAGACATTGAGTGTTGAGAGCTTGTTGAGCTGTTTTGTAGGAGTTTGAGAGAAAATAAGAGAAAGGATAAGCAGTCAGACAATGGAGGCAGTTCTTGTGAAGTTTTAAAGGGGTGTGAAGACCTTGCCAGGTTTTTTGTGTGAAGAATCCGTAGTTTCTGGTCAGCTGAAGAAGAATCATCTGTGATTAACAAGACACAAGAAACACTGAAGTATAACATTGGCTTCTGCTGAGATGATGCCTTTCGGCTTTGGCTGAAAATAAGAAGAGATCAGCATTAATGCCGAGTCTTCTGGAAGACCTAGGGGCCAGCAGCACACAGAAGCTGTGTTTCAGAAATGGCCAGTCTCAAAACTCCTACTGGCAGCCCAAATAAATAGTGTAGGAGCCACCTAGGCATGAAGGGGTCTTGGAGAGGAGCTGAACCTTGGACTTGTGAGAGGCCAGGAGAAGCCACTGGTGAAAGAGTAGTTCAGCTGTAGTAAGTGCAACAGAAATGTTGGAGATGCACTTATGATAAGCCAAGCATGAAGAGCAGCAGCAAGTATGGAGTGAAGGTGGACTGAGATAAAAGACAGTTTCCATGTGCTGCAGAGGGCAGAGCCAGTGAAGTGACCTAAGACCTTCAGGGTTCTCAGAGATTGTGACTTGATTGGGTATTGTATTATTTATACAGTTGGAATTTGATTTTAAACTTATTAGATTGCTATTGGGCTCTGGTTGTTTCTACTTAAAGAAAGTGTTTGATTTATTTTTGATTTCACAGGAGTCCACAATTGAGAGACTTCAAATTTAAAAATTTTAATTTTAAATTAATAGGAAAAAAATTTTAAGTATATGAATTTCTAAAGACAGTGGGAGTTTTAAAATTTCAAATGTTAATGTAATGCTGATAGTAATGTGTGATCCTTGAGAAGAACAAGAATAGCAAGGTTAAGCTTTAACAGTGATATGTCAGTGTATAAAACTGAAAAAAAGTCGATTGTGCTGGATAGTTTTACAGAAACTTGACACAAGCTAGAATTATCTGTAGAGCGAAAAGCTCAATTGAGGATAGGCTTCCATGGGATCCAAGTGTAGAATATTTTATTAATTAGTGATTGAAGAGGGAGCACCCAGGCCATTATGAACATTGTTGCCATCCATGCACTGATAGTCTTCAGTTCTAGAAGACAGCATGCTGACCAAGCCATGCTGTGCAAACCAGTAACCAGCACTCATCTGTGGCTTCTGCATTAGCTCCAGGTTTCTTCTCCATTTGAGTTCTTGTCATGAATTCTTTCAATGATGAACACAATATAGAAATGTAAGCAAAATAAACTCTTTCCTCCCCAAGTTGCTTTGGTCATGTTTTATCAATGCAAGACTCACCCTAACAAAGAGAGGATCAATAGAATCAATCAATCTCTACTGAAACAGAAAAGTATACTAATATCCCTAAAAAAAAAAAAAAATGTAACTGAGACCATTCTTAACAGAAAGGGCAGAGCTGAGTTCATTATTAGCTGACTTGAAAGAGAGCTCTAGTAACATGACAGACAATGTAAAATGGATCCAATGACCCATGGGAAAGAAAATGAGTACTACAAATGAACCACACAATTTGCCATCATCTGACTTTAATGTTAAGATACAGTGAGAAATAAGAAATTTCTTCAATGAAGGGTCTTGGAAAAAGGTATGTCCATATAATGAGACACTGAAAGCAGTGCTTTTGACTGAGACTGTGTCAAGGGAAGGTGAGAGTCCAACATGACTAAAAAAGGGAGACATCATCTAAAGTAAATTAAAGCAACAAACTTTCTCTTCTCTAGTCTACATTTACATTGTAGGTTGGAGGGTTTGTGTGCTTCATTTGCTCAGCCACAGAGCATGGTCACTTGGAGAGTGGAATGCTGGGAGATCGACTGTGTTTTTCCCATGCCACCACCAGGGCAAGTGTTGGGCTATAGGACAGTGCCAAGGCACCAGAGCAGGGTGGGAAAGCTCAGCAGTCTGAGATACAGGAAAGACATAGCTGATTTGGGGTCCCCAGACCTGCAACAAGGCTGGAGCTCTGACATTCTCAGGCTCTTAGACATCCAGGTCCCGTTGAGGGGTTTCAAGAGAGCTGAGAATACAGTAGGGGCCCATAGGCTGCATATAGCCTAGGGCTGGGGGAAAAGGGGGGCTCAGGCTAGTGTTAGTGGGGAGAGACATAGGTTCCTGGAGGGTTGGTGGCAGTTGTTACTGGGAATGCAGAGATGCTTTCTACAGAACTTAGACTTCTAGCCTGTACATGGCTTCCCACTGCTTATCTCTCAATGAAAAGAGCCAGCCCATGGCTCTAAACAGTTTATTGTCATGGCAGAAAACATATACTTAAAACCATATCCCACATCTCCAAGGTGGGTCTGTGATTAAATACGTTTGCAGGGAGGAATGTCTGGGAAGGGAAGCTTATTAGCATGCCTTCCAGACCTCTAGAGATCTAGGTAGCATGGAGAACTCTGTTTTGAACTGACCTGACTGTGTTCACATCTATTTTTCTATTGTTAGGGATGACTCATCTACATGTGGAAGGACTGGAGGCATTGTTCTTATATGACTAAAGGCCACAAATCTTGGGGGTGGGGGCAGAGGGGCAGCAAAGCACTTACTATCCTGACAGAGTCTCTGGAGCTGCAAGCCTTAGCTCAACATTACCACACTTCCTCTCACACTGCACAACCCTGACTGAAGTCCTTATTTTGTTTTACTCATTTGAGATACCTAGATAGGTACTACATGCCTGTACTCCTAAAACATTGGAGGTAAACATGAGGAGGTAAGAAATTAAGGTGTACCTTGCTTGTGTAGTGAGTTTGGCACTATTCCGTGTTACATGAGACCCTGTCTTAAACAACAAAAGCAACAACAAAAATCAAACACACACACATACACACACACACACACACAAGCAAACAAACAAAAAGTATTAAACCCACAAAATATCTGCCTTTTTGAATTAGTATGTAACAAATAGTATAAATTTGATTCTTTAATAAAAAATATACAATAGTTTGAGGTGGTGAAGGAAGGAGAGATCATTGCAAGAGAGATACATGAATTTTTGTGGCTTTATGGATATTTTAAAATTCACAAAGAGTAGTGAATTCGTGAATCTCAACCGTGAGGAAAAGCTGAGGGGAGTGTAGACTATACAGATTCTGTATGTGTGTCAATTTTAAAAAATCAAACAATAAATTATTAATTTTAACTCTATCATTCATATTACTTTAGTATTAAAACGAAGAGAAATTGAACTAGGTGAAGTAGAAAGGTTTTTGACAGATCTTGATAAGTCAGACCACCCACTAAAGCCTATTTCTAGAATGATTTAATACTAGATATTACATATAAAGTTTGTTTTGAAAAGAAGTAGAGGGACTGCTACCTTGAACATGGCCTTCTCAATAATCTATTATCTTGATTGAATTAGTGCACTGAAGTACTATTATCCATATTTTCCTTTGCTTTAGCGATTGGTATATAAGAGTACATCAGCAGTTAGAACAAATATGTCTGAGCTCTACTTGTACGGTTTATTAACTGTCATTGATGGTCAGAAATTCATTTTCTGTAAGTTTGATGTGCACAAAAGTCCCAGAAAATGATAGGAATATTATTACCAAGAAAAAATTATTTAGAACTAAAACAGAGTCTCCTGCTATTTCTAAATGATATTAGTACTTTTGACAATAACAGCTTGCCTAATTACTTTTTTACAACTCCAGAAATGGAGCTGAAGCATTCCATTTTGTTTAGCTCAAAGAAATGTTTTTATTTAGTCTTTAGTCTTTATAGACCAAATTCGAAGTTTTTATTTCGGTTTTTCTTTATTGCCTTTCACATCCTAAAATGATGTATCCCTTGTCATTTTCTGTACTGCCAGTTTGGAAATGCCCTAGAGTTTTTCATTATAAAGCTTCAACCAGATTTTGATGATAGCTATTTTTTGGATGTAGGCCATTCCATTGATTTGTTGCATGTTGCATAGGAATGGATACCTGGAGACAGATATCTGTTCAATTCCGAGTATCGCTTACAGTTATCATTATTGGTTCGTACAAAACTTAACACCATTTTAATCTTTGCAGTTAAGAACATTTTAAATTTTCTTCACAATATGAGGGAGTTCTTCAAATTTCTTCACAGATGTTTGACTTTTTGCAACCTGATAAATGCTTGGCTTAATAGAAGTACTACAGAAAGTCTACATTTTTAATAATTTTAACTTCATTTGCATTTCATACTATATTTATATAATTTTATTAAATAACTGAAATATGATGTATGTTTTATAAGGTGCATGGAATTGATTCTTAATTATTTATCTAGATTTTGCCTTTTCTGTGGCGCCAAGAAAAAGGAACTCTGTCTTACTGTACTTCATGAAAACTACACTGATTATTTGAAAGGGGATTTTTTTCAACTTAAGTCTTAAAGCATAAAATTTTGTAACACCTACAAATCATTCATTTAAAGTAATTTATACAGTAGAAACTGCCTATAACTTAATGAGTAGAACAGATGTATAAAAATAATGTTAAAAGATATATATATATATATATACATATATATATATATAATGAAGGTACATATAAATTGATTTGCCTAGAAGGGGAAGATGCATTTAAACTTGTAACTATTACTTTTTAGTTATAGCTTATATTATTTTATTGAATATATATCTAAATCAAAGAAATGATCAATGATTCATAGAAATCAACTCACATGTAAATGTCCTTCTTAGCATATTATTTTAATAATGTTATAAAATTAATATCTACCAATTGCAAGGAAATAAATATTTCAGTTTATATACCTTTATGTGAGGTTTCATTAAAAATTAATTCAGTGGTGCATTTCAAGTTTAGTATAACATTATAGAAGTTTAAAATTGTATAGCCACCACAATTTAAAATATAGAACTATAATACATATAAGAAGTGAAAGATAAAACAAATAATGCTACCATTAGAATAACAACACAGACAATCATAAATTTTCATGATTGTAACTTTTTTTAGTTCAACAGTTCCTGTAATAAATTATTATATTCAGATAAGTACATCATTAAAAGTAATCTATGTAGTCAGAATAGTAATTTTTAAATCATTTTATGGTATAATACCCTAAACTTTTTCATGACAATAATAATTCTTGTTGCATACAATTTTTCAGGTGTTATCTACTTGTATCTCATAACAGTGCATCATAGTTACATTGTGTGGGTTGAAAATGAAAGTGCTCTCAATAAAGAGACAGTACAAAGGGGTGATTCTGAGCTATGGCATAGGCTTGCAGTGTCCCATGCTTGCTTTGTGAGTGGCAGTATCTTTCTAATACAATGTGTGAGTAGATTTAAGTCCAGTTAGAGTACCCCACTTAGAATGATTTCCAGTGTATTTCATGAACCTCCAAAATTAGTGGCGTCTGCTTCATGTGTTGGTTGTACTTCACTTTTCTCAACAGACATAACATGCATGAAGAAATGCTACTGTGCAAATAACCACCGGAAGCAGGGGATATGGATATTTACATAGCTGTCCATTACCTTCCTTAGAGGAGGGACATATGGCTTTTTGTCTGTGCTAACAAGCTGGAGTGGCAAAATTCCCACGCCCCTGATCAAACCAGAGCACACTTGTTTTCCTCTGACTTAGCTCTCCTGGTATTTTCATCTCTCTCATCATCTTCTGCATGTGATCTACTGACTTTATGTTTTGCTCATAGGTTCAGTTTTAAAGATTTTAACCAATTTAAACTAAATTGGATAAGCACATTAATTTAGCTTGTAAATGATTTGTGTAGACCTTTATTTCCCCTTAAATGTATCTTCAATAGGGCTTTCATGAAGCCTGCAAAAAAATGTGGTCTTCATAGACAACCTGCACATTCTACATTCCTCCTGTGCAACCATTCAAAGTGTATTTGTTGCAATACTGCCTTGTGTCTGGATCCCAAAGTTTGGGTGTCTGCTAGGTAGGTTTTAATAGTCTAGCACTTGAATGCAAATGTATCTAATGCAATTTGCCTCCTTGGTATTTGTTCCTCTTTGGGTAATGTCTTTGTTAATTTCCCCCTGTCTGTGACAGTTCTTCCAACACAAGTAACTGTAGGGACAAAGAGTTAATTTAACTCATAGGATATGGTTACCTTTCAGTCCCTTCTGCCAGAAAGTCACAGCACCAGAGAGCTGAAACTGCCACATTCTATCCAAAATTTAGAAGGCCAGGAATGGGTTCCTGTACTCACCTAGATTTTTGTACAGTACAGGAACCTAACTCCATGAATCTTTTCACTTCCATTAACCAAATCAACATTATCTCTTTGGATATCCCCAGAGGTCAAATAATCCCTACAGATGTGCCTCTGGGATTGTCACCTAGGTGATGACAGATTCTGTTAAATGAACAACACGAACCTTAACAGGTATTAACTTTTAGATGGAATTTTATTGATTTTCATAATAAATTGTTATTTTCTGAAATAAAAGAAAAATATAATACATCAACACATTATAAGCAAAGAATTCTGTCTTTCAGAGAAAGAGAAGAATTCAATATTTTTTCTTGAATGATTGCAACATGAAGTTCCCATACTGAGTATTGCCTGTAACTCTATAAGATTTTTTTCATCCCTGTTAAGCTTTTAATTTCTTAATATCATAAATTACCTCAAATAGCCATAATTAAAATCTTAAATATATAGTTAATTTAAAAGTAATAATGTATTTAATACCACATTTCCAGCCATTTGTAAAAAATTATTGAAATATGGTGGGAAAAACATCTGAGAACACCAAGGACAGCAGAGCAATATTCCAGAATAACATTCTGTTCCTCAGTTGGTTCGTGAGTTGTCAGTAAAGAAGGCAGGGTTCTAATTCTTGGACAGAGGTTACAGGGGTCACCTCCAGGTCCAAGGAGAAAAAAAGAAAGATGCAAGGAAAGTGAGAGGCTTTTCCTGTCATGCTTTGGAGGAAGAAGGATGCAACAATCAATTCTGAACAGGGGCAAAGAGCTAGGGTCAGTGGCCTCCACTAAAGGAGGATGGCCAAGGATATTTTGCCAGGGGTAAAGTGGAACAAGCCACTAAGTTTAGGGCAGGAGTAGAGACTGAGATAATAAATTGGTAAGCCCACACTTTTCTGGGCAGGAGATATCTGTGCCCAGCAATTGTGCCAGGTAGGCAAGTTATAAATTAACAAAGTTAAGTGTCTTTTATACACAGATTCAAAAGGTCTGAAGAATGGGTTTGTACCCCCCACCAAAGCTAAGTCTGGTAGAACACAGGGGAAGCTGGGAGTGGCCAGAGCATTGTCTGGTCCTGGGCAAAGGAAATAGGTTTTAAAACTACACACAACAATCTACCATAGTGATCTCTCTTGGGAGGAGAAGCTGAGGTACATGTGTCCATTTAGAGTTTAACAATTCTGCAATCAGGTATTCTCTTTTACAATTTTATATACCCAGATTGTTCTTTATAAGAAATAATCTTTGCTATTGGAATTTAGAATGCCTTGATAAGCAATGGAGTAATGTTTGAAGCATTTTCATTATAGGAAAGTTGTTTTTCTCTAATTATATAAACGTCTAATTCTAGTTTTCTTGCTGCTGGGGAAATTTTAAATAAGTGTGAAAAACAGAAAAACAATACAGCTAATACATATTGCAAAAAGATATTCTCTTGTATTTGCAAAAGCCCAAGAATGACAAAATTAATGGGCTGTGTGTCATGGCATATTTCCGTCTAATTTTGTTATTTCTTGGAGTGAAGTTAATGAATGGCATTTTTGAATATGGACAAAATAAGAGAAAGATAAAACCTTAAATTTTTGGTTAAAAAATCAAGACTTTGTTATTCAAAGTTTAGACAAAATCCACATTCTCACAAACTAAAAACATTAAACTTACCGAAAAACACTTTGGTGACACTTTAGAATAGTGAGGTGAATTGACTAAAACTGTCCCTCATAGGCTCATTGATAGGAATGCTATGTCATCAGGGAGTGGCACCACTTGACAGGGATGAGAAGGCATGAGGTTGTTGGATGAAGTGTATCACTGGGTAGGCTTTGAATTCACAATGTTCCATCAGAACCCATACAGTCTCTCTCTCTTTCTCTCCCTTGCTTTCTTTGGGTGTGGATGTCGAAATCTCAGCTACCATTTCATCACCCTATCTGCCTGACACTGGCTTCTTACCATGCTTCCGGTCATGACGATAGTGGACTAAACCTCTGAAGTTGTAAGAACATACCAGTTATATATTTTTCCTTCTATGGGTTGTCATGGTCATGGTGCATCTGCACTGCAATTTAACACTGAGTAGCAATGATTAAAGACTGTATTATATTGCCTTTTAAATCATTGGCTTTTACTCCCAGCTTTGTTTTTCATCATATCATTGAAATATCATGACTATACAATACAGAAGCCAGTTTATAAAATGTATACTAATTTTTATATAGGAAATGTAGATTTTTTTGTAGAGAGCAATGCCAAGCAAACATGTGTTCAAATCAGATATAATCACTCAGATATAAGCTTGTTTCATAGATAAGACACCTGAACAAGCAAATATTACATGTACTTTTGTGTTTTATTTTTGAGTCATATTTTTAACAGGATTATTTTTTTACTTCTCCAAATTAAATTCAAGGCTGTTGATAATTAAAAACCACTAAAATTGAAGAATTATATGTACACTTAAATATATGTATTATATTAATTATTTTATATTTTATATGTATAAGTTATAAGTTTTTTATGCATGTGTGTATGTGTGTATACAGTGCATGTATATGTGCACAGGACAAAGAAGAATCATTAGATCTTTCATTGAACCTGAAACTCACTGTTTATGTTTTACTGTTTAAGGAGCCTCTTGGGATTTTCTTGTAATGACTCCAGATGCTAGGGTTACAGACATACAATGTCTAAATTTCTATGGACTCTGTTGATGCCAAATAGAGTCCTCCTGTTTACACAGTAAATATTCTTACTGAGCCATTTTGGATACTCAGATATGTTATCATGTTAGGCAGTATAGAACATGATGGGTCATACTCTCCTAACTTCTGAAATTTCTCTGCTTACTAATCAATTCATCACTTTGTATTTCAAATTTTTTAAACTTGCTTTTCCTTATTTAATCCAAACTTCCTTGCCTTTTAAACGTTCCTCACATCATAATCCTCTGCACTTTTAAATGTGTTATTGATGAACTTTGCATAGTTCTATGTTTTTGAATGTTGCTATACTCTGGTGGATTCATGCCATATTTTTAAAATTCATTTTGCACTATTCTGGAAAGGCTCGCCTGCTAGGAGTGAGTACTGCCCTTGCAGAGACCTGGGTTTGGTTCACAGCCCTGATATCACATACTTCTGACAGCAGTGCTCTGGAATCTGATTCCCCCTCCTTAGCTCCACAAGCACAAGACAATAGCATAGTACCCATAAAATGCAGGTAAAATATTCATACACATAACATACAAACAAGTACATGCTTAACATTTTAATTTTATTTCCATTCATGGTATGTCCAGATTGCCTCTTGCTGTTGAGAAATTAATCACATCATGTAGAACAACTGAGCTGGCATTTGTTATTCTAATTTAGCTTCAATACTTCAATTTTCTTTTCTGCTCTTTTGCCAATGACATATTTCTGTCCTGTGCTCACTCAGTCTAACATTAGTTTCTAAACATACGCAAATGACCACTTTAACATTCAGATCCCATACTGGGCAGACAGTCATATAGGCACAAAAATAAATGCAACAGTATATCATAAAATAGCTGCTTTACTTGTAATACATACTGTCAAGTTTATCTATGCATGTCATAGTTTTGTATTCCAGAAGTTATTTATGTCTTAGCAAATATACATTATGATATGCTATTCATCTGGAAATTGTTTTGAAACAGCAACATTCTATTTTGATGGCATAAGGGACAATTCCGATAAAGCCTATTTTCATTGTGAACTAGTTTATTGGAATCTGTGCTTCTCGTACTGAATGGTTTTTTGTTTTCATGGGTAAAATAATTGTAAATATATCTTCTATGTCCATAGAGCTGTGACTCTTTGTTTATTACAACATAAGAAAATGCCATTAAGAAAACTTACATACTCTTTATTTTAATGAATTGCATCATGTCATGGAAAAGAACTATAATCAATTATAACCTATCAGGAACATTTGAGTTTACTGCATACAATATAAATATTTTTCATAAGGTTGGCTTAAAGCCCTGAGCAGATTCACAGGATAGATTTCAGACTGCAGCTTTTGAGATTTTCCAGTTATGTCAGAAATTGTCACAGAACATTCAAGAACATGATTCCAGGAAACAGAAAAATGGCTCTCTAAAACAGAGATCTACACTCTAATATGCGACTATGATACCTTACATGCAATGAATGAGACATGTAACTATGGTTAAGTATGGAAGACTATTATCCCAGAATTGCTAGGGAGTCTTTCCAGTGTATCTTTGCCTTTTGTTTTTCTTCTGAAACCCAGGAAGATAGAGTCATAAAGAAATGCAAAACCAGAATACTGCAAAAGAAAAAAAAAGGAGGGATGGGATGAAAAAATGAGCAAGATGAAGAGCTAGAGCCCAAAGTGAGGGAGAACAAGAGTAAGAGCCAGAGAGCATCAGCAATCAGGAGGAGTGAGAGCAAGAGCTATAGTTAGAAGGGGGGTGCAAAGAGATGAAGTGAGAGACAAAGAGAGACAGACATAGAGATAGAGAGACAGATAGACAATAAGACAGAGAGAGGAACAGACAGAGGCAAAGAGAGAATATGAACATGAAATGAGCAAATGTAAGGGGGGTTGTTAGGTTATTTAATAAAGTCACTACTGAAAATTATTTCCTGGAGTAATGCCATCTCCCACCTCATGATCTCAGAATGGCATCAGTATCATAAGGAACACAGTTCATGTTTCTGAGAATGTCAGAAATCCCAGTTTATACAGGATTTTCCTCCCTAGTGCTCTCGGTTGCCTGGAAACCTTTAGTTTAAAAACTGGACTAGACATCTTTATAGCCACAATCAGGCTGCTTCCAAAAAGAACCCAGTCTTAGCTACTGTCACTATTACCCAGATTTCCAATGAATTGCAGGGATTCTAAAGTACAATGAATACATGTTTATCTGTACATTTACTGAGCTTTATTTCTTATATCTCAGACTCTGTAGCAGCTGCCTTGCCTTGGTTTACAGGGGTTCAAATTCTAAAGGAACAGTTAAGTGTAGCTTGAGCCTTTAAAACCTGTGTCTGACAGTCAGTATGTCGCCCAGGGTGGCTTATGCGTATATCTGGGATTGTTTGCATTCTAGTACATTCACTGACAGCAGCGGATGCATATTTATACACATTTTAATATCTGCAATTGTATTTCTTGTACATCACCGCTTCTGGAGGCTCATTTAGCTGGCCATAAGGTGTTTGTTTACAAGTGAGGATGAGGAACCAGAAAAAGGTAGCTGTAACTGACAGAAGGAAAATATTTAGCTTGTAGCCACCCTGTACTGAATGTATAGGAATATTTTGGTTTAGACATAATTATCCTCTGAAGGTATAATGGAAATTGATGATTTAGATTTATTTAAAGATAAAAGGTCAGAACAAAACTGTTCAGTTTTTCATACTCAAAATGTGAAAACATGTAATGCAATCACACCCTATTTCTACAGCTAGTAACATAGTTGTAGTAAAGTTCTACCATTTTTATTAGATCTGTAACTATAATGTTTCCTTCTCCTTGTTCTAGGTACTATTCGAAAATCTGTCACCATGAAAGAAATTAAACACACTAGAAGTAGGCATAAAATGTATAGGAAAAAAATGGGACCTTCAGAATGGTAGTGATAGAGAGAGGTTAAGTCTGCAAGTTATCTAACTGCAAGGGTGAGGTTTTAGCTTTGTTCTCAGGTAGCATGTCTATGTACAAGTCTTAATTACTATAGCAATTAAGGCAAATCATGCAAGGATAAAGAGATCTGTTTCAATGACAATTGTCAGACATTCTCAAAAACACTTCAACCTGTACAGTGCTTCTTTCTGGTAAAAGTTACAACTCCTGTCAAAAACTTGAGATACAAGGAAGCTGGTGAATTGCCCAAAATCGTATACAAGGAAATAGAACTGAATATGATTTTAGGATTTGGACACTACACGTTTTGAACTTTGCCTATTGATGTGTGACCTTAAAGGAGCTCAATCTTGTTACACAAACAGAAGGACATTTATTCTATATCTAGCACTCAGGAGATCTGGAGAAACACTTCTATCTTTCAGAGCTGTGTATATTTGTATTTTGGCAATGAACAACACTCCAGAATAAGATCACAACTAAAAAAAGAAGAAGAAAAAGAAAGAAAAAGAAAAAAAATAATACACCAAAGAGTTCTCAGAACTCACATACTCACTGCAGGACTTTGCACAACACCCAAGAAATGGAATCTATTAAGTGAGCCAAGGAGGAAGATCTGTATTTGCATTTAGCCAAGCATGTATCTATGATTGATACAGTTGTGTATTTGTGTGTCTGTGTGTGGAGGCCAGAGGTCAACATACTATGTCTTTTTCAGTCACTCTCATTGAAATTCTTGGCTGAATCTTGGGCTGACCAGTTTGACTACAATAGCTGGCCCACAAGTTCTAGGAATCTACTTATTTCTGTCCACCAACATAGACGCATGTGAGCTCTGCCTGATATTTTTACTTGTTTTAATAAGGGTTGGGGGGCTCAAAGCTTACGACCTTATGTTTGCATGGCAGACAAAGCTAGTGAGAAAACTTAGTACAATGCTCAGCACCCATATGGCCCATGGCTCTTTTTCTGTTGCTATGGAATTGTTTAGTAGTTACAACAGACTATGATCCACATAGCTCCCATTACATAATACCTCTTCCTTGATGACAAATACTTTCAGACACTTGGACTCAAGGCTTTAAGAAAGGACAAATCATTACTTAATAAAGGAAACAACTTCAGTGTCCTGAATAAAAAAATTGAATGAGATTTTGACCAAAAACCAGCAGAACCAAGACAAATTCAAGCAGCTTCTAGGAAAACTAGCTGAAATGTTGGGATAATATGTGAGTTAGGGGTAAATAGATGGTTGGAAGAGTCTCTAAATAAAGCTGGACAAAAATTATGAATGACACTGTAAACAGGAAGCTAAAGATTCTACCTATATCATGTCTGTCAAGGGTGGGATGATAAACATATATGTATGTATATCTTCCTGTGTGTTTATCATGGGTTCTATAAGGAAGTGAAATTGCCCCTGGTGTCCAACAGAAGTGATCAAATCCCTTGGAAGTAGAGTTACAAGTGCTTCTGAGTCACCCAAAATGGTTGCTAGGAACTAAATGTCTGTTTGCTTTATAATGATCAGGAGCTCTTACTCACCAAACTATATTTCCTCATCCCAGAATGAGAGAACTTTCATCCATAGAGCAACTCCAGGATCAGCAGATATGCAATGGAAGCAATGAGAGGACCTAGTTAGCTAGAGCCAGGCTGACTCCTTGACAGGCTACAAACTGGTAGCTCGGGAGCCTAGGCCTAAGTTTCTGGTTCTTGGCAATGAGATCCTGGATCCAGAAATCTGTTGTCAGCCAACTACTACTGCAGGCAGCTTGTCATTGGGTTTGAAGCAAGAATAGGTAGCTAGAATGAGGAAGTGATCACCCTGTAAAGTTTCCAGAGGCCTAACCAATTGTAAAATCAGTCAGGATCCTAGAGATAGAGCTAATCAATGAAGGATAAAAAGGCACATATGCCTCCCTGGAATTCCTCCAACTACAACAAGAGCTGGGCCTGCAAATCCACCAGGTTTCTCCATCCCTGAATCAGGAGAGATCCAAATGCAGGAAATCCTGCTAATGAACATTCTTTGCTTTATCATACTATTTGAGTTTAGAGTACCATTCATCAGCAAATGACAGAATCTTCCCTTACAGCACTTAATTTAGTTATACCATACAGGAAAGTGGAGAACATGGTGAGAGGTCTAGTGGCTGAAGGAAGGATATGAAGCCAGTTAAGAGTTTGGGGCAATCACCTGGTTATCCATCCCATATGCAGCCACCAAACCTAGTCACTATTGCTGATACCGAGAAGTGCTTACTGACAGAAACCTGTCATGGATGTCTCCTCAGAGGCTCTGCCAGTGCGTACTGATAAAGATGAGGATGCTTACTGCTAACCATTGTTCTGAGCACAGGGACCTCAATGGAGGAGCTAGAGAAAGGACTAAAGGAGCTGAAAGTGTTTGCAACCCTATGGGGAGAACAATATCAACCAACCAAACTCCCCAGAGCTCCCAGGGACTAAAATACCAACCAGGGACCCATGACTCCAGCCACATATGTAGCAGAGAATGGCATTGTCTGGCATCAGTGGGAAGAGAGGCCTTTGGTCCAATGAAGGCTTTTTTCTCCAGTGTAGGGGAATGCCAGGGCAATGAGGTAGAAATGGGTAGTTGGGAGTGGGGGCATCTTCATGGAAGCAATAAGAGGGGATAGGAGAAATGGGAGGAGTAAGGGGATAACATTTGGAATGTAAACACAGAGAATATCCAATAAAAATGATTTTTAAAAAAAGGGGCTGAGGCAAAATGGTGATTGGTAATGAAATCCTTGAAAGTGAGTGATGGGTATCCTTTTATGAGAATGAATAGGGTACCTTAATTTTTAAAAAGTGTATACAATTGCTTCAGAAATGGGGAATAAAACACACATCCTGACATTTTGTGTTCTATTGAGACAGTAGGAAGTGGCATTTGCAGTTTTTTGTTTGTTTGCTTGGTTTTTTGTTTGTTTGTTTTGTGGGTGGGGTTGTTATTTTTAATTGAGGAATGCAAGTAGAATACATGAGGGATATTAGGAATGAATACCAAATAAATAGAAGTGGAGATGTCAGCAAACAACTGGAGGGGAAGAGAGAGAAGGAGAGAAAGAAAGAGAGGGGGGTAGGCAGAGACAGAGACAGAGAGAGAGAGGGAGGGAGAGAGAGAGGCAGAGACAGAGACAGAGACAGTGACAGAGACAGAGACAGAGAAGCTTGATAAAGGTTACATACATGGAGAGCAACTGAGGAGACTAAGCTCCCTCCTCACTGCTGGGAATTCTGTGTGAGGAAGGAAGCACCAGCAGAGAGAGCCCCTCAGGAAAGTAAAGCGCACATCCTCCAGGTCATAAGGCTCAGAGCCATGCGCCCAGACTTATGGAAGAAAGGCTCCAGCGACCCATATCCACATGCATTTCTCTGTACAAACTGTTTTAGAAACAAGCTTATACATCTTTTCCTTTCCTCTCCTGTCCCATACCCCTCCCATACCCCCTGTATTTGAACCTAACTCAGGGTCTGGAATTCCTTAGAAAAGAAGGTTTACACTGAACTAAACTAACACTTGAACTATTTTTGTTTATTTAGATGTTTGTATCCTTAACACAGTCATATTTTCCCAAATGTGAGGTATGGATATAAATGTATCTTCCCTGCTTTATAAATTTTAATAATTCCACTAAACCTCAAAATCATAATGTAAAATTTAATGTTTGTGTTATTATTTTTGTATTTGTAATTATTATTCTGCTGACAATATTATCAATTTACCTAATAAACATTTCTGAACATTTTACTCAGAACCATGTGCTCTCACAAAGCACCAGATGTTCAAAGATTGACCCCACATACTTTCTGTCAAGAAATTTACAGCCTAATAAACAAGAAATATGAAAAAGTATTAAACATTATTAAGGTGAAATGGATCATTCTTTGAAGGTTGGGAGAGATGTTAGACAAAGCGTCATGGTGAATGTACTACATAATACCAGGAGTGGATTGTTGGCGTCATGGAGACAGAGATGGTCATTTGCATCCCATCGCCCATGCCTACCAGACAGTGAAATCCAAAAGAATATGATAGTAATCTATGACCACATACTTAGGGACAGCGGAATAGCAGAGAACAATGCTCATTAGAAGCTATGGAATGGTCAAGGACAGTGTTTTCATTTGCCCTTTTCACCATAGTTTGTCTTTTAAGGTTTTGTTTAAGTATGGTTCAGGGAATTAGTTAGATAATAGCTGGGGGGAGTCTATCATGATTGGTGTCCATGACTGAACAAGATTGGTGTGATTTCTAAAATACACTTTAAGAATGACTCCAAAGTCTCTTAGATCTTAAAATTACCATAAAAGAATTGGTCAGAGCAAGCACTGCTGTTCTAGAACATTCTTACAGTTCATGCTGTAATCTGGTGTCTACATTAGAAGAACAATTCTTTCCAATTCATAATTCATAATGTTCAGCCAGAATAACCAATATTACTGGACATAAATAACACCCCTTAAAAGAGCCATGAAATATCCTGGTGGAACTCTGACCAAACAAGTAAAAGACCTGCACAAGAACTTTACGTCTCTGAAGAAAGAAATTGAGGAAGATATCAGAAGATAGAAAGATCTTCAGTGGTCAGATTGGTAAGATTAACATAGTGAAAATGGCAGTCCTATCTAAAGCAATCAACAGATTCAATACAATTCTCATTAAAATTCCAACACAATTATTGACAAATCTTAAAATATTAATTTTCAATTTCATATGGAAAATCAAAAAGCCCAGGATAGCACAATCATTAGTACTACTACCACTACAAGTAGTAGTAAAAATAGTAATAGTAATAAAAATTTAAAAAACCTGTAGATATTACCATCCCTGATCTTACACTGTATTACCGAGCGATAGTAATAAAAGATGCATGGTATTGGTATAGAAACAGTCATGTTGATCGATAGTTTAGAAGCACTTCTCTTTCAGGTTATGAGTCCACAAGAACAAACACAATGCTGTCCATTATGCTGGTAATTGGAAATGCTATGTAAAGTTTTTGTCTATTCATGGCTATTTATACATGTATCAACGTGAAATGATGACTAAGACTATCTTTCTGGGTTTTTTTTTTTTTCTGTTATGGTTTTATAATTGAACTCTTAGAAAAACACATTTATTTTGATCATTAAAAAACAGTAAATATCTTAGAACTGGAAATGGCTTTAAAATTGATTGGATTTTAAAAAGAAAATATGTCCCTAAAGGTAAGGTATTTGATCATATTTTAAACATTCCTGAAAACCTGTGAACCTACTTAGTATGTGCTTCATGAACTTCAATAAAGCTAGTCCTTTGGCAAAATGCCAAGTTCAAAACCCATTTTACATTCAAGTTTCTGGGAGCAGAATCAGAATCTTGCAGACTCTCCAGAAGAACAAGCATGGCCTTTGCTCTTTCTTGTGTACACCTAGGAATCACTGACTATCCTCCGCTGCCGCCTGGGTGTGAGCAGTTGCCCCTCTAGTACTCAAGTATGGCTCATACAAACTGAAGGGGCAATGAAGCCCAGAAAGTGACATATGCAGCTCTTTCCTATGAGTCCAAATAGACAGGTGAAAAAGAAATCACTTGATAATATAATATAAAGTAAAACTAAAAACCAAAAAGTCTTAGTTGTGTGAGTCTGTGGCTCCTGGCACTTACCAGGTATGGACAGTATTTCTAAAAATAAGCTATGAATGAATAAACGAATGAAGAAATGAAAGGCTTTGCAATACCAATGCTTTCAACATATGCTAGAATATCATGCTCCAGGTTTATAGTGACACTAGCTTCTCCCCCAGTCTTAGCATCTGTTTTCACTTGTATCTGCTCAATTTTGTTCATGTATATATTTTCGTTAACTATGTTAGTCATCTTTAACCCTTTTCTTTCTTTCTCCTAGCATGAAGAGTATCAATCAGGCAGAATACACTAGCTGATATGAGTCTCCCAACACATATATTCAGAGGACTTTTGGGTCTGGCTTCAGTCAGAGAAGATGTACCCAAGGGGTTCTCAAGAGACAGGAGACTCCGGTGAGTTTAGAGGTCTCGTGGTGTGGGGGTTGGGATGGTGAAGACATCTTCATGGAGTCAGGGTGGGATGGAGGTATGGGATGGGGAAGAGTCAGAGGGTAGAAAGGCAGGGGGATAAAATATGGAGAGTAAAAAAAGTTAAATAAAATTTAAAAAATAAATAAATACCACTGCAGAAACAAGATTCGGATGGACCTGACATAAAAAGCTTCTTATAGATGATTAGCACTCATATTGTTGGAAGATATTAAGCAAATGTCAATAGGGAAAAAGAAATCAATAGTCTTACCCACCTGAAACACCTGTTACAATAAAATCTGGTATGGCAAGAAAAATAAATAAACAAATAGAGAAGTGGACAGACCAATCCCATTTTCAATGACCAAAAGCAGAGCCACACTTGAAATACTGTGTACATGGTCTGAAGTTCATGATTCCACACATTTCCAAAGCAATGGAGTAACTGTGTCCACTGTACTGTGCCTATGCCCCTGGTCATGACTCTGTTTCTGCTTGCCCTTAATGTGTCTATAGCATGACAACAAAATTCTTACATTTATAAAAATGTAGGGAACCTCTAGAAACATCAGTAATTATCATTCTGAACAACTTCTCATCTCTTTCCCCTTTTAAGTCATACAGACTTTCTTTATTAAGTGCTCCAGTGTTACATCAAGCTTTATGGAAACATAGCAAAAGCTTTCCCCTGCCACGGAACTAATTAGAGAAGGACACAGCCATCAGGAAATGAAAATGATTTTGTCACAGTTGATATTTATAATAGACCTGTGTTCCCAGGTCCAGAGGCAAGGGCAAGTGGTGAGTTCAGCCTTCCACCTGTGCCATGTTATCATTTTTTCATTGGATACCAACATTCTTATGCTTGACAGATCATAGCTGTCACTTAGGTGGTCAGTGCTGTGCACAGTGAGACATCTACAGCTAATGTTAGATATTTAAAAATTATACAGATGTTTTCTATTTCATGAGGAAATGATGAAGAGATTAGTCCACAATGAAAAAGAACAAAGGATTCCATCAATGATGCTTTTGTTCCTTTATTTTGACAAAGCATTTCTTAAAATCAAACCAAATCAATATCTACATGAATTTGGCATATTAGTTTGTCCTTAAGTCCTGGTTCCTGGCAAGACTAATTTCAAGATTTTACAAACAGTATGAGCATATATTGAGGTGTAGACACAGAACACACATTCAAAAGGTAAAAGTAATTGGACTTAGCTATGTAAGAAACAGAGACAGAGTCAGTCAAAACTGGAGAGATAATGCCCCTTACAATTTTCTCATAAGAATGAAGAAAAATGCCCCCCATCTTAAAGAGTGTCCATTAAAAATTCAAGTCTGTCCCGAGAGTGAAGTCTGTGGTGCTCCATTTATTCATGGAGAGTCCACAATCACTGCAATGCATAATCAAAGGGTGGGTTCACCTTAGAACAACAACAAAAACATAATGTTCCCCCCTTAGAAATTTAACATCCTTCTCCAAATGCAAATAAATAGGTTATCTTCCCCCATCCAGTTTACATTTAAAATAAGTATATGTGAACATTTATCGAGACTGTAGAGTTAGTATGAGGCATTCAACACAATAGCAGAAGCCACACAATGGTAAACTGCAAAAGCTTAGAAAATTACCCAGTTAAATCCTAATAGCACTTACTGTGCTAAAAATAGAAGACAGCTTCCAAGAGATATCTGCACCTAGATAGGGCACTGTGCAAGAGCATCACATGAAGGTGGAGTTGGAAGGAGAGTCTTTTAGAAAGGGCAGCAGCTAGACTGCAGGCTATCATAATAAAGGCAGACATTGCCAGCCACAGTGTGCCAAGGCACTTTAATTTTCCTAACTCCCATAGCAACAGAGGGCATGTGGTTAGAGACAGAAAGCTAACAAGTCAGATCCCTGAATTTGCAATGAAAGTCTAGACAAAGCCTGAATGGCTGTGTCATTCATTTGTCCTATGTGATGCTTAATTTTGACGGTTAACCTGAAAGATCATGGAGTTACTGGAGAGAAGGTCCTCTGTGCATGTCTGTACACTATGAAGTTCATTGGTCACACCATTCTCTGGAAAGAAAACCTGTATAGTATAAAAGTGAAAGAGCAAATCTAGCACTGATATGTCCAGCACCCTCTCTGTGTTTGATTCTGGATCCTCTGCTGCCAACCCCCCTTTAACTTCTGCGACAGAGAATTCCTTGGTGTCAGACTCTAACTTGGCTCTAAAGAAAGTTTTTTATCCCATAAATTGTTAGGACATTTTATCACAGAAAAAAAAAAAAAAAAAAAAAAAGAGGAATGAAACTAAGATGCCATAACCAGGATTAAATACCGGTATTTAGGACATTAATGGGTAATGAGTCTTTTTATTTTTTATTTTTTTAAGGAGACAGATTTTTTTTTCTGTTACTGAAAAGGAGTTGTCATGACATTTTTACTCCAACCTTACATGATGCCTCTTTTATTCTAAGAATTTGCGTATTTGTGGCAGGTGTTCCTTTTTATTTTGCCCTACCTAAAAGGCTGTAAGGCACTGTTGGTATAGCCTGCAATCTTATCCCAATGAAGTGGCTAGTGAGCCTCCTCTGTTTTTGCATATTTTCATTTCTTCCATTCCCATCTTTAGAGATATTTATTCTGGTCTTCATACCAACTTGTGCACAGCAGAATGGCTGTCCTACTTTTGTCATTCTTTAAACTTAGCTATGATTACTGCACATGTAGAAATCTCAACACTCAGAAGCCCTAGAATCCCTAATCTCCACTGTCATGGCCAGAGAAACCATCAGCAAACCATTGACCTGAAGAAAGCCTAGATAACTTTAACTGTTTCATGTGTCTCTGTGTGTGTGTCTGTGTGTGTGTCTGTGTATGTGTGTGTGTATGTGTGTGTATGTATGTGTGTATGTGTGTGTATGTGTGTGTATGTGTGTGTGTGTGTGTGTCTGTGTGTGTGTGTGTGTGTGTGTGTGTGTGTGTGTGTGTGTGTGTGTGATTGTGATGGAAATTAAGACTTAAATTTCTGTACTTTTACTTCTGGGGGATGATTTTACACATACTTAATGAAATTCAATTAATTTAGAAAGAATTTGTTTTTATTTTGTTATAATAATGTTTCTTCAAATCCCAAATGTAAACTTGTTGAAATTCTGTTTTATTTCCATGGACTATTTTTTGCTGAGGTAAAGGAAGACATACATTGCAAATTACCATAAATAATCATCTCATTTTATCCTCTCCTTAAAAAATTGCTTTGAGCTTTGAAATTTTTAGAGACAGTCTTCAAGATCACAATATTTTATATTTACTACACATTTTCATTTATTATCAGGGTGATGAGAAGTTATACATTGCCTCTCTGTGCACATATATCTTTGGAGTCTAGTAAATGAGAACCTAAAATAGTTGAACTTGTGAACTAAAGACAAACAGAGTTTTTTCTTGTGCTTATTCCAAAAATTTGTCTAGCAATGTTTAAATAACATTTAAATTCTTTCTACTTAAATTTTCATGATATCCAGTGTTATAAATAAGTAGCACTGTGCTAGGTATTATAAAACAATTACAGGTAAAATATGTAAGAGGATATGTATTCATGTAATTGTCCTTATAACAATAAAATGCCATGGGATTTTAGAGTCACAGAGAAGCTGGCTCTGGAAGCAGGATTACCCCACACTTCTTTCCAGACTCAAGTGTGTCAAAGATTCCTCATGGTCCCTTCTCTGGGCTGTGAAAGGGATGGAATGGTAAGACAAACAGCCCATGCGTAGAAACACTGTGACTTGGAGAACACCTAGCAAATGATCTGTTTCCAATAGGTGTTCTTATGCTTGTCCCATAACATAAGAATGCCTGCCATTGGAACAAGAAATCAGAATTCAATGACGAGAAACATATTCATGTGAGAAAACCTCAGTGAAGAGCTACAGCTGCCAGCGTCACTTTTCCCAGCAAATTCTGTTGTTTGATGAGAGTGCCAAATTTGGTGGTATTAGCTTTCTCCTCTTATTTATATATATTTTTTTTCTGAAACTGCATTATAGGGGACATAAATCATTCTAAGTCTTTATCAGGAACTCTTGCAGCATATCTCACTTTGCTGGATTATTTAATTTCCATGGGATGCTTTTGGTACATAATTTGAAAACACTGTATCTATCATCTATGTGTCTGTCTGTCTGTCTGTCTATCTATCATCTGTCTTTTATCTCTCTATTTATCATCAGTCTCTCTACAACCATCCATGTCTATCTTGCTATATGCTTCATATTGTTTATCTTTTATTCGGATTGCTGTATACTTAATATGGTGACTTGAAATCCAGATTCGTGGCTCTGCAGGCTCATTCTCCAGATAATACAGAAAAGTGGGTTAAATAAAAGTGAAAATCTGTAATCCCTATAAAGTTGAACATTTTGACATCTGCCCAAAATTTTTGACATAGTTCTTCAAGAATTCAATGGAATGACTCCATACATAAAGTTTCACAAATTGTAAAAAAAAAAAAAAAAAAAAAAAAAAAAAATTGCTTTAATATGTAATCCCTGTTAAAGCCACTTCAAATTAAAAATGAATTCAAAATGGATATCTAATATCAATAAACAACCACTATAGGATAAAACATTTTACTATAATTTTACATGCATGGATATGTAACCATTTATTTAATTTAGTAGTATTGCTTGTCACATCTTCTATCACTTCAGTACCCTTCAGAGCTGCTGAGGTACCATTATTTATTTGTTATTTCAAATAGGAGGCTGAATTTCAAGACCTTTTCATTATCCTGTAATCATAGATTTGGATCACGGTTAATATTTTACAAAGATATTTTATTTAAAATATATTCTATATTTTGAGCATATTCACACCTATGCACTTCACTTTCTCCATTCCAACAACTAGCATCTTTTTTCCCCAAATATATGCACAGGGTAAATGGATGAATAAATGTATAGTCATACAGACAGATAATTCATATGAAATATAGGATCCACAAATGAGAAAATATGCAATTCTTGAGTTTTAGTGTCTGACTTATTTCACTTCCTGTGATGATCTCTGGTTGAATCCATTTCTCAAGAAGGCAACATAATTTCATTTTATAGATAAACAACTCTTTATGTTATTTCTCTCTGTACCTCATAATTAGTTTTTTTCATTGTTTTTAAACTTATCTTTGAGACATTTTATAATAGAAATGTCCCTTTCTTTCTTTTTTTCTTAGCTATTCTCTACATTTACATTTCAAATGTTATTCCCCTTCCACTAGTCCCATTCCCCCTCCCATTGCTCCATGAAGGTGCTCCATCTACCAACCACCCTCTCCCACCTCAGCAGTCTAGCATTTCCCCACACTGAAAAAAGGAGCCTTCTTTGGACCAAAGGCCTCTCTTCCCATTGTGCCATAGAATGCCATCCTCTGCAGCATATCAGCCAAGCCATGGGACTCTTCATGTGAACTCATTGGTTGGTGTTTTAGTCTCTGGGAGCTGTGGTGGACCTGGTTAGTTGATAATTTTGTTCTTCCTGTGAGGTTGCAGAACCTTTTAGCTCCCTCCATCCTTTCTCTAGCTCCTTCATTGCCTTGCCTGTATTCAGTTCTATGGTTAGCTGGAAGCATCCTTCTCTGTATCAGTATGGCACTGGCAGAACCTCTTAGGATGTATCCATATCAGATTCCTTCTAGTAAACACTATTTGGAATCAGCAATAGTGTGTGGATTTAGTGGCTGCATATGGAATGGATCTCAAGGGGAGGCAGTCTCTAGAAGATCTTTTCTTTAATCCTTGCTCCTCTATTCATCCCATTAGTTCCTCCAATGAGTGTTTTGTTCTCCCTTCTCAGAAAGTCTGAAGCATCAACCTTCTGGACTTCCTTCTCTTTGAGAAATGTCCCTTTTCTTTACTCCTTTCAAAACCTCCCTTATCCATCTTTTTCAAATTCATGAATTCATGGCCACTTGTTTTCACTGATTGTTATTATAGCTTGCATGTACACACACACACACACACACACACACACACACACACAAAACCTCCTCCTTCTGTCCAGCTTTACTTGTGTGTACTATTTCAGGGCTTATCATTTGGCACGGAACGATTGATAAACTATTTCATGGGCACACCTATCCCTCTCAATCTCAGCTTTTCAGAGTTGCCTATAGTTCATCTACTTTAGCATGCCCATTGGTGTCATCCTTGTCCTGCAGCAGTTACTGGTGAGGCATTATGTTTGTAGCTTCTGCCATTCCTAAGAGATGTAATATCAGAGTAGACAATCTGATTCTCTGGCTTTTGCAGTCTGCCTTTTTCATCCTCTGCAATGTTTTTGGAACTACAGCATTTGATATTATCTACTGGGATTGAACCATTAATAAACGGATAAAGTACCACTTTGTCCAAGTAGCTTACCTGCTATGCATAGTGCTGCTACATTCAGTTTACACTACCATAGATAAAGATACCATAAGAAAACTCAAACCCTTTTATATTCTATCAAATTCCTCATCATATTAAATTTATGGATGCATTTGATAGTAGTAGTGGAAGTGGCTAAGGAGGTGGCTGTGGTGTGTGTGTGTGTGTGTGTGTGTGTGTGTGTGTGTGTGTGTGTGTGTGTGTAACAATATATTACATTTTATCTTAAATATGGCTCCAATTCTGTTAAAAATTCAAATTCCCATTCTTGGAGCCACTGGAGACTTACAAGAATGGCATCCATTTGACTACTTATTTGCATCAAGCTCATTTCTCTAATAAATTTGAGCCTAATAATGAAAACTGAAGAGTTCTGTTTAATATGTCTTCTTACTTTTCAAAGAGAACCTTACAAATATAAATGCTAACTTTTCTTGCTGCCTTAATGGATAATTCAATATCTGTAAATAAAGTCCAGACTATGTCTATCTGAATAGCTAAGTCATTCATTTTTTCAAGTGAAGACATTAAGGTGAAATTACTATGTATCTGAGGAAACCACAAATGCACATTTCTATTAATATACAGGTTTCGTTATATTAATTTGACTTACAAATTCTGAAAACAAATTTAAATGGCAAATGCCAATATTTTCACATGTTGCTTATAATTTACACGTATTTCAAAAGTAATATACAGCTATCAGTGAAAGAAAATTTAGTAAATTCTTATTTGAAAGTATATGGTAAAATAGCATGAGAAATTTTTAAGATAATCTCAAAATGGGTAGACCCATAATCTGCATTTGAGACAAATGGGAATAATAAAAGAGTAAAATCATTAATGGAACCATAACAAGATTAGTGATATCCTTTTCTGAGATGGTTGAGTTCATTTCGGCATGTGTTGTTGCATCTCTTAGGATTCTGTAAACCTCAACCCTCAGTTTAGCCAGGTAAGCTCTGCCCCAGTGACCTGAAACTATAAAAGGAGTGGCTTGCCTCCTCCTCTCTCTCTTGCCTCTTGTTCTTGCTCTCTTGAAATCTCACTCACCCCCTTTACCCCTTCTCTTCCCCTTCCCTTCCCCCCTCTCCCTCCACATGCTCATGGCTATTCCTCTCTCTCTCTCTCTCTCTCTCTCTCTCTCTCTCTCTCTCTCTCTCTCTCTCTCTCTCCTCCCTCCCTCCCTACCTCCCTCCCTCTCTTCCTCCCTCCCCCCTCCCTCTACTACCCTCTTAACTATCCCATGACTTGAATACTTGAATAAACTCTATTCTGCACTGGGCTGGACCCCCCCCCCAGGGGAAGGGATTCTCAACCTGAACCCCCAGAGACAACTCCCTTGCCCCCAGGCCTCACTGCACTTCCAAGGGCCATACCCCCCTCTTTATCCTTTAGCCAACAGCATTTCCATTTCTTTCCAAGATGCATGTTTGTAGAACCTTAGAACCATCAAGTTCATCATTACCCTCCCCTGACTGCAGAGCAGAATCAGTCAAAAGGGAATTAAATGGAGACCCTTTTCTTGCACAACACAATTAATTCAGGTGTTCTTGATATTTGTGAGTTGAGAACAAGCAATCTATTTCAAATTCCATTTTATATACAACACAAAAGGTCTAAAGAAATATAAATTTCCCCGAAATTAGTTACTAAGAAGCCTATGGGGCAACAAGCAAAGTCTTCTGGTTCCCAAAATTGAAGAAGTATCTAGCCTTTAATGTCTATCACTACTCTCCTATTTGGACTTGATTTCCTCTCTCAATTCCAATCCATTCTTTGATACTTAGATACACTGCCTTCATTTCATTTTATTTTATTTTCTTCCTCCTAGTATGAGCTGAAGACAAACTATAGTTTTTCCAAGATTTTGAATCCCCTAGTCACCAGTCAACCCAACACAGCTTCCTCCACAAATGCAACAGACATCTACTGCCAGACCTTCATGCTTGTCCCACTTGGTTTTTGGTTAGAAGTTTGTAATAACAATACTAGGCTTGAATATCATGAATAACACAGTTTTTGGTTTCTGCTTGAAATAAAAATTACTCTCATTCTGAGAAAGAATGTTCCCTTTCTCACAGGCTTTGGCCACAAGAGTAATACCCTTTCTCATCAGGGCAGATCACTCAACTATGACACATATAGCAGGTGAATCAGCTAAATGCTGTAAGTTCCTTGCACAAAAATAGACATATCATGGGAAACAGAATAGGCAGAAGAGAGTTCAGTATCAGTAAAAATCCCTCCATAATAAAGAGATTTAGGCAAAGGGAGAATTACTTTCTTACACACAAAGCCCTGTAAAGTGGTATAGGCTTTTCTATAACTTTTTTAATTTTTGAGGTAGGATATTATGAAAAATTAGTGACTATTTTATATTTTCAGAAGAATTAGATTTGGATTAATCAAATGAAAATTACATTGAAAATTTGTGAAGGAATCCATTCTACATTCCAAGGAAATACAATATCTTGTGATAGTTGATCTAAATTTTATCTCTTAATATTTTAAAACAAATATTAATCTGCCTACTTTTTTTTACTAAAGATTCAGTTTTGACATTATTTGACTCTTTTGGAAAAAAAAAAAAATGGTTCTTTCTAGGAATGTTGGTACAAACTTCTTTTCCCAGCACCCACGACCCACAGGCAGAAAGATGTATATGCTTTCAAGGCCTATCTGTACTACATACTGAACTCTAGGATAACTATGGCAACCATGACTATATAGAGAGATCATTTCTCAACATTCAAGAGGTGGATAGGGGACAGAAAACAGGAGATTGAAGGAGGAGAGAGAGAGGGAGGGGAAGAAGGGAAGAGGGGGAGAAGGAGAGAGAGAGACAGAGAGAGACAGAGACAGAGAGAGACAGAGACAGAGAGAGACAGAGAGAGAGAGAGAGAGAGAGAGAGAGAGAGAGAGAGAGAGAGAGAGAGAGAGAGAGAGAGAGAAGTTTAAAAGAAAAAAATATGGTTTTCCAAATTGGGCATATACTATTTGCAATGTCTGCTAAAAAGAAACAAAACAAAGATTCTGATGCTGAAATGCTGAATTTGAACAAGTTACAATTATGTTCTAGGAAGTGGAGATTTCTGGTTTCTTTGGAGACTCAGTTGTGTCATGTGATGTTTTTCTGGAAGGTGTCTTAAGTTTTATTGAGAACAGACACATTTTTTTTTCTTTTTTCTTTTTTGGAAATTGTTTATTGAGAAGGTATATGATATTCTTCTGTACAGGATACTTGAGAGGGCATTTGATGTTCATGACAAATATAAATATGACCCCACAGACAGTGAGAGAGTGCTCTTGCATTTGTTTGCCTTTCAACATCTTCCTGCTCTTTTCTTGTAGTGACACCATAGAGTAAAACACATCATTGTCAATTTATTTTTGTGGTATTCCAACTGCTTCTTCATGCTTCTGCAGACTTGTATCAATTGGACAGAGCATTGCATCAGCTTCTAAATCAATCGCTACAACTGATTCATGCTTGCTGTTTACAGATTAGACTGGACTATCACTACTAATTTATGTTTGATGATTTGAACTGGAATGTTGATATTCTGACAACCAAGATTGGAACCACTCCAAAGAACTACTTCTCAACAGGTTTTCCCATTAACCCTTCTTTTCTCCTATTTTTGGTCAGTAGGCTAGAAGGGAGGATGGAAAGAATAGGAACCCTTATTAAACTAGGTTTTGAAAATTCAAGCCTTCATTTCTGCATATTTCTTTGTGTTTGTTTTGAGACAAGTTTTTTTTTTTCTGTGTAGCTTTAGATGTTCTGGAACTTGCTCTGTAGATCAAGCTGGTCTTGAACCCAATAATCCTCTGACTCCTGAGTATTGGGATTAAAGACTACTCTATATCTTTTAAAAGTTTCTCCAGTAAATAGACTGCCCAAATATTGTATACCTAAGTATTCAAAACTCAGCTCATTACTATGTAGAGGAAATATTCACTGCCTAATAAAGCACCACAAATAGTAACAAGCAAGTTTTCACAAGTCTATCATAAGATAAACATAAACAATATCATAAATAGAAACGGAAGCAAAAGTGACTTATCTACATCAAAGTATAATGATTTCATTTCTAGTTTAAAACTCCAATCAATCTTAATCATAGAATGTCTTGTAGCTTGGCACAAGGAAGCCATGTATGGTCCATGTCACTCTGAACATGTGAGCATTAGAAGAAGCTATGTTAAGTAGAAAAGACTGTATAATAGCGACAGTTGCAGTGGTTATTAAACACAGTGGCTATTACATCCTTGCTAACTAATGATCCCTGTGAAGAATTTACATTCTCAGCACATGCTGAACCTTACACAGTTCTGTAAGATTTGAAAAATCCAGGCTGTACTGCCCCAGAGATGAAGTTCAGACATGAGCTGTGTTATCATCTCTGCTGGAATGGAATGTCTGGCTATGATGTGCTTGAACAATCTCAAAGTCTTGTGCTATTAGTCAAGCATAGTGTCATACTAATAACAGTTCATGAGAGACACCAGAGCTAGTTCACATACACCCACCTGCAGGATCTTCCTTCCTTATACCTAATCAAAGCTTAATTATTGCTAGTATACTTTAATTATTTAAAGTTCTAGCATTTTGGCATACACTGTATTGTGCTTTCTTACAATTTCATTCCCTTACACACTGGCTTTTGTCACAGGCAGTTATGTAGGACTTTGATCTTCTGTGTGACATTCATTTAATTCATCTTTATTTTTTATATCCTTGAAATGTAGGTGTCAACAGACATCATACATTCTATCTCAAAAGCAAGAAAAACACAAAACTGTAGTGACAGTTGCCAACCTTCTCTTTCTTGTGAAATACACACATACATGTAGTGATTAAGAAATATATGATATTATCATCCCATGTGCTATGTGACACTTTTGGACCAGAACTGTTTTAAACACTCTGCAAGTCATAATTAATTTAGTTCTAATTCAATGGCAAAGGTAGTATTTTCACTTAATTTGTAAATGATGAGCAGAAGGCACAGAGAGACAAAGTAAATTCTTTCTCATTACCTAGCAACAAGGTAGCAGATTATTTGCCATTTAAAATCTGAAAATTAAGCCTTGTAGCCCCGCCCTCAAGAAAAAATTAAACTTTTCTGAGAAGAGAGGTAGTTTACTATTCTCATAACTAACATTTCCAGGGTTAAAATGAGAGATGTAAAAGTGATAAAATTTTGGATATATAGAATGATAAAATTACCAGAAACTCATCTTGAGGTCAGTAAAAACAGAAAATAGGCCTCAGAGAAAAGCTGAAAAGAAAAATAAGAAAAAATGAAAAGGAGAAAGAAAAGTTTCTACCTGAAGAGATCACCTGTAAAGGCATGTTGGTGACTCATTCTAAGAAAGGACAACTTTTAGTAACACCAAGCTAATTTTTTCAAGAGTTATCACAGAATTGGGATAATTGGGAAAAATGTTAATTTATAGGTTCTACTGCCCCAGAGAAGATCCGGCATGTACTGGGTCTTACCTCTGCCAGAATGAAATGACTGACTGTGATGTGCTTCAACAATTTTGAAGGCCCATGAGTTGATAACAGAAATGTGAACTAATGACTTCCTCTCACTTCATAATTGTAGAAGAAGCCTTTTTATTGTCAGTTATTAAATGCTTCCAGCGGATTGACTTGTAGGCAAGTGTGTGGTGCCTTTTAAAATTCATCAAAATGTATCCTGCTTCAATAAAAGTAGTCCTAAGTAGTAAAAGAAAGCAAAGCAAATATGTCATGGGTATCAAACCAAAAACAGAATTCCTGCAAGGCTTCTGCTTTAGTTTCTGACTCCAGCTTCCTGCTTTAACATCCCTCAACACTGATCAGTATGTTCAATAGGAAATAAACATTTTATTCCCCAGTTTTGCTATATCACAGTATCAGAAGCCAAACTAAAGCAGATCCTTACTTCTCTGGAGTTTTCTAACTGGTGTTAAAATATAAATTAATCAGTGAAATCCCCTTGAATAAATAGGCTCTGGGGGCATCTGGACAATGACAGCATTGTCTTTTGTAAATCACTTCACAGATTCATGACTGGGAAAATATGCCAGCCTCCATGGCAGTTAGAGTATGGAGAAGTTTGCCTACATCTCAGCAGATCACTAAGTATACCATGGTGGTGACTAAGTAGGAAGGAAAAGATGAGCAGAAAGGAGTTGACAAAGGAGAAAAAATATATTACATGAAACAATTTAAAATAACTAAAAATAATGTTAGAAGAAGTCAAAGAAGATCAAGGGTTGGGGGGGGGGAGGGATAAGGGGAGGAAAGTGAAGGGAAAGAGGAGGGTTGGTTGGCAGGACTGACCTAAGATCTGTTCCACCACCTCCAAGAAGAGTACCATCAACTGGAAATATTGAATTGAATTAAAATTTGAAATTGATTTCCAAATTGAAAATTTAATTTTCAAACTGAAAATTCAATGTCCATAAATTCAATTGAAGACAAATTTCAGAATCAAACTTTTGAGACAGATGGTAAATCGAGAAGATATCTTCAAATGGCAAGAAGACACACCCTGTTAAGTGCTACTGAAAACTTCTAACCTAAATCAGCACCCTGAAAATTCAGGGAAATGTACAAATCTAAAGCATGGAAAAGAACTTCATAATTATGAATATATTGTTTTTATTTTATAATAAAATCATATGGCTTGTCTGGGAATTATATTTATAATTTTCTCTCAATAAGACTGGACATGACTACTCACTTAGAAGTATTCACCAAAGAATGGACCAGAGATATGGATCAGTTTTTGGAGTACTTGCTTAGCACTCATAAACTGCTGCATTTCATCCTCATGTTTGCATTAGAAGGTTTGGTGGCATATGCCTGTAATCAGAGCATGAAGCTAGTAGATTCAACAGGATCAGAGCAATTAGGTAGCTATTCAATAATGACTTTTAGGCCAGTCTGAGCTACAATGAGAAAACTGTAAAACAAAGTAAAATAAACCCCAAGGCAGGCTGCAATGGAGAGCTTTATGTTAAGTAAATAAAAGCTAAAGTAATCTGTGAGGAAGTAACCTCCCTTAAGGAAAGAGGGCACTTGCATCTCATTAAGAAGTGGGAATAAAATGAGCAATAGAGTGGAATGAGGGAGGGAACTAGGTCTGAGAGGTAGGTTGATATCCAGGGGATGCCTACCCTTTCCTGAAAGGAAAAGGGGGTAGGACAGGGGAAGTGAAACAGAGGGAGGGACTGAGAAGAAAGAATGGAGCAGAAGCTACAATTGAAAGGTAAATTAAAAACATGTATTAATTAAGAGAGAGAGAGAGAGAGAGAGAGAGAGAAGGAGGGGGAAGGAGGGAGGGAGAGAGAGAGAAAGAGAGAGAGGCCACCATAAGATTGGGTTTAGAGAAAGGACTGAAGCAGCTGAAAGGGTTGCAAGCTCATGGGAAGAATGATATTATCAACTAACCAAACCCTTCAGAACTCCTAGGGACTACAACTCCAACCATTGAGCAGATGTGGAGACACCCATTGCTCCAGTTGTATATGTAGCAGAGGACAGCATTGTCTGGCATCAGTGGGAGAAGAGGCCTTTAATCCAGTGAAGGTGAAGAGTAAAAAGTTGTCAAAGGACACTGATTCCTTGCCCTAGGGCCCTCTCCTCTGCAGGAAATCTCTCCAGGAACTTTCTTGAGATTTGAGTTCCCAAAATAACCACAGAAGGTTCGGGTGACCTCTGTGGAATGTTTCAACACCCTAGGTGTGCCCCGGGTGTACTGATAAAAAATGTATGATTCTTCCCCTTTGAATTTCCTCATTGTCCCCTTTGAATTTCCTCATTCCCCCTGTCCTCCCCCTCTTTTGTGGTTTTTGCCTTTATAAGCCCGTTACAAGTTCAGGCCAGGGTCGAACTCCTCTACCCCTGCATGGTGTATGAGTCTCGACCCCAGCATGCTGGCCTGAGATCTCACTCTGTTTCACTTTCAATAAACTTCCTTATGCAATTGCAGCAAGTCTGGTCTCGGTGCCTCGCTGGGTGCGCGCCTCTCCTGAGATTTGAGTGAGGGTCTCCCTTCGGGGGTCTTTCACTTGGGGGGCTTGTCTGGGATTTGCGCAACCATCCAGGGGTCCTAGACCTACTTGGAGGTAAGGATTTTCTTTCCTTTCTTTCCTCGTTGTCCTGTTGTGATTCTGTGTTTGTAGATTGTGATTCTGTGTTTGTGGATTGTTCAGAGGTCTGGTGCAATTGCAGTTCTGTTTTCGCAAACGCTCTAACCAAGTCTGCTCTTCCATGGGAGGAGCGGAGTGGACGGGGATAGAGGTGTTCGGGTGTCTGCCATTTGTTCGCCCTGGGAGACGTCCCAGGAGGACAGGGGGAGCACCAGGGACGCCTGGTGGACCCCCACGGGGAAAGTTAGGAGATCAGTTTTTCTCCTTGATGATCTGTGTCAGAGGGCCAATTCTGGGCCATCTGGCTCTTTTCAGGATTTTAGGTCGACTTGAGATCGGCGACTGACTTTGTCTCTCTGTTTTGTAGTATCTGTGAGTGTTTTTTTTTTGTGTGCGTCAGAACTAGAAATGGGCCAGACCATGATGACCCCACTAACACTGACTTTGGATCATTGGACTGAAGTTAAGACAAGGGCTCATAATCTTTCTGTTGAAGTTAGGAAAGGACCATGGCAGACTTTCTGCTTCTCCGAATGGCCGAGTTTTGGTGTAGGATGGCCTTCGGAGGGAACTTTTAATCTATCTCTCATCTCCGCTGTTAAGCAAATTATTTTTCAGGGCCACCCCAATCAGGTTCCATACATCATCATGTGGGAGGACCTGGTCCAAAACCCGACATCCTGGGTGAGACCCTGGACAGCGGGGGCAGAAACGGCAATGGTGGCCGTGGCTGCGAAACCAAAAGTACCTCCTCCAGACATGCCGGCACCTGCTCCATCGGCCCCCACGCAGATCTATCCTGAAATTGATGATGGTTTTCTTCTCCTCGACAACCCTCCATACCCTCAACCGGCTTCTCATGCAAGTCCCCCACAGGTGCCAACTCCCACTGACTCCCAGACGACCTCTGAAACAGGACCAGCGGCCGGGACCCGAAGCTGCCGGGGTCCAAGCCCAGGGGTAGATGGCGCAGGGCTTGGCTCTGCTATTGCCCTACAATTACAGGCTTATGGACCTGCCCCAGCTCCAGGAAAACTAGTCCCGCTACAGTATTGGCCGTTTTCATCAGCCGATATGTATAACTGGAAAACTAACCACCCCTCTTTTTCAGAGAACCCCTCGGGCCTGACGGGACTCCTTGAGTCCCTGATGTTTTCTCATCAGCCCACTTGGGACGACTGCCAGCAGCTTTTGCAGGTCCTCTTTACTATGGAAGAGAGGGAGAGGATCCTCCTGGAAGCTAGAAAAAAATGTTCCAGGACCAGATGGGACCCCTACCAATCTCCCTAATCTTATAGATGCAGCTTTTCCCTTGATCCGCCCTGACTAGGATTACAACTCTGCAGAAGGTAAGGAGCGTCTCACGGTCCACCACCTGGCTCTAGTGGCAGGTCTCAAGGGAGCCGCAAGGCAACCTACGAATTTGGCTAAGGTAAGAGAAGTCCTGCGAGGTCCGGTGGAGCCACCCTCTGTCTTTTTAGAGCGCTTGATGGAGGCTTACAGGAGATATACCCCATTTGATCCCTCCTCAGAGGGACAGCAGGCCGCTGTAGCCATGACTTTTATAGGACAGTCAGCCTCTGATATCAAGAAGAAGTTACAATGGCTAGAGGGGTTCCAAAACTATACCTTTTAGGATTTGGTGAAGGAATTAGAGAAAGTGTTTCATAAGGAGGAGACTGAGGAAGAGAAGAGAGAAAGAGAGAAGCAGAAGTCAGAGGAAAGAGAGGACCAGAGGGTAGTAGACAAAAAAGGAATTTCTAGGATTTTGGCCACAGTAGTGAAGAGCCAGGGAGTTAGGAATCAAGTCTGGCACTAGGAGGGAGCCTCTTGACAAAGATCAATGTGCTTACTATAAAGAAAAAGGCCACTGAGACAAAAATTGCCCCCAACAAGAAAAAAGGGGACACCAGCAACAGAAGCCCCGGACATGTGGCTCCAAAGTTTTACATATTTATGGACTACCCAAAGATCTGTGGATCTCAGAGTGGGCCGGGTATCCCTCTTATTCATTGTAATGCCAGACTGTCCCTGCACCCTGTTGGGGAGAGACCTCCTGACTAAGATGGGGCACAGATTCACTTCCACTCTGATGGACCACAGGTTAGAGGTCCAGAAGGGGAGCCTGTGCAGGTTCTAACCAGGAGGACGAGTACCAACTCTAAACAGCCTGCCCCAGATCAGATGGACTGGTGGCTGCAGGCATATCCACAGGCCTGGGCGGAGACTGCAGGAATGAGGGAGGCTAAGAACCAGCCCCTGCCCATATGAAGCTGAAAGTCCAGGCTAGTGGTGCGTTAGTACCCCATATCAAAGAAGGCATGAGACGGGATCAAGACACTCATCATTCAGTGTGCCATGTTAGAAAGCAAATGTATGTAGAAGGCTGGGAGGAGAGAAGATAGACCTGAGGTTTACTTAGAAGTGGATTTTACAGAACTGAGCCAAGAAGATATATATATAAGTATCTATTAGTCTTTATAGATACCTTTTCTGGGCGGGTAAAAGCCTCCCCACAAAGAAAGAAATGGCAGCAGTGGTCATAGCTAAGAAGATTCCAGAAGAGATTTTCCCTAGGTTTGGGACCCCTAAGGTAATTGGATCAGACAATGGGCCCTGTGTTGCCCAGGTAAGTTAGATATTAGCTTTTTTATTGGGGACCAATTGGAAATTACATTGTGCTTACCACACCAGAACTCAGGACAGGGAGAAAGAATGAATAGAACTCTAAAAGAGACCCTTACTAAATTAGCTATTGAGACCTGTGGCAAAGTCTGGGTGACCCTCCTCCCCTTTGTGCTTCTTAGAGTTCGAAACTCACCGGGGCGTTTCAGCCTTACCCCTTATGAAATCCTACATTGATTACCCTGTGCCCAGGCTTGAGAGACCTCCTCGTCTCACTCTGTCACCAAAGGAGGACTCGTGTCCCCTTTTGACCACACCCTCCTATCTCCCTATGAGAACTGAGGACCACCTGTTCAATCTGCTTGATAGTGCATTTGTTGTTTAAACTGCACTAACCCTGCTGCTACTCAGTCCTGCTGGCTGTGTTTTGCTTCCAATCCCCCTTACTACGAAGGAATAGCTCAGCTACAAAGCTATAATGCTATAAAAGAAAGGGTGAGTGCTGTACAGGTAATGGTCCTAAGACAACAATACCAGATATTACAAGAAGCTGAGGGAATCGCTCTAACATTAGAGCTTTTTACAAAAAGAAAAACGGGGGAATGAAGAGTAAAAAGTTGTCAAAGGACACCGATTCCTTGCCCCAGGGCCCTCTCCTCTGCAGGAAATCGCTCCAGGAACTTTCTTGAGATTTGAGTTCCCAAAATAACCACAGAAGGTCCGGACGACCTCTGTGGAGTGTTTCAACGCCCTAGGTGTGCCCCAGGTGTACTGATAAAAAATGTATGATTCTTCCCCTTTTCCTCATTGTCCCCTTTGAATTTCCTCATTCCCCCTGTCCTCCCCCTCTTTTGTGGTTTTTGCCTTTATAAGCACGTTACAACTTCAGGCCGGGGTCGAACTCCTCTATGCCTGCATGGTGTATGAGTCTCGACCCCAGCATGCTGGCCTGAGATCTCACACTGTTTCACTTTCAATAAACTTCCTCGTGGGATTGCAGCAACTCTGGTCTCGGTGCCTCGCTGGGTGTGAGCCTCTCCTGAGATTTGAGTGAGGGTCTCCCTTCGGGAGTCTTTCAAAGGCTTGTTTTCTCAGTGTACAGGAATGCCAGGGCACTGAGGTGGAGAGGGGTTATTGGGAGAGGGAGCACCTTCAAGAAAGCAGGATGAAAAAGAGGGGGGGATTGGATAACATTTGAAATGTAAATACAGAGAATATCCAATGAAAATAAAGACTGGATATTACACAACTTTTTAGGGCAATTTTAAATTAGTGATTGATAGGGGAGGTCCCAGCCCATTGGGGGTGGTGCCATTCCTGGGCTGATGTGCTATAAGAAAGTATGCTGATCATTCCATAAGTTCTGTATCAGTTCCTGCCCTGTATGAGTTCCTGCCCTCACTTCTTTAGATAATAAACTTATATACAGAACTGTGAGTAAAATAAACCCGTTCTCCCCAAATTTGTTTTGGTCATTGTGTTGTATCTCAGCAACTGTAACCCAATCTAAGACACAGCAATTATTGTACACATACCACTGTAACAGTTAATGATGATCTATATTATTCTTAATCTCCAAAACCTAATTTTCCTACATTAGTTTTATTTTTATTTTTTCCTAGAAATTTTGTTTCAATAGTTCATCATGCTGTGAGTGTCTATCCTAAAACTTTTTACTTTCTATTAGTATTATTTTTATAGTCCAAGTCAAATAGCACATGTAGATGTAGTTAACTTCAGAGAGATATCATAATAATGACAAAAAATAATAATATGATCTTAAAAATCCTTAGGAAGTCTGAGATACATGAATCAAGTAATATCAACCATTAGAAACAAAAATCTTGGAAATGGCAAATGGATTAGCAAGTAAAGTCTCTCCTTATCAAAACCAATGACCTGGGTTTGGTCTATGGATTCTACATGGTGGAGAGAAACACTTATTCCTGAAAGTTTTCCTTTGGTCTCCATACTTGAATTGTGTCATGTGAACACATACCAAACACCCCTGCATGCATCTGTGCATACACACACATATATACACATGTGCAGACATACTCCCATGGTGAGGGAAGGAGGAAGAGAGGGAGAATGAGAGGACAACAGGTAGTAGAAATGTTGTGCCAGCCTAGGACTTATTCAGTAAACCTCTGTCTTGAAAATAAGTAAATAAAAAAGAAAAAGAAAAAAGGCACACACACACAGAAAAAGAGGGAGTGAGGATAGGAAGGGAAAAAGAAAGGGAGACAGAGATAGAGATTAAGACACACTGAGAGACACACAAATAGAGGCTAGGGAGATAAATAAATTGATAGTATAGGTGTAGTTATTATAAGGGAGGTCTTAGTTTTTAAAAAATAATATTAACTGGAGTCAATAATAACCAAATTATTTTATAATAAAATGAGTCTAAAATGTGATTGATATTAGCTTTGTCTTTTTTCATGTTAATATTCTAGAATATGAGGCTGATAATTTTTTATATTTATTGTGGTGGCACTTTATTACTTATAATTACTATTATGTAATTCATATACTTTGCCATATGATATAGGAACATATAGTTTAATTAAAAATATTACCTGGTTCCAGCCTCCAGCTGTGACCAGGATGACAGGCAGAACTTGCAAACAGCTATTGGGACTCCCAGCCTGCCTGCAGAGAGGTGAGCACTCAGAGGAGTCACAGAAGAAATCTTCATCCTGAGCACGTGAGTGAGTCCACATTCACTCTCCACTGACTATCTGGTGAGAGAACTCTGAGAACTCTCAGGTGCAGTATCAAGGTACCTCTTAAGTCACTACACTTCAGGCCTACATCTGCACCCAGAGCTAGAGCTGGCTAATCACCATAAAACTCACAGCCTACTCATAGATAGCTGAACACCCAGGTCTCTCTCTCTCTCTCTCTCTCTCTCTCTCTCTCTCTCTCTCTCTCTCTCTCTCTCTCTCTCTCTCTCTCTTGCTCTCTCTCACCCACAAGCCACAGACACACAGTAGAGATAAGGTCCGTTCAGAGACAACAAGGTCAACAAACATCAAAGATAAGAAGAAGGCAAGAGGGAAGCCCATAGAGGCCAGATTTAAATGCTGCAGCACTAGAAACCAAGTCAAGAAGAATATTATAAACCCTAACCACTATAATGTGTTATAATATATTCTGAACTAACATTTTCTAACTGTCTATGAACATGGAGAGCCAGATATAAAATGGGTCGAAAGTAAGTTGTACAAATGCATGTATTCATTCTTAAAAATCAACTGTAAATAAATCATGAGCTAAACTTGGGGATTTTAGATTTTCTCGTTAATTTGTTAGTAACTACATAATAAACTTTATATTAGTTTTGATATAATATAGTGCTTAGCTTCCTTGTAAAAAATCTCTGATTCTTACTAATTTTGGGTAAACAAGCATTTGGCAACAATGATGTATAATTGCTTTTCAATCTACAGTAGTTAAAATGTAAGAATTCTGGAACACTCTTCCAATAAGTTTATACAATTTTGAATTTTTGAAGTATGTATTAATATTATATATTAATGAAATTTTGCTTCAAATTTTCAGAGATGCGTGAAAACTCAAAGACTGGCTCCTGCAGATGTGAAGATGGTTTTTACATGCTTTTGTAGCATAAAGATTGGATTACTATAATTCTGTATCTTCACCTTATTCAGAATTCTCCCTGTCTAAAATGTGATATACTATTTTTGTTCATAAGCACTATTCATAATCTTTGCAGGATAGTGAGAAATCTTGCCAGTTGAACTGTCTCTGCAGGTTTTTTTTACTGCAAATCATCTTGAATTTTGCATTGCATCCATGTGCATCTGTTGAATACTAAATACCCATAAAAAACAAATTCAGTTCAACTAAGATTGTTGTTAGGGAAGTGTTAGATTGTGAAGTAAGCCTCTGTTCTACCTAGAAACTATGGAATAATCTTAGAAACCAATGTTGAATAGGCTGAAGTAACCGGTCAGATTTGGCACACAACTGCCTCACAGTTTTAATAGAAAAATGAATATACAATCTGATTTTGCCTTATATTTTGTAATCTGAGATTTTTCTTTCCTGCTCTCTAGTGAGGCAAACAATTTATAGATGACTAGACAAAACTAATTAAGCATGACAGAACCTGGGGAAATGGTGTTCATCAGATGGAGAGAGGTTCAGAAGAATTTCTTCTTAATTATTGTAGCAAAGCATACAGCACATATTATTAACAATTATTCTTTGTGGAAATGATTTTCACAAAGAATCATCTCAAACTGTTGAGGAAAATTGAATGAAACAATGAAAAAGACATATATTCCGGTTCCTTCATTATGTGAGTGCTTTCCTGTATCCACTGGATGCCTAATGAATCATCTGCTGATGTGCACGAAAGCTGTCTCTCTGTCTTTGCTTTGTGAGTAGTATTGTTTTAGACATGGAATGCAAGCTTCTCTTCAACAAGAGGCTGCCATTCTGGGGCTTGGTGTTAGGCTAGCAGTTCTTTGTTAAGTGTTAGAGGAACCACATTCTTTTGTCTGTAACTATTACACAGGTTGACACTCCTTTCAAACAGTATTTGTAAGTCTCTTTTTTCTCCACATACTAATTGTGAGTTGTCACCTTTGTCCCCTAAATAATGACTATTTTTAGTTGGGTGACACAATCATGCCTTGTGGTTTGAGACTTGCATCTACAATGATTAGTTACAGGGAGCAATCATGTAGAGGCCTGTTGGTCATTTTTATGTTCTCCTTCCCAAAAAATTTGTTTAGAGCAATTGCCCATTTTTAACCAAATGATTCCAGTTTCTTTTTATTTATCTTCTTCAGTTTCTTCTGTATTCTGGATATTAATTGCATGACAAATGTAAGATATGTTTTCTCCTATTTTGTAAGATGGCTGTTTACAACAAATGACATCATATTCCTATAACTCACAAATCATGTTCTCAATGTCTTTTGGAGTAAATACTATAGGTTGATTATCTATTACATCTTTTTTTAATATGTTGAACTAAGAAAATCTACTGAAGTAATTTTAAGTGAAGGAAAAATGAGCTCGATTTTAAATAAGTTTTAATGGAAGTTTTGTATTTTCCATTTATTAAAATTGTACATTTGAAAACTAATTCATGTAAGACAAAAATGTTTTAAGTTGAATAAGCAGTCACTATTTCATTAATCAAAAGTTACTTTAAAACCAAGAAGTAAGGACTACCTTAAATTTTAAGAATTGCCCCTAAATTAATTACTCACCTTATATCATTATTGAAACTTTAATGATGAATGTTACATAATAATAACATGTTTTACAGGTACAAAATAAACTAACTTTGATTCATTTTTCTAAGATGCTATGTTTTCTTTTTCATAAAAATAATTTTTAGTTCATTCATGACGTGATGTCTTTTTTGTTGACAAAACAGTAGCACCATTTTGATTTATAATTAATTCTTCATTTCTAATAGTATCATTAAATGTTAGAGTTTGTATTTCTTCCATTTTAAGCACCACTATACAATTGTCTATCAACACTAAATTAGTGGCTTGATCCTGAATTAATACACAACTCATTATTGGTGAAAAACATTCAGGTCTGATGGAACAGTATTAATGTTGCATGGTACTTAACATTGTGGACACCAGAAAGCCACCTACTTCTGCAGTATTAACAGACTATTGGATGCCATCCAGGGTTGCACAGTGTTCAAACCCATTGCTTATATGTTTGACAGAAACATCTGGCAGCACAGATGCTGGCTTCTGGAGAGCCATAATTATTTTTCAAGAAGGAAGACATTGTTGTACACAGTTCCTATCATGATACTACTTCAGATATCAAAATGTGGTGATCACGTGTGCTTCTGTGACAGCACACACTTTCTCACTTTTACAGGTGAAATTTCTAAATCCTGTATAATGTTGAACATAAAGATCTTTATGTAGCATTATGATATCAGAACATTCCAAAAGAGCATAGAAGATGTGAGAAAAATGTGTTCTGGTTTCCAAGTGTCTGTCCAACAAGCATTGAACTAGCTGACAAAAGTTTATAAGCTAACCAGTTACCAAAAAAAAAAAAAAAAAAAAAAAAAAGTTGATGACAAAGCCGACTCTTGATTTTACACTCTGTCCTAGAAACACACACAAAATGTCTGTCAGATTTTTTAACCAATGAAAGTCTTTGGGCTTAGCTTTGCTTATCTTGGCTATTATGAATTCTCCTTTTCTATCTCTCTTAGAAAGGTTATTTAAAAAGTTGTGACAGGTGCCATTGTTTGCCTTTTAGAATAGTATTTTGTATGCCATGTGCATCCCCAAAAAATAAAAACCTAATTTTTTTTTTTTTTTTTTTGGAAACTGTTACTTCCAAGACTCAGAAACTGATATTTATGAGTTGGTCCTATAATAACCAGTTTGGATAACCTGCCTTCATTTGAATTCTTTTGCAATAATGAATGGGTAAGTTTTTAAAAGAAATAGAATGATGATCAAGATAAGTATGTTTACATTATTTTGTTTCCCCTTGCTGCTCAAGCTGAGAGCCTGAATAAGAGACTTTCATGCATTGATTTGTCCTTTCTTTGTTTCATCAAATGTTAATGATAACCTACCAACTGCAGGGTATTCTTGTAAGCTTCAAACACACAATAGTGACTCAAATGGACAAGACAACTGACTTCCTGTAGTACGAAGGATAGTCATAGGAGTGTAGTATTCAAATGCAGCCGTGGCCAAGGAGGTGAATAGGTTGAATCGAGCTCTAAATCGAATCCTATAATTACTGGTAAAGGACCTATGGTAGGTTTGGTTAGATGATCATTTTGATCTTCCCATGGAGTTGCAGACCCTTTCAGTTACTTCAGTCCTTTCTCTAGCTCCTTCAATATGGTTTTTGTGTTCTGTCCGATGGTTAGCTGCAAGCATCCTCCTCTGTATCAATATGGCTCTGGCAGAGCCTGTGAGGAGGCATCCATATCAGATTTGTGCCAGTAAGTACTAATTGGCATCAGGAATAGTGCTTGGGATTAGTGGCTGCATATGGGATGGATCCTCAGGTGAGGCAGTTTCTGCATGATGTTTTCTCCAATCCCAACTTCTCTATTTGTCCCATTGTTTCCTCCCATGAGTGTTCTGTTCTCCCTTCTAAGAAAGACTTAGGCATCTATTTTCTAGCCTTCCTTCTCTTTGAGCTTCATAAGTTTTGTGAATCATTTCATGGTTATTAGGAGCTTTTTGGGCTAGTAACCACTTATCATTAAGTATATACTATGAGGGTTTTTAATGACTGGGTTACATCACTCAGAATGATAGCTTCTAGTTCCATCCATTTGCCTGGAATTTTATGAAGTCATTGTTTTTAATAGCTGAGTGGTACTCCATTGTGTAAATATACCACAATTTCTGTATCAATTTTCTTTTAAAGGACATCTGTGTTTTTCCAGCTTCTGGCTATTATAAATAAGGCTGCTATGAACATGCTGGAACATGAGTCCTTGTTAGATACTGGAGTTTCTTTTAGGTAAATGCCAAAGAGTGGTATAGCTGGGTCCTCAGCTAGTACTATGTCCAATTTTCTGAGGAATCACCAAACTGATTTCCAGGGTGGTCATACCAGCTTACAGCCCCACCAACAATGGAGGAGTGTTCCTCTTTCTCCACATCCTCACCAGCACTTGCTGTCACCTGAGATTTTGATCTTAGCCATTCTGACTTGTGTGCAGTGGTATCTCAGGGTTGTTTTGATTTGCATTTCCCTGATGACTTAGGAGTGTTGAGCATTTCTTTCAGGACTTTTCTGCCATTCAATAATACTCAGTTGAGAAGTCTTTGTTTAACTCTGTACCTCATTTCTTAATAGGATTATTTGATTCTCTAGACTCTAACTTCTCTAGAGTCTTCTCTGAGTCTCTGGAGTCTAACTTCAGACCTACTTAGAAAGCCTAATACTTGCAAACTGAGTCCAAGATCTCCCATCCTCTTGGGATTGGGGGAAAGGTGCTAACACCAGAATGGAGTATATTTAATAAAATACATAAAAATGAATTAATTAAAATTTGATATTATGCATAAAAATTGATAGATCCAATGACAGAAGAATAGAATAGTGATTAAAAATTGGTTGCTTTCTAAAATGAGATTCATTATCAGTAAGGAGATTAAAACCTACACTTTTGAAAACATTACTTTTATGCTATTAAACCCCATTAGGTTGAGATGTAAGAAATTATTGGAAATTTAAAAACCCCATCACCAAGCTAAATATCAGTTAGTACTGAAGACATCTGATACCAGAACTGGCTATGGAGAAAACTAAAATCTAAGGCTCAAGAATAAATATAAAGCATCCTCTAAAATGTCTGTGAAAATGAACATAGTTATTGCACTCAAAACTCTAATATGAAGAAGATATTTAATAGTTGACATAGAGATGACAGTGAGTAAAAGTTGATAGATTAAATCTAGAGATTATGGATAAGATGTCTGTTTACTCTTACTATTTTCTAAAGGTAACTAGTACTGATAGTACATCACTTTCATAATCAGAAGCACATGTGCGTGTGGGCACATACACACACACACACACATACACATACACAAACAAGTTATACTTGGAGTATATACATATGTATATTTTTATGTATGTGTGTATATAGAGATATTCATGCCTAACTAAATGTGTATGTTTGTGTGTGTGTGTGTGTGTGTGTGTGTGTGTGTGTGTGTGTGTGCTTTTATGAGACTGTGTGTCTGCATTACATACACACATTTACAATTTCAACTTGGCATATATACATATATTTTTTTCTATATGTGAGTATATAGAGACATTTATGACTAACTGTATATGTGTGTGTGTGTGTGTGTGTGTGTGTGTGTGTGTGTTTGTGTTTGACCATGTGTCTGCATTTCATACACTGATAATTTGTATTATTACACTAACTTTCTACTAGGTGTTCAGTCACTAATTAGAGTCATTTTAAGGCTTTTTTCTCCCTTCATCTTAAATGAATGAATGCTAACCTACTGACAGCACATCCTCTTTCTCGTTCCCACTAAACACCTGTATACATTCCCCTGAATTGGAAGATAGAGACAGTTCTACCTTGTAATCGCATGATATTCTCAATGACTCTTGAATAATATTCTCTAAAAGGAAACTGCATTATAGTTTTAAACTCTAGAGAAAATTAAGTAGAATGATTTGGAAGTCTTAGCCCCAAGGTCTTTTTTTATTATCCTTTGAAATTATTCTATACATTTCTTATTAATGAAAGTTCTTACTTACAAATTGTTTTTAGTTTTGCTTAATGAAACTTCAGGATAGCTTTTTTAAATCATATGTTCATAGAGTCGAGTCATCAATGATATTTTCCTACAATAATATGCTTTCTATTGAAAACTTGGGTGGATATTGAGAGCAAAGAACAAAAGCTTTTCTACTGTATTAAATCCAGTTAGCACCTCTATATATTCTCTGTTATACCACAGTCACATTAAGACAGGCTGTTGTCTTATCTATAGTATTTAGTTCATTCCTGCTCTCCCTTTCTACATTCTCAGTCTTAGATGAATACTATTTCACTAAATGTTAATTCTCTCTAGATTTATTATTATTGTTATTCTGACTCCCTTATTCATTTTTTGTTCTGCTTTTAACCCAACTACAAAGGGCATGGAAGTAATTTGCAGTGCATAATTTTTTAAGAAATGTTTTTCACAGCGAAGAAATGGGGGTTGAAAACCTATGCAATCTTCAAATATGAGAATAGATAATTTGGCGATATCATCCATTCATTGTTTCAACTGAAAATATGATTAGAGGTAATGGATTTAAATTACAGAGAGGATGAATGAGGTTAGAATTCGAGAAAACTACTCTGAATAGAATAAGGAAATGTAAGGCAAAACCAAGGGAAGATATATTAATGATATCTATGTAGCATTGGAAGAAATGTAGATGGAGAACTATCCAAATAGTGGAGGAACAAAAAATAAATGATAACTTCTAGGCTTATGATTGCATTTTCTCACCATTATCTGATAACGATGTCCTTGGTGTTTCTATGAAATATCAATTTGAGTGTATAAAAAATATTTTCACAACACATATTAAAGTAGAAAACAATCCAAGCATCTTTATTTTAAATAAACAGCCAGTGGCAGGTTTTATTTTCATGTTTTCAAAACAAGGATACTTTTTAAAGAGGAAAGGATGCAATAGTTTTTCTGCATATGAATTAGTATGAGTGTAAATTTATATTCTTCTTAAATATCATTCTTCATGAATTTCAAGTGTTTAATCAAAATATTTGCTTGAGAAATGCAATTTCCACCGAGACATTCTGGACAAGCTGCCTTGATTATCAAAAGGCAAGTTTAGATTCTGTGTTTTTCATGCCATTACATAGAAATAATAGAGAAAAAGTACTGAATAACCACACAGAGCAATCAAATGCCTCCATACAAAACCTTTGAAAGTATTTATAAAAGTAAGAAATCAGAAATAGAACTGATTTTCACAAAGTTAAGAACGGTGAAAAAATAAACACATAAATATCTTTTCTAAATACAAGTTACATTTAGTTGACACTCTCAACCCATGTAATAGTTTTAGAAATCAAACAATAACACAGTATATAATTCCACTTTATATGTGTAAAATCCAAATTTCTATAAAATTTAAAAACATTTTGTAAATAGGCTCAAACTTGTATAAGTAAATATCAGCTTTTTTTTGCCTTACTAATTCAATCAAAGTAGATATGCTGGAGTTTTTTTTAAAAAAGCAGAACTTGTTTTGTTATTTACAACTTCATTTCATCATAAATAAACATGACATAGCAATCTAATTTTATCAAGAATCTGGCCTCACTACAAATGTGGTTCCACAGGTTTTGAGTCATAATTGTGTTTCTGACAGCATCCATCCACTGGTGGCTTATTATCTACACTTGCTTCTCATTTGTCTCTGTATCTTAAATGTCCCTTCACTATCCACAACCATCTAAATCCCCAAGACATGGTATTTTTTACCATTGACAAATATTTACCTCTATTTTTAAAAATGAAGTAAACTGCTTCCTATCCACAAACCCATAAAATAAAGTACTAAATCATTTCTTAATTTGGGGGGGTGTTTTGCCAGTTTACTGCATAATTGCCCATGGAGGCCAGAAAAGGGATTGGATTATCTGAACTGAAACTTGAACCCATGTCCTCTGGAGGAGATGCTCATGCTAGTAAACATTGAGCTCTCTCTCCAGCCCCACTGAAGACTCTTTTGTTATTGTTGTTGCTGATTTTAAAAAAAGAACTATGAAAATTGTCACTGCTTTGCACAGATTTAATATGTAGATCATTAATTATTATGTTAATTTTGCTTGTGGAAATCTAGTGTTATTTTTAATTTTCTGTTAGATTTTTTTTGTTTACTCTTATTTTATATAGTACACCCAGAATGCAGTTTCCTCTTCCACTATCCTAAAAGTCTCTTCTCCCTTTCTTTCGGATTCACCCCACCTAACCTCCACTCATAGAAGAGCAGGCCTTCCATGGACATCAACCAAATGCAGCATAATAAGCTACAATAAGACATATTCTCACAACAAAGGTGGATGGGGTAACCCATTAGGAGAAAGAGTCCCAAACGCAAGCAAAAGCTTCAGAGACATCCCCAGATGCATATATGCAAAGGAAGAAGTACAGATCCCTGCAGTTTTCATGATTATCTTTTCAATCTCTGTGAGTTTTTGTGAGCCATCCTTAATTGATTCTCTGAGCCATGTACTTATAGTAACATCTACCCCTCAAGCTCTAACAATCTTTCTTTCTGCTCTTCTTCAGGGGTTCCTCAAGCCTTGGAATTTAATAAAGCCATGTATCATAATGTTAGCAATAAGAAGGTAGAGCTAGCTATTTCTTTCTGTTCCTCTTATGAATCTCCTGGATCATGTCCTAAATCAGGACCTGTATCTTCCTGTAATTTTAGCCCTTTTCTTCTTAGTTAATCAAAGCATTCATCACTGTTGAGCTATCATTCTTCCTACAAAGAAGCTTAAACATTTACACTAGATAGGTCAATGTGAACCCCTGTCCCAAAACCATGATAACTGCTCTGGAGTTTCTTGTTTTCCCAAAAAGAAGTCAAAAATCTGAAATTCACTCCCAAGTGTTTCTATTCCTTGAGTTTCTGATGCATGTATTCCTCCAGACTTCCTGTTATCTGCAATTAAAGCTCCTTACCTCTGACCTCTTCAGATTTTAGGAACCTGCCTCTATGCCTCAACTTATCTTTTCTCTTTTCAACACAAAGAGTTAATGCACTGTGAATAGGAAACTATAACATGTGTTCTTCATATTACTTCCTGTTTATCAGAAGCATTATTTTTTCTGATGTGTGAACCCTGGCTATCATAACAGTTTTTAGTCTCTCATGTCATCATTCTTCAAAGATTCTCTCACTGCTCCACTGCCCTACCTGAGTTCATTCTTAAATTTATTGATAAGACTTACTTACTTATGTTCCTAAAACTGTGTTAATGTGGAAATGGTTAAATATTTTGATGTTTATGAGCTAAATATATACTGTTGTTTTAATCATTACACCAATCTTTCTCATGGCAGTAGTAGTTTGTGTGTATGTGTTTTGCACATTTATATAAATACTCATATGTACAATGTACATGTGTAAATGTGAAGTTAGAGGCAATGTTTCCTCTGTAGAACTTCATCTTATGTTTTTGTGACAAGACCTCTTACATAATTTGGATTTCACCAAATTGGCTGGAACAGCAAGTGAGTGATCCCAGGATCTCTTCTCCCTGTCTCTCTTCTGCCAACACAATGCACTCACCATCCTTTTAATTGATTACAGTGTTGGTCTACATAACACTGACTTAAGTTCTAGGCTATGAGAACTTGGGTCCTCTTAATGGAACTGTTAGCATCTTACTCACTGAGTCCTTGTTTCAGTCAACATCAAAGGACTCCATCCTTATTACAATTCCATGGATCTTCCAGGATTTCCTACCCTTCTTAAAAATGATGCTGTGTCAAGGTTCTATGCATTTTAATTGGGCCTCTTATTAACTTCTGTCAATAATAACAAGTCCACATTAGTAAAATCCCTACTGTCAGGAGTACAGTGGTAAATACTTGTAAGACCTCGCTGCAAAATTCTGTATTTGTGTGTGTTTGTGAGTTGCTCATTTCCTTGAGAAGAGCAGAAGAATATTAGTGAAGGGTTTTCAGAGACTTTATCATGATGTAAAAGGAAATATATGCGCTAATTCATTCCCAATGTAAAGAGCTATCATTTCCTTGGCAAGTGTGTTATATTGTCTTTGAAATAAGCCTGTCATAGGTAATCATGATAACCATTTAGGATTATCACTGTTAGGTTAAAATTACCTCATGAGCAATGAAGCTCTTTTGTACAACAGTTATAAGGTTTGTCATCACACAAATTTAAGTAGTTGAAGGAATTTTGAACAAAATTTCTGAACAAAATTCAATATTTATGTAAAATATAGTGTTTTCAAAGCAAACAATATATATTATCACTTGAAATAAAATTTTTAAAACTCGTGTAAATGTTAATTTATGTGAATGGAAGTAGCATTACTTCTTCTGGGGGAATTTGAGACATTTTAAAGTCAATTATCTGGGAGCCAAGATGAAAAGTGTAGGAAGTCATTCCTTTTTTCAGCTCCACCCCCATGATATGCAAGCATTTAAGAATAGAGAGCAACAATATTAAATTATTTAATGTCTCATTTTGATTCCATCACTCAGCCCTTACCCTAAGTCTTCAAAGGATCTATTTTTCATTACTAAAAGGAATACTGGATTTGTCCTCTACTGTATTTTTTCCTGAACATTCTTTTCTAACACAGTTTGAGGCATAAACACTATTTATATATCAGGGTTATTTGAGGAATTTATAGGTAGCAATCAAAAAACATATCAGATATATATGATCTCCACAGGAAGGTGTTTTCCCTTTCTTAACTTTAACCACTCTGGATGGAACACAAAGGCAGCAAGGCAGTTGGTAACACAGGTGGGAAAGAAAATACCCTGCACATAAAGACTGATATCTTCATTTTCGGGAGATCCAATGTAAAATGTATACAAATAATTTTCAATTTGGTAAATAAAAGTTGAATGTATAAGCCATACTTTGGCTTTAAGGCACCCTTAAGCTCAATGTACAGAAATTTTTCTAAGAAAGTCAACTTATTTGAGAACACTTGAGTACATTTTTAAATAGACAATAGGAAAGAAACCAAGTCAAAACAAAACAAGTAAGATATTTATGTGGAAAGGCCATCCTCAGAGAGCACAGTGATATTGCACATGTGTGCACATAAGTACACGCAAGCTCTACCATGTGGGATGTTGCAGAAACATGCAAAGAAAGCACAGTTGGTTGTCAGGCAGATCACTATATAAAGGAATATTCAATGAGTATTCTATGCTTAAGATTTTATTCTTAAGGGAATATTAAAGAGTTGTTAAGCTCTTTTGATATTTCTGATTTATAGTTACCTCAGATGAAATTAAAGCCAAGAAAAATAACCAGTTCCATGTTCAGAAAAGGACATAAAACTATTGTCAACAAAGGAAGTTAAAAAATAATTTGATGTATGATAAAATCAAGGAAAATAAAATTCTTAAGATTAATAAAAGACAGGAATAATATATACACTGCAAAGTTTAATACCAGACAGAAAAATGAAATGAAATAAAGGTCAAAACTAATCTCAAACATATATAGTCAGTTATAATGACCAGAAAAAATTACAAAAAGAAGAAAGACAGATTACTTCATAGATGATCTTGAAAAATCTGAATGAGTAAATGTGAATTTATTCAATTTTACTTTTTTATCTGACATAAAATTATTCAAATGGCTATTACAAAAGGTGTGTTTGCCCTGACTTCTCTCTCAGCCAATTACCCTTGTTTATATGGGGGTTATGGGTATTTTTGAGTTAATCTCATATGCAATCTCATTGCTAAAATTATCTAATAACTATATGAGTTCCTGGGTAAACTGTTTGGAGTTACATATATTTCTATCATATCATCTGTGATTAATAATACGTTGACTTCTTTCCTTCAATCTGTATCCTCTTGATCTCATTTAATAGTCTTATTGATCTAGGTGGAATTAGCTATACAACCTCCAACCTACAATTTATCAAATTTATCCTTCCTGCAAGATGTGATTATGTAAAAAGGGCACAGAACTTTTGGGAGTGACCAACCAATGACTGGTCCAACCTGAGACCTATGACTTTAGAGGAAGCCCACACTTGACACGGCCTGCAGTTCCAGGAACCAGAAGCTGAATATCTCATAGACCACGGATGACACAAAACAATACCAAAAATAAAATAACAAACAAACAAGCAAAACAACAAAACAGTCATTAAAGGGAGCTTGGGAAGTCCTATAGAAGAGATGGAAAGATTGTAGGAGCCAAATGAATCAACAACACAAGAGAATGGCTCATTGAATAAACTAACGAGGTCTCATAGGGACTCACAGAAACTGAACTGACAATCAAGGAGCCTGTATGAATTTGACCTAGGTCCTATGGATGAAAAGTCTTTTGATTTTGTCTAAACTATCAGTGGGATGGGGTTCTGTGTCTGACTCTTCTGCCTGTTTTGGGTCCCTTTTTCTCTTACTGGGTTGCCTCTTTCAGCTTTAAAATTAAGGGCTGGATGTGCTTACCCTTACTACTACATTACATGTAGTGGTAATGTGGTCTAAATAGATAGCCTTAGTAGGTCTGCCCTTTTCAGAAGGAAAAAGGGTACTTGGGCAAGAGGAGTGAGTGGATCTGGAGGAGAAGAAAGGTGGGGGAAAGGACTTTCAGGAAGAGTGGGAATGTGAGGTTAAGACATAATATATGAGTGAAAATTAAATTAAAAAATAGAACTGTTCCAATAGAAAAAGTGTTAAATTTAAAACTGTTAGAAAGAAACAGTTGAAGAATTTTCAGAACTTGTCTTGGTCAGGGCTTTCTTTGCATGACAGCAGAAGCATAAATAATAAAATAAGAACACATAACAATGTCAACCCAAAACTTCCTCATTAAAGAAGTTACAAAAGGAACAATAACAAATCAAAATAGTAGGAAAGTTATATGAGACATAATGGAATGCATTCACATTGCTAACAGTAAGTAACTAACTGTGGTGTTTTGAATCCAAATGGCCACCAAGGGTCCATATATTTGAATGCATAGTCAGCAGGGAGCGCACTAATGAGATGGATAAGGTGGTGTGGCCTCTTTGGACTAGGTATGGCCATGTTGGGGGAATTTCATCACTGGGAGTGAGCTTTAAGGTTTCAAAAGTCAATACCAAGTCCAGTTGTTCTCTCTTCCTCATGCCTGCGCATCCTGATGTAGAACTCTCAGATGCTCTTCAAGCACCATGTCTTACTGTGTGCTGCCAGGTTTCCTGCTCTGACAATGACAGACAAAACTTTAATCAAGGCCCAATGAAATGTTGTCTTTCATAAGAGCTGCAGTGGCCATGGTGTCTCTTCATATCAATCAGGCAGTGACTCAGACAGTAAGTAAATACTCTGACTTTAAAATGAGTGAGGAGAACTGAGGCTGCCATCTCCTTAATTTTATTATCCCCAAACCCTCTCTAATACCCCATTTTTCAGATTTTAAAATTCATTACTTCTTTAATCATTAATAGTTTTTATATGCATACATGCATTTTCCAAACTATTGCTTTCTCAGTTGCGAAAATGTTTTTCACATGTATATTTCCAGGGCTGACAAACTGGGATTGGGCAGCCAGATGGTGTACTCTTTCTTGGAAAAAGGTATTCATCCAACTCTTGGCATTTCTTACTTGCTTGTAAGTTTTCTGTGTATGATTGAGACCTTGTATAGGGGCTTTCCCTACTTGCTTTAGCATGTATACTGGTGCTGTTCTTCCTCAACACATGTTAGGTCATCATGCTGGAGAGACTTTGAGTATATAGTCTCTGGCCAAGTACTCAGTGTTAGTGAAGTCATGGATCTTGAAAGAGAGCATAAAAGCCCCATTCAATTAGCTTAGTATAATCCCTAAAACATATATTAACATTTGTCAATATACCCACAGGTATATGTAATCCTCAGTCCTCATAATGGAAATGTGTCCCTGCAACAGGTGGAGAAAACCTCCTCTTATAGAAAAGCACAAAAAAGAAATTATGGAGGGGGATGGAGGATGGTAGCAGGGTGGGGGTAGGGGATGACATATTAAATGTATATAGAGAGTATCTAATAAAATGGGGAAAATGTAAATACAGAGAATATCCCATAAAATGTTTTTAAAAAGTATATTTTATAATATAATCTATAATTCTTCAGTTAGATAAAAGTATTTTTTGTAATCATGTCTTTTAATTAAGACTGTTTATTTTAAAAAATACAGTTCTTAAGTCACTCTTAAAATGCAGCTGTGGTGGGCTGATAAAGTTTCAAGGCAGCTTGAATAGGTTACATTGCCCATTTTCACATACTGAGTTAAGGTGAGCTGAGCTAAGCACCAAAAAAAAGGAAATGTGGCCATTTTAAAACTTACTTCTTTTTTCCTTCTTTAATCTAATCAAATGTAATTAAGAATGTATTATGAATTATTTTTCTTAAAACAATCATATGTTTTATCTAATACTCAGCTCTTGCTTTCAATCTTATTCAGTCTCTGTCCTGCTTGTACCCTAGAAACCATCCAGTTTAACATGGGCAAAATTCTGCTCCCATGGTTTTTCTCATGCACACACATTGACAAGCATGCACATATTCAAAAACATATGTGATGCATGTATGTGAATACAAACATAACAATATACACACAGACAAACATACATAAATATATACACATACACAAGAACACCAATGCAATCACATATATACATGAACACATATAGAAATGCATATACATATATATGTAGAACACACACAGGCATCCACCATTCAACACATTAATCAGTCCCATATTTTATGCATTTCATGGGCATTTGGATAAAGATGAGTGATATGTTCTTCTTGACTCCATCAGTATATAATTTTACTACCAGACCAGCTCCTTCCCAATCTACTTTACTGTTTCTACTTCCATCTATGAAGACATAGATGTTGAAAAGTCCATACGGTTCTTGCTTCAGTTAAATTTTATTCATACTGACTTCTTTCCTAACCTCAATAAACCTAAAGGCTTTAAAAGTAAACAACACGCTTGTGAGTTTAAGATGCATATCCTCTCAATATAAATTTATCTGTATCAAGTGAGCAGAGTATCTGATATTGATTCGGTTCCAGATTCTGTTTCTATATAATATGTGCCTTATTCTTACAGCCCATTGGCATTAAATGTAGCCGTGATTTCTTTTACTATTTTATCTCATACATAACATCTTCCAGCTATACTTACTAATATCAAAACATGAATGCATTTAAACTCTTTACTGCCTCCCCTTAAATTTTCCTTTGGTAAGTCACTACCATTCACTACCCAGATTAGCTCGCTTGGTTTTATGTTGAGCCCCACTGCAATGTGTGTAACCTTCTCCACTTTTCTCATATTAGCAAAACAAAACAAAAACAAAAAATGAGTCTTAGAGGAGCATATGTAAGTACTAAATTTAAGTAAAAACAATCAATTCTTTATTTAAAATACTCATATTTCAATTGCCTAATAATCATATGTCTGAGATGGGGTGAAAGTTTAACACAAGAACAAAGACACAGTGAAAAGTGGGCACATCTGTACAGTCTTAGATCATCTATTTGTGAAGAATACCAGAAAGAAGAAGGAGGAGGAGGAAGAGAAGGAGGAGAAGGAGGAAAAGGAGAAGGAGGAGGAGGAGGAGGAGAAGTAAGGAGGAGGAGGAGGAGGAGGAGGAGGAGGAGAAGAAGAAGAAGAAGAAGAAGAAGAAGAAGAAGAAGAAGAAGAAGAAGAAGAAGAAGAAGAAGAAGAAGAAGAAGAAAAAGAAGAAGAAGAAGAAAAAGAAGAAGGAGAAGGAGAAGGAGAAAAAGAAGGAGAAGAGGAGGAGGAGGAGGAGGAGGAGGAGGAGGAGGAGGAGGAGGAGGAGGAGGAGAAGGAGAAGAAGAAGAAGAAGAAGAAGAAGAAGAAGAAGAAGAAGAAGAAGAAGAAGAAGAAGAAGAAGAAGAAGAAGAAGAAGAAGAAGAAGAAGAAGAAAAAGAAAAAGAAGAAGAAGAAGAAAGGTGGAGGAGAAGGAGGAGGAGGAGAAAAAGAAGAAGGAAAGGAAGAAGAAGAAATAGAAGATAGTAGTAGTAGTGGTAGGTGTAAGTATAGTGGCAGTGGCAGTTTTAGTGGCAGGGGCAGATTTAGTGACAGTGGCAGTGGCAGTTTTAGTGGCTGTGGCAGTGGCAGTGGCAGTTTTAGAGGCAATGGCAGTGGCAGTTTTAGTGGCATTGGCAGTGGCAGTGGTAGGTGTAGGTGTAGTGGCAGTGGCAGTGGTAGCAACAGTGGCAGTGGTAATGGTAGTAAATAGAATTAGAAGCCAAGTCAAACAGGCCTGAAGCCAGGATTAGGAATTTGGGCAGTCCTCTGAAAATTAGTATGAAATGCTGGAAGTTATTAATATCATTGCCAAGGTTTTACTTATAAAATATGTAAGAGCACTAATATGTATAAAAATGTCACCCAGCAGCAATAACTTCAGATTACTGGATGGCAGGCATCTTAGCTCAGGACCATCACCCTAACATCTAACATCACCAATTCTTCATAAACTTTAACCTGTGCTGTCGAACTGCCTTCAGTACCACCATACTACAAAAGTCTAAGCAGTTAAGGTAAAAAAAACAATACAAAAACAAAACAAAACCACAATCACCACCAACAACCACCCCACCTCTGTACTTCAGGTTCTAGCATTTTTCTTTTGGGAGGGGAGGGGAACTTTTGGTCTTGAAATTCTCTCCTCTCCTCTCCTCCCCTCCCCTCTCCTCCCCTCCCCTCCCCTGTCCTCTCCTCCCTTCTCCTCTCCTCCCCTCCCCTCCCCTCTCCCCCCTCCTCCACTCTTTTCTTTGACTCTCTTTTTCCCCCTTCTTTTCTTGTAGTCCAGACTGTCTTGGAACTTAATATGAAGATGAGGCTGGCCTCCAAATGAGAGAATCTGATCCCTCTGCCTCTGGATTGTAGGAATTAAATGTATGCCACTATTTCCAAGCATGTCCCCCCTCCTTTTAAAATAACGTTTCCAAAGCACTTTTATCTTTCAAATAATTACTTCATTCTTTGAAGCAGTCTCTCTGTGTAACCCTTGGCAGCATCCACTTGAAGACCAAATAAGCAGAGCAATCTTGCCTCTGCTCACCACCAAACTGACATATAAAATCTTAAAACAATATATGTCAATGAGATGCCATCCAATGCTTCAATATCTGTGGAAATTATACAATATCTATATCAAGTTATCATATATACATATATATATATTCATCCTCTAATCCTCTAATATTTCTTGTTTGTTTGTGTTGAAAACCTTCAATTCATTGACACACACACACACATACACACACATGTATTCATTCATTTTTATAATCACTTTGATACCACATACAACCATACCAAAACTTCATAAATGTCAGTTATGTTTGGGACATCTTTTCACAGATTCTAGTGATTTTTTTTATCATTGTAAGAATATTTGGAGGTGAAATCTCATAGAGGTAATGTTATACAGTTATCTTAAGGAATGGATTCATGTTGATACTAAGAGTGTAAGTATATATCAGGAATGGGTCTGTTGTGTTATGAATGACTATGGTTTGTATTCTCTGTCTCACTTTCTTTCCCTCTCTCTGTTTTTTCCTGTCTTTCTCTTTTTAGCTCTCTCTGTCTCTGGTCTCTCTCTCTGTCTCCTGCATTTTTCTACCTTTACCCATAAAATGCATTATGAAATCTTAGTGAGTTCTACCCTGTAGACTGGGACTTTTATTCTCCATAGCCATGAGAAACACATTCATACATATTCTAATGTTAAGCCTAATATCTAATATGATATTTTGTTTTAGCAATTCACACAGAAATTAAGATAACACCCATGATTCTTTTACTCTGTAACGTGTACTGTAAGAAGCACAGATGCTGTTTATATGGTAGAGTAGAGTTTGTGGAGATTGATGAACAAAAGAGAAAGATGCTTTGAGAAATAACCAGATAATGTGGACCAACTTAAAATAGGTGAGTATCATTCATCATGCATGCGATCAGTTCTCCTCACTGCATAAATCAACCTATCACATTTGCTTGTTTCTGCTGATTTCAGTAGCCAAGGGACAATCAATTTATTTGAGGAATGGGTATCTATTCCATCCCCAAGCAATTGTAAACACAACTTTACCTGCTGTTTCAGGGCATAATATGCCAAAAGAAACACCACGTGAAAGTTGGATTTACAAGTGTGTCTTACCCTTTTTTTTTTTCTCTTAAACCCCTGTGTTATAGTATGGAAAGTTTTCAGATTCCACACTAATTCAGAAAACAGAGGTATTTATTCTTACTGTTTCTACTACAGCAATTATGTCTGCATTGCCTTGGGAATAAAAGAATAAGCAATGCACAGTTCATAGTTCACAGGCAAGAAAAGCAACAAGGCTTTGTCCCATCAGTCTCTTTTGAAAGCACACAGTCTATTTCAATTCTTAGATAAGTTAATGCAAAGGAATGAAAGGTAAGCCATGCAGGCACAATCACCATCAAGCAGTAGAAAAACAGAAGAAAATCAGTTTGAGACTAAATATGTCTTTACCTGATGATATTAATTGGAAGCAAGTTCTGAGCAAGAAGTGTACAAGAATTACAGATTCTATTTAAATGGAAGGAGCCTTCAGCTTCAACGTGTAATTAAACTGTGATATAGTTTAAACATAGTGTTTGCTCTTGCTATTTATTTGTTAGACAGTCTTCCTTTGCACTGTAGGCAAAGGAAATTTCTTAGGGTCACAAATATGTGCCAGGATACCACATCTAGCTTTGATATCTTAATTAAAAATTTTAACACTTTGGATTCAACCCAAAAGAGCAATAGGTACCTACTTTTAACATCATAAAGTGATAGAGTAGGGCTTCCCAGTCCTTCTTTCCTATTCCCTTCAACTAAGAATGACCTTTGACACAGACATATACATGCCCCAAATTGCAAATGTAATGTTTTCAGAATGTTCATACCTTAAAGGACCATTTATTTGAACCCTGAAGGGAACAAATAAAACACACACTGTGCTAAGTTTCAGGTATCATAATGGAAAAGAGGAATAGAAGGAGGTTAAGACTCAGAGGTGGTAGACAGTGACAGAGAAATGTCTTCCCAATACAGCAGTGTAGAAGCACACCTGAACTCACAGTGGTTATAACAACATACTCAAAATGTGTACAAGCCCAAGGCCAGATCAAAAAGGGGAATTGGTTATACACATACAGTTCCACTTACATCTTTGCAACAATTATCTGTTTCTGGAAGAAGGAGAGATAGTGGTCTCTTTGAGGGCATCCCCTGGTAAATCAGTTATTGTTGGTCTGCATGTAAGCTCACTGATGGGGTTCAAGGACTCTGGGTGAAAAATGAGACTCCTGGGAACCTCAAGGAATTGAGAACTGAATGGCTGAAGCCTACAATAGGTCTGGGGTGGGACAAATTCAGCCTAGATCAGGGTGAGTGTCAGGAGAAAGGAGTGGCTTTCATGGGAGTCATAGGCACCACAGCTTGGTGAGGAAGGCTTCCCTGAAAGTAGTTTTTATGCTCATTTTAACTAGTAAGATTCTAAAGCATACTATCAAACCTTTAAAAAAATCAAGTACTGACAAAAATATATTCATAGAGTTTTATGCAAAAGGCTTAAAATCTGTATATTTATCTCTATTTTTAAAAATAAAGTTGTTTAATTTAAAAACATGAAGTGATCTTTGAGGAAGGAAATAGTCCTTGCTTGTCTAAATTTTTCATTTATGGTGACAAGGGTGCATATGACATACTCAGAGTGAAACAGAGATTAAATACCTTTAAATGAAAATAATGTTTGGGAAAGGAAGCTTATTGGCTAGACTCTTGAGGCCAGCCCATCTAGATAACCTATTCTCATGGAGAACTCTGGGCTTTATGCTACATGACTAGTCGTAATTGTCCTTTTAGTGGGGTGTTAGGATCAAGTGTTCCATGAAAGGAATCAGGTTGGGTGGAGATTTAAACACCTACCACTCTCAATTATGAAAATAACTGGAGTTCTTTAATATCCTATATTTTACTAGTTTCTTGTGTCTGGTGACATGGTTCTAATTGCCCTACAAACTATGCTAAGTTGGAAGACCCCAAATCTAAGAAGATTTGGCAGCAGAAATTGTCTTGTCAAATTTTATAAGGGGCATCTACTTCTTTCCAGGGAACTATCTACAATTGTTACCTATATGCAAAGTTAAAAAAAAAGTCTTCTTCAGTGAAATCTTACTTAGTATATAAAGCAAATCCAAGAACACATCAAAATGATCATGTAGGCTTGATCCCAGAGATGCAGGAATAGTTCAATGGAAATCCATCAACATAATCCACTATAAAAACAAAATCAAAAAAAAAAAAAAAAACAAAGCATGATCATCTCATTAGATGCTGAAAAATTATTGGACAAAATTCAATGCCCCTTTATGTTAAAAGTCTTAGGAAGATCAGGAATTCAAGACCCATACCTAAACATAGTAAAAGCAATATACAGCAAACCAGTATCCACATCAAATTTAATGGTGAGAAACTTGAAGCAATCCCACTAAAATCAGGAACTAGACAAGGCTGCCTACTTTCCCCCTACCTATTCAATACAGTACAGGAATTCCTAGCCAGAATAATTAGACAACAAAGGGGTGTCAAAGGGATATATATATATTGTAAAGGAAGGAGTAAAAACACCACTATTTGCAGATGATATCATAGTATAAATAAGTGATCCCAAAAAATCCACCATAGAACACCTACAGTTGATAAACGACTTTAGCAAAGTAGCTGGATATAAAATTAACTCGAGCAAATAAGTAAGTAGTCTTCTTCTAAACAAAGTATAAACAGACTGAGAAAAAAATTAGAAAAAATGAAACCCTTTAAAATGTTCTTTTTTTATCAGTGCATTCTCTGCTCATGCTTTATTGCTAAAAATATATACATATAGGTGCAGTTTCAGGTACTCAAAACAGTTTGTTTTCTAAGAAGTCAAATTTCTTCACAACTCCCAAAGATGCATAGATTAAGAAGCTGCCTTTTGTGGTGCTTCAAACATTGAATGAAGCACTTAATCATCACCTCCTACACTGGTGGCTCAATGCAAGGTACAGGGAAGGGCAAGCAAACAGTGACACCTATGCTTGAAGGGCAGAAAATGCACCACTCTCAAGTAGATTACTATTCTTAATCTGTTTCGTTAAAAGGATGCTTAGGTTTAAGATTTTCAGAAATAATATAAATACATTGACGTGACCCTAACCAAGCAAGTCAATGATCTTAATGGCAAGAACTTCAAGTCCCTCAAGAAAGAAAATGAAGAGGATCTCAGAAGATAGAAAGGTCTCCAATGTTAATGAATTGGAAGGATTAATATAGTAAAAATGGCCATCTTGTCAAAAACAATTTACAGATTCAATACAATCCCCATCAAAATTACAACTCAATTCTTCATAGAGTTAGAAAGAGCAATTTGAAAATTCATTTGTAATAACAAATGAAACCCAGAATAGAAAAAAATATTCTCAACAATAAAATAACTTCTGGAGGAATCACCACCTTTGACTTCAAGCTATATTACAAATCAATCATTACAAAAACTGTATGGCATTGGTACAGAGACAGGCAGGTACAGGTAGTTCAATGGAATAAAACTGAAGACCCAGAAATGAAATCACATACCTATGGTAACTTGACCTTTGACAAAGGAGATAAAATCATTCAATGGGGAAAAAGGACAGTATTTTCAACAAATGGTGCTGGTTCAACTGGCAGTCAACATATAGAAGAATGCAAACCAATCTATTCTTATTTCATCATACAAAGATCAACTCCCAGTGGATCAAAGGCCTCTACATAAAACCAGATACATTCCAACTAATAAAAGGTAAAGTGGAGAAGAGCCTTGGACACATAGACACAAGGGAAATTTTCTTGAGCAGAACACAAGAATCGACAAATGGGACCTCTTAAAATTTCAAAGGACACTGTCAATAGGACAAACCCAGAGCCACCAGACTGGGAAAATATCTTTTCACATCCTATATCTGATAGAGTGTTAACATCCAATATATACAAATTACTCAATATGTTAGACTCCAGAGAATAAAATAAGCCTATTAAAATATGAGGCACAGAGCTAAATAAAGAATTCTCAGCTGAGGAATATCAAATGGCAAGAAGCACCTAAAGAAATGTTCATCATCCCTAGTTACCAGGAAAATGGAAATCAAAATAACTCTGAGATTATACCCACACCAGTCAGAATAGCTAAGATCAAAAACTCAGGTGGTAGCAGATTCTGGTGAGAATGTGGAGAAGGAGGAACACTCCTCCATTGTTGGTGGGATTGTAAACTGGTACAACCACTCTGGAAATCAGACTAGCAGTTCCTCAGAAAATTAGGCATAGTACTACCTGACGACCCAGATATACTTCTCCTGGGCATATACCCAAAAGACCCCCCAACCCTACAAGGATACATGCTCAACCATGTTTATAGCTGCTTTATTTCTACTAGCTAGTTGCTGGAAAACACCCAGAGTTCTTTCAACAGAGGAATGGATACAGAAATTTTGGTACCTACACACAATGGAGTAATAATCACTGATTAAAAACAATTATTTCATGAAATTCCTAGGTAAATGAATGAAATGTGAAGTTATCCTGAGCGTGTTTATTCAGTCACAAAAGAACACACAAGGTATGCACTCACTGATTGGCAGATACTAACCCAAAAATCTCAGAATACCCATGAGACCATTCACAGACCTTCTGAAGCTCAAAATGAAGGAAAGCCAGAATGTGGATTCCTCAGTCGTTCTTAGAAGGGAGAACAAAACTCTCACAGGAGAAAGTACAGGGACAAATAGAAACTGCCTCACATCAGGATCCATCTTATATACAGCTACCAAATCCTGTCACTATTGCTGATTCCAAGAAGTGCTTACTGGCAAGAGCCTGATATGGATGCCTCCTCAGAGGCTCTGTTAGAGCCATACTGATACAGAGGAGGATGCTTGCAGTCAACCCTTGGCCTAAACTCAGGAACACTAATGGAAGAGCTGAAGGAGCTGAAATGGTTTGCATCCACATCGGAAGCCCAACATTATCAACCAACCAAAGCCTCCAATGTTCCCAGGGTCTGAAACACCAATCAATGGGTACATATGGAAATACCCATAGCACTATTTGCATATGGAGCAGAGGATAGCATTTTCTGGCATAAGTAAGAGGAGTAGTCTTTGGTCCAGTGAAGGCTTGTGTTCCCAGTGTAGGGGAATGCCAAGGGGCTGAGTTGGGAAAGAGTGGTTGGGAGATGGAGCACCTTCATGGATGCAAGCTGAGGGTTACAGGAATGGGAGTTTGGAGAAAGGGGATAACATTTGACATGTAAAAACAGAGAATATCCAATTAAAAATGAAAAAAGGAGAATATCCAATAAAAAAGAAAAAAATATAAAATCAAGCCCTATCTGCATTTTTACTCATTATTTTACTCCCTGATGTAATTTTGACATTTTTTTATCGTCCGTTTTATAAGCCAATGGTAGCTAAGGTAGTAGTATAGTAAACTCAGATTTTGAAGTAGGCACTTCAGAAATTGTCCCTTCTTTGTTTACACTTGGTGCTAAAGAGCCCAAGATATCCTGTCCCAAGGATGGAAGTTACTAGCATGTGGATTCAACCACCACCCAATGAGTCTCCAGACCTGTGAAGATGTGTGTGCAGGCCAATTGGTAGATGGGAAATCCTTGTTCATTTATGCTAAGTGAACTAATTCATTCTTATTACATTTCTTTAGTCAGGATAAGAGAACACATACTTACATAATTGGCAGTTGATTCCTTTAAAATTATCAAGAAAACGAGAGATATCATTTGAAAGATGGGGTGAAAAGTGCAGGACTCTGAGAGAAAAACACAATCTCTCTGTGATGTGATTGATGATTATTTTAGTGAATCAGTTTATAGCTTTGTTAAAAGCTGATGAATCAAGGCACCATTTGTTCCAGTATTGATTTTTTATTATCCTCTATTAGTCTTGCTCTAGTTGAAGACAGACTTTTTAAGGATCTATCTATACTGCAAGAAAGCTAGAGTTCATTTACTCAGTTAAAGCTACCAATTAGCCAATGTGAGATTTATATGGAATTTGCAAAGAAAATGCAGATAAATGAAGTGGATTACAGCACAGGTGTTGAAAATTGCTATGCTTTTCAGTTTTGTGACAACCATGTGGTCATAGGATAAGTGAACAGAATTGAAAATAGCATCCATTTTATTGCAAAAGTCATTGTAACGCACAATTATTAAAATTGATTAATACTTGGGCCCATGCAGTTTCATTATCTCTGATCGATTCCAAGTGTTGCTCGTTAGCGGCCTTTGCTCTTGTCATTTCTGCTCTTTCGTGTTCATGTCATATTCAGTCATTAAATGAATGTTGGCTTGGGGGACAATGCAGAATTCTCTCTGTAACACCAAGTTCTCATTTTAAATCCCAAGTGAATAAGCGCTAAATACACAAGACCATGTGATTCTTCCCACGTTCTTTGTCTTTTAGAAGATTAATTTAATATAACGTTAATGATTTAATGCCCAAATAATATATTAGTGTTTTAGTCACACTATAGTGTATCACAGTGGGCTTTGTTTAAGACAGGCGACAAGAAAATGATTACTAAGTTTTAGAAAGAATGAAAATTATCTTACCTAATAGCATCTTTAGTTTAAGTCAGTTAGGAAGAATCAAGAATCTTGCTTGTCTGTCTTCTGCTAAGGCAGCAAATGCCACTGCATTGTGTCTAATGGGCCCCTGGAAACAACATGCTGATTTTATATTAATTAATTTGTATTCCTTCCTCTACTGGCAATGAAAAAAAAAAAAAAAAAAACCAATAGAAACCATCACAGCAGACCTCCCGCTGAGATCCCTCAGACTATCCATCTCTCTTCTGCTTCTAATTCTTTCAAACTGTGTGTCTCATTAAGTGACTGCTTAATATTTAGCCTTCAAATGAACCTAATGCTCTCAAATGACGCAGAAGGGTCCTTCAGATCTGACTTCAGGCTATGTCTCTGGCTCTTTCCCCCCTCTTTCCTTCTCTCTTTTTTTCTTTCTCTCCCTCTTACAATAACCCTTGTGCTAAATTTACTTCACATTTTCATATGCTGCAGTCCAGACTCATAAAGCCCATATCCCATGCCAAAATAAATGTGTGCCTGAATATCTTATACCTAAAACAGCCGTACTGCTCTTCCTGAAAGGTTCTTTCAAATCTCATTGAAGTTTTATTATGAGGTCTTCGTGAGTCTGTCTGCTGTTTCAAATCTTGCTAATAACTCTTCCTAATGTGATTTCCTAATGGTTGCCCATATTGTTCTATATTCAATTTATCATTTAATTAAACACCTCTAACCATCATTTCCTAATATTTTAAATAAAATGCAATTTATGTGCTTTTAAATTTCCTGTTACCCAATGGTATTGCAAACAATTTCAATAATAGCCACTGGATATATGGAGTGTAAAATTAAGGAATTTTTAAAATTATTTTTGTGGTAGCTTTTACAGTTTTTAATGTACATTTCTGTATATTTGCTATGAGTATACAGATGAATTTAATAATAGCATTTATCATTGTTAAGCCTGATTTCAGGTGAATTTTGCATAACATGAAAGCTTATACTCATGGATACTGTGGTAGATTCACTGTCCACAATATGGAGGGACGCATGTGACCACTGTGGTATATACAGGCTATTGTTAGCTGAAATCCCATTCTGTAGCACTGGACTGCATTGCAATTGTGAAAATTCTCAGGTGTTAGCTTGTAATAAGGAAAACTTTAATTTCTTCCTAGTTATTGCCTAGCACATCTTTTCTAAAGAGTGAAAATGAGACACGTGAAGAGCACAGAGCATAAAACTGATGCTGTCTGTATCTGTGCTACAGCCTTGCATCTAAGAAGCCACCGAAAGAATCAATATGCACAAAGCAGTAATCATGGCAGATAAATGGGCAGCAGAGGCCATTCTCTATCCATCATGACATCCTTAGAGGATAAAATGTACACGCCTGTCAGCCATGCTAACAGTGCTTCCTGAGCCAGAACCTGGTTGCAGATTTCTAAAACTTATATCTTTAAAATTTATTAAAGTCTTTGATTTTGGCCTTATAGAATAATGAATAGAAGAGTCACATGAATAAGCCTTTGTTCTCTCCTGTACAGCCAAGCTGTAGCATATTCTGAGTGGTCGAGTCACAATTTAATGCATTTTTTAAATGCCCCCAAATGTTCTTCTAATAAAACCACATCGTTTGGTGATATAAACTAGTAACTCATTTTTATCCTTGGGACCATTTTCATTTTGTCTGTCTGTCTCCTTCCTTCCTTCCTTTCTCTTTTCCTTTCTTTCTTTCTTTTACTCGTTCTTACTCTTTTTTCTTTCTTCCTCTTTCCTTTCTTTCTTCCTTTCTTTTTCTTTCCTTCCTTCTCTCTTTTCTCCTTCCTCCCTTCCTTCCTTCCTTCCTCCCTCCTTCTTTCTTTTTCCTTCCTTCCTCCTTTCTCCCTCCTTCCTTCCTCCTTCCTGAATTCCTTCCTTCCTTCCTTCCTTTTTTCCTTCCTCTATTTGGATTGATTCAAACACTAGTACAATCCTCAGTAGTGACACATAAAAGTCATGTGATTCATGATTGCTCTGTTATATGTCTGTTATCACTGTGTAGGCCAGGAGAAAATGCTGAATTTTATGAATGATTATAGTCTTAAATATGAGTCGGCAGAAGGAAAACAAGCTATTAGCTCATGCAGAAAAGGACACACATTTATTCACCTTGTCATCCTGTAAAAATCTTCATCTACCTACCCTATACGCAGCAAATACCTTCAAAATGGCAATTTTTACCCCAAGTGTAGAAAACTTAGACTCACACTCTAAAACAATGTTAATTTACGTCAGTATTATACTAACTGCACTTTGACTGAAAATATGGCCAAAAGAAGCATACTATCCTTCACTAACAAATGATTAGAATTTTATGTATGACTTGTAAATTTTTTAACATCTGGATTACCAAAAATCAACTATGTCTAGAGTACTATCTGCTCTGAAGAAATCATGGTACTAATAAGTTAAAGAACTCTAGTTAAATTCCTGATATCTATGAGGAAATGCATCTGGAAACTTTACAAGTTTTATGTCAAAAACAAACAAAAAACCACCAGTGTTTTCTTTGTGTAAGATCAGGAATATAACCCCCGCATAGCCTTATCTCCCTCTCTTATCTCAAGGTACAGTTCGCTGTAACAACTACAGAGAACTAGGCAGTCATTTCTGCAAACATGATTCAAGTATGTAGTAGGTGGATAAATGTGTTTAATCAGAGTCAGAACCTGTGACGCACTGGTATGAATCTTGCCAACATACATGAGTTTCTGTTTCCTTGTTTCTCTATGCAACAATTTAAAATTTTTTAGTTTATCATGAAATACTGGACATCAATTAGCTAACAAATGTAATTCTTAGAAACAAAAATATGAAAAAATAATTCTCTTCAAAATTAAGTTTGCTGAGATGAATTATTGTCACCAATGCATAAGTTGACTTAGTAACTTTTTCATTGCTTCTTTTTATTTTTTCTTTTACTGAATGTATATTCTCTTTTCATATTGTTCATCATGATTACAGTTTTCTCTGCATTTACTTCTCCCAGGACCTCCCAACCTCTCCATCTCCTGTCCCTGGATCTAGTACTATATCCTTAATCTTCCATTCTATCAGGCAAATTGTATATGTACACTGTTTAAAAGTCATACTTTTTAAACTTCAAGCATCAGATTTAATTTAAGCATCTAGAAACATCATTGTGTTTCTGAAATATTATGACCATAGTGTAATAGTTTAGTATCAGGAATATATTTCAAAACATATATCAATTATAATTCTTTGAATATTATACCTCTTCAGATTATCACAAGCCACATCTAGATTTTTTTCAGTGTAAAATTACCTCTTAACAAAAGTAAGAATATAACATCCAGAGAGAAGCACAGAAACCACATTTAAAGCATAATACATATTTAACATAGTAAATTAGATTCCTATAAATCTAAAAATGTTATGTTAGAATAAATCTGTAACTATAAATATATATCCATGTATCATCCTGGACCCTGACCCTGAGATAAATTTGGATTATTGTACCCCCTCAGTATATTGGCTGTGATTTATTGGTTATGTTTGTTATGATACTTAATACCAGTGATAAACATTATATGGTCATATTTATGTGCATTAAAAACCCTCTAATGAGAACACTGGGGTTTTTCATGATAGCTCTTTGACTGTGTATTAGTGAAGTTTAAACATTCAGCTTCCACTGAGGCTATGGTCTTCTCTCTGTCTCTTCTTAGATTTCTGGAAACTAGTTTTCAGACCATGATCTTCAAAATGCCATATTTTTATAAGCCAACAAGAATTATCTGCATGAAGCAGAGCTTAGTCTATTGAGATGAAAAATGGCTCTACTGAAACTTTGAAAATCACAAAGACACAGGTTGCCATTGATCATGACTCTCAAAAATGTATATGTAGAAAATTGTCTTGGAAGATAACAATAATATTTCCTCCAAAAAAGTGTTCAGGTTCATTTTGACCCTTGAACAGATGAATACAACACTTTTTTTTGAAGGGAACAAAAACTATACTTTAAATCCAGTAAAATTTAAGTGGGGACTCCTAGTCTCAAGAAACCATTTCTTCACCACCACTTTTCTGGGTGTCAAAGATCTGTTTTTAATACTCTAAGAAATGGAATTCAAAGTATTCATGCAGGAATACTCAAATGTTGCTAAGCAGTAATACACTAGGTCTGTTTTTCACCCAGAGTTCCAAGTTCTTAATCTTCTGTTAAGATACATAAAATCATAGCAGGCTAACTTATGCTAAAAGTGCTTAAAATCTAAGGCTGTTGACAAATAATTTTATAGAAGATAGCGGGGGTTCAGAACTCTCAAAGCATAAAGATTTTAACGACTCAAAGTTGGGTATAAAACTGATAAATATTGAGTACCATTTATATGTATTATGTCTCTTTGGATAATAACTGTGTGTCCACTTATTCATAGGCAAGCTACCACTTTCTTGGCATACCACCTGACATATTTCCTATTTGGCTATTGTGTAATGGATAACTCCTTCTTTTCCAGACTGTTTTTATATCTAATTTTTAGCTGTCTTGTGAAAATGCATGTCTAGTCTTAGGGATTCTTTCTTGCATTACTCACAACCTTACATTTAACAAACTTACACTGAAATCATCCATGAAATGTATTTCAATTTACTTCACAAAACATCATATTTCACAAATTGTTTTTGAAGAATGCAGTATTAATAGCTATGTGGATTTCTCTCTTCATTATTTCTTGCCCACATGGTTTTGTGTATCCTTTTTGAAAGTCAAACCATCTAGGCATGAATTCTTTTATCTATCCCTCTCTGCATTTCCAGTCACAACTCTCACAAAGCCAGAGCCTATTATCTAGGTCTTTGTACAGCCTTCTCTTCTGCAGCACTTCATACTTGGTGCCTCATTTTGAAATTGTTTATTACAGGGCACACAAACTGTGTCACCAGATAGGCATATGAGCTTCTTCCTCCCCTTCTCTGTGCCTGCTCTGGGACACAACCACAGACAGGAATTGAGGTGAAGTCAGGGCAATCAGCACATGAAATGCCTCTTCATGCTAAAGAGACATCTCAGCACCCTCATCCTGCAATGACCTTCCTTATCTAGATAATCTTATGTCCTTCCCCCAAATTATATAATACATGATTTACACCAAGTAAAGTGTATGTTTATATCCACCCCAATAAGAAAATGTAAACAAGCTAATATCATCTTAGAAAGCTGTTCCATTAGAGATCACCAGAGAAATGTCTTTTCTTAAACAAGCCTGGACACTAAGACTTGTGAAGAACATATTTTTCTTGGACTTTGTCCAGCATCCCCTGTGCCTATGTGGATGTGGCACTCAGAGAGCACTAGTGGAGATGCAGAAGACAGAACAGGCACTGCAGACTTCTGGTCTTGGACTTTGCCTAGCTCTCCATGAGCCAGAGTACAAGAAGCATCCAAGTAAAACCAGAGAAGAGGCAGAACATGGTACCACAGTTTATAAATAAAAATAATTCTTTCTCATAAGATTTTAAGTTTTTTAACATTACATTCCTTTTATTTTCTATGTTTTGTACTTAACAAAATATTGTGCTTCCGATTAGAGAATAATAACAGAAAAAAGAAGAAATTCGGAAGAATCATGGGCTGGGAGATAGAGCAAGAAGCAGCTTACAAAGAATTGTGGCCAATGAGAAACCATCAATGGAGAATCGCTGAAGACTTTTAACCCCCAAATAAAATTAAAAGCAATGGTAATAGAATTTAATCATCTTCCCTATAATCTTGACTTGCTCTTTCAGACTCAGCTCTAGTGAGTGAACAAGTGTTAAAGGCACTTCATTCTAACTTGTGATGGAATGCTATTAGGTGTTTTTTCTTTAAAAGGAATATGTATTAAGGGCAATTGAGGCTGGAGATATGGCTTGGTAGATAATAGGCTTAGAGGATTATTATTCTTGGAGAGGACAGAGGTTTGGTTTCTACAACCCACAAAGAAGTTACAGCCATCTGGAACTTCCTTTCTAGGAAATCTGGTGAGGTTCTTGTCTCTGTGGGCAATATACATAGCAATAAACAGATAAAGATGTTGTCAAAACAACTATACACATGAAATAAAATCAACATTTTTTTAAAAAAAGAATACAAGTTGTTTTATTAGGAAAAGGTATTCCTTACATTCACACATAATTTTGACCTTCTTTTACCCATACATTAGTTTGCTATATTGAGAAGGAAGTTGACTTATTTAAATGCATATAATTTACATTATTATAATAAAGGAAATTTAACATCATATAAGAATTTATGTTCTACATTCAAAAATCAGAAAAGTTTAAATCTGGATAACATGTTACAGCAAATAAGAAACATAACATTGAGCAAGAAAGAGCACAGAGAAATCTGAAAATAGTATTTTTCATTGAGCATAAAACAAAGAACTCAGGAATCCAGAGTAAATAGCCTATGGAAAGAAACCCAATAGCATATTCAGAGGTGTCACAGCACAATGCAGTTAATGTAGTCTATCTTAACTATTTGCCCTTATGCAGCAGCAAGACACATTTTGAAATACCAAGTTAAATTAAAATATGCTGTTCAGATATGCTTTAGGTAGTTACAAGGAACAACTGGTGCTTTATTGAATTACAAAATTCATCATATTAATAAATTAAAGCTTTAAATCGATGTAGCAGCTTGAACTTCAATATTAGTACAAGCAGCTCTTACAAGTTGTTCCCCCAGTGAACAGCGTTAATATGATAAAACTAGAGAAGAAAAAGAGAGAAAACGCCCACACTGATTTTATTTTTATTGAGAGTAAAAACCACCTGCATATATTTCTGTTCAGAAAAAAAATGGTTCAGTTTCTTATTTCTTTTTTCCTATCACACACAGAAATAGCCTTCTAAGAATGAAACAGTTTCCTTTATTTATTGTTCTCCCCAAAATTGACTTGCATATTTGGGGACACGTTAAAGTGCTCCAGATGATTTTGAGAGTTTATAAAAAGGCAATTTATCCTAAATCATACTTTTCTTTATTTCTCATACTGAGCTGCATACCCTTCAGAGAAGAAGTCATGAGAGAAAGACATTAGTTTGCCTTCTAATAGATGATAAAAAAGTTCCACAAGGGATGAGTTCCATATAATAACACTGTGAATATGAGGCTCATTTGGATTTAATTCATTACTACATCATGTTGCACAAGAAAGCAATTTTTTAGCAATAGAATTGCACTTCATTTGTAAAGGACCCAGGCACAGCACACAATCAGCTATTGAAGACTGAAACTGATTTCCCAAATCAGATATAGAAAATTTAATATATTTGGCCAGTTATAATGAAAAGGAAGGTAGCTTCATTTTTTTTAGATAAGAATGTCACTTTGCAAATTTTGGAAGTATAATTTTGCTAGGGGAATTGACTTCATTTTGATTCCATGAGCAGGATACACGAACGAAAAGATTGCCTTTCAAAAAATATCTGAAAACATTAGTAGATACAATAGAATGTAATTTAAAAATGTGTTCTGTACTAGTTTAGTATTACTGCATTAAAATAATGTACAAAATATACCAATCAATGAAATAAAGCAATTATTGACTTTTTTTTGAGTACTAAGAATTTGACCTATGGATTTATACAAGCTAGGTAAAAAGTTGCCATTAGGTTACCATGATAAGCTTTAAAAATTATGTACTAGATAGGGTCTTCACCTTACATTCACCTTAAATTCAGCATTTTTATTCCAAAATCTCAGAAGCTAGATTACATTTGTGAACAACTACACTTAGTTGAACATAACAAATTCAGTATCAATATTAAGTTTATTCCTGAGGGCTGATGGTTTACATTAGTGTAAAATGATACAGGATTTTTGAAAGTTATTTTAATTATAGTATGAAATTAACCTTTATTCTTCAGAGAAACAAAACCAAGAAGAGGTGTGTGTGTGTGTGTGTGTGTGTGTGTGTGTGTGTGTGTGTGTTATTTTTCTGTTGCCTACTTTGCCTATTTTATAGACTTGAACTACCTACGAAACTTACCTGCTGCCCCATCTAATAATATTCATGGGGAATTTTTAGTGAATATGGTAAAATGTTTCATATTCTTGATAAACTTTGTATAATCTGTTTTAAATAGGAATTACCCTTTCAGCTGTACAGCCCCTTCATAGATTATAATATATATATATATATATATATATATATATATATATATATGTATATATATATCCTTGGCAGAAACTTTTAAACTTATTGCTTGATTTCTAGATTTTTTGAATTTTCAAATTTTATATTTCAAAAGACTCTGCCTGCTATTTGTGTCTTGATTTCTTTCACTATTAAAAAAAAAAATCCCATTGTCAATGCAACCTGTTTACCTGGCACAGTACTATAGTTAGTGTGATAATTACCAACTTTCCCATAGAAAAAGTGTTACAAGTTTGTGCAAACTATCAAGAATTCAATATATCTGAATGTTGGAGGAATGATTATTAAAATCTTCTTTTATCAAACCTGACTAATCTTCTTTATTGCACTAAATAAGATTTTTAAGAGGTGAATAGAAAGAAAAGCATATTATAATCAGCTTAAATGCAAAATAAAACATTATTACCTTAAAGTTAATCAAAACCCTGGATAGTCAACTAAATCGGTTTAGAGGTCCTGATTGTTAGGATCAAAATGTTACTGACAGAAGAACATCAGAATGCTGTTCATGTAGAGTCCAACAAGCAGGTTGCAGGGGCAGAAAAGTCATGAGTTTAAGAGCAGCCTAGGAGACACAACACATTCCAAGCTCTTCTGTTACACAGTAAAAATGGAAAGAGTGCTAAGAAGGAGAAAACAGACACAGAAGACAAGAAGATGAAGATGAAGACAGTGACAATAACAGAGAAGGAGGTGTGGGGAGAAAGAAAGTGACTGTCCCACCTATGGATCCATCTCATATGCAGACACCAAACACTATTGCTAAAGCCAGGAGGAGGAGCTTTATATGGCCATTTCGTAAGAGGTTCTGCCAGAGCCCTACTGATACAGGTGAGGATGCTTGCAGCTAAGCATCAGACTGAGCACAGGGACCCCAATGGAGGAGTTAAGAGAAAGGAATGGAGAAGCTGAAGGGGTTTTCAACAATATCAACCAACCAGACACCCCAGAGCTCCAAGGGACTAAACCACAGAAAGAGGCTCCAGCAGCAAGTGTAGCAGAGGATGGCATTGTTTGTCATCAATAAAGAAAGAAACCACTGGTCCTGTGAAGGTTTGCTTTCCCAGTGTAGGGAAATGCTAGGGTGATAAGGTAGGAGTGGGTGGCTGGGAGGGGAAGCATCCTCATAGAAGCAGAGAATGGAACAGGGGATAACTAGGAAAGGGGATAATATTTGAAATGTAAGTACATAAAATATCTAATAAAAATAAAGAATAATAATCAAAAACCTAAAAGCCCTTATAAAAACAATAACTTCTGTAAAGCTCATCTGAATAGAGCTTCGCATTCATTTTTATGTAATAAAAACAAAATCCACCTATTTAACAATGAACGTGGTACACTGACTACTAAAATATGTATAAAATGCATTTTTAAAATGAAAGAAAACTATTTTATTCACATAAAAATGGTTTTAATTTAAAATTTCCCTAAGAAACTTGAGTAACAAGGATATGCTGTTTTATTTTCCAAAATACACAGGGAAGGAAGATTTATCAAAGGCACCCATGGTATCTGGTTCTCAGTTTCTAAGAAGCTGAAGTACATTGAAGTACATAGAGTTGAAAGAGAGAGATTGAGAGTTTGAGAGAGAGGGAGGGAGGGGGAAAAGAGGGAGGGAGGGAGGAAGGGAAGGAAGGGGAGGAAGAGAATGGAGGGAGGAAGGAAGGGATGGGGGAGGGGGGAGGGAGGGAGGGAGGGAGAGAGAGAGAGAGGGAGATGACCTACCATTAAAAGGCTATGACAGAGTTGGCACATGGACCAGAACTTCTAGGCAACCAATACCTGAATAAGTCAAATGGAGGGCATTGTAGGAAAAATTTCTGCTTTCAATAATCCTAATTTACCTGAGGATTAAATTAGGACTTTAACTCTCATCTGCAAGTTATATCCAATCAGTTAAAAATAGGAATGTAGTTCAGCATGACTCTAAACAATTCAATGTTAAGCAATGCCTTATCTAAAAGTCAGTATAATGAGGTTCTCTGCATAGCTAAATTACCATATCCTATGCCTTCTTTGTTTGATTAAATTTAAGACAATGTACATTTGTAATGTGGATAGCTCAATTGTAGAACAGCTAATTACTTTCTTCAGAAGCCATCAGGTTTTTTTTTTCTGCTTCACTCACTTATCATTTGCATAGATTGACTTTTGACATTGGTTATACACTTAGATATTTGTCTTTAATTAAAATAGCAAAATAGCAGTGTCTTTATGTTTTCTTCCTTTATCCCAACTTTCCTGCTATCATTTTCTCAAATGAAAGATATAGAAAGGAAAAAGAAAAGGAACATAAAAAGAAGGGTAGAAAAAATTAATAAAAACTGGAATGCAATGGAGAAAAACAACAGGCAGACAGTAAAGTTGTGGTTTGAGAAGAGCCGAGGCAAACAACAGCATAAACAGTGCTTTGTACAAACACAGGAAGCAGATCTCTACCCTCCTGGGAGTCAGAGGAGAACTACACCACTAACACCAAACACTTTCTAGCTCTTTGATGACCCTGATATTGACCCAGGCCTCTTTATAATTGATATTTCCTGCTTTCCTGTAGAAATGCACCTGTGTAGTTGTGAAGGTTATGAAAAAGATCCATGATATATTTCTCAGGGATGGAGTGAATAGATTTAGAATAGAATGAGGCAGGGATGATGACAGTTATGAGGAGTGAACACAGGAATGAAAGTAGCCATTGCAAGAAGCAGACTGGGCTCAATGAGGGGAAAGCTCTTTATGTTCTCACATCACCCATGGGCAGAGGGACAATAAACAGGGAGAACATTAAAACAAATAATATGTTCTGTTCCCACAAGTCTTGAACCCAGGTATCTTTTTAAGGTGATCAAATTTCAAGCATTATAAAATGGCAGTTCATACACGAAACCAGGGTTCTTGTTTTGGGGGCTTCTGCATAGTAAAGTGTGGGTATCTGCCACCGTTTCTGCTGCTGCTGCTGCTGCTGGATACCCTAGCAAAGTGTGTCATTTATCTTCCCAGAAATGAGAGATTCTTCCAGTTAGTTGTGATTAAGCTTTTTCTCATCATGTGATCTAGCCAAGAGATCCTGTTTGAATAAGACCAGCAAATCTTCCCTCCTGTAGCTCTGAGAAGTAAGGTCTGCTAATATATGGAGCTAAACACTCTCTGAGGAGTTTTGACACTCTGATGAAGAGAGCTGTGATTCATGGGTAGAGAAGAGAGAAAACAGGAAAGGAATTTAAACCAGCTGCATTTTTTTTTTTTTTTTTTTTTTTTTTTTTTGGTAGGCTGCAGATTATAGCATTAAATCACAGATACCTAACTTCAATGTCCTTAGTAAGGCTTACTTGAAACAAAGAAAATTATCTCATGCAAATAATAAGCTGCTAAAATAAAAAGAAAGAAAAAGAGAAGCTTGGCATCAAGAAGAGAAGAAAAACAAGAGATAGAGACATATTTCAGTATTTAATTCTATACCAGCTACTGTTAAGTGGCTATTTCCTGAATCCAGTTCTGGGGAATTTAATGCCATCTTCTGACCTCTATGAGCACTGTACTCACAAGCATAAACAACCCCCCACACATATACACACACATACACATGCACACACACACACACACACACACACACACACACACACAATATAAGTACTTCTTCAATTAAGAAGATAGAGTAAGTGTAGAAGGGGAAAAGATGCTGTTTGAAAATACAGTTTGAAAAACAGAAAGAAAATGGGATTTAAGGACAGGCTTCTGTTAATCAGATTGGACAAAATAATAACTAGCATATTACTATATCTGAAACCAAGCCATAATGTTGAAAATACTTATAACATATCCTGAAGTTTTTGAGTAGCTAATTCCTATGCACAATAATGTTTACATACATTGGTAAAGAGGACTTGATAACTCATCTTCACTCATGACTCATTTGCTGTGTCATGGGACCTAAAAATTAAATCACTGATTTTGTTCAAAAGTGTCAACACTTAAAGGAAACAAACTGCTAGAGAGCTTTGTTTCTTCATCAATGTATCTGTTAATGAAATGTGTCTACTAGAGGAATGGTAGGGCACAGGTTTTATGAAGGGGAAAATAGGCAAAGGTTGGGTAGACTGGGGATGCGAGAGAAGAAATACAGAAGCAAAGGGAAGGAAAGGGGAAAATAATATTAAGACTGTTTGAAAAGTTATATGAAGTTACATGAAATGCATAAATATGGAAGTATGTGTACACATGCATACGTTTGAGTATATTTATTCAAATGAAATTATGGTTTTGAGGTGACAATGTTTCCTTCAAGACACATGGAATACCTTAAGACAACAACAACAAGAAAATAAATTTAAAAAAAAGAGAGAGTTCTAGGAATGGTGATCCTTTCTTCAAGTTGCTGAACAAGGAAGGACAAAAGACTTCCAAAATGGTGTAAGCTATATCCTGTCTTCAGTCACCTCTGAGAACTTTAAAGAAAGACCTTGTTCATAAAGGTGACAAACACTCGAGAAATAAGGCATGGGCAAATTAAACTGGACCTGGTCTGGAAGCAGCTTCTCTCAGGACTAGCTCTAATAATATCAGAAGTTGCTATGTAATCTGCCATGGGAGAAAAGCAATCAATACTTCCACACAGCTTCAACCCCAACAAACTACAGTGATCAGCATGACAATATATTCCAGTAGCAGTAGAGTGGCATTTAAATCCAGGGGAAGGCAACAGATGCCAATAGCATGTTGGGCTCACTCAATAGGAAGGAATTAATGTCTAGTATTATAACCCTAACTACCTACATATGCCTGAGGAGCTCACTGACCATTGAGAAAAATGTTCCACTGCACTGCCATGTTCCCAAATTACTGTAGTTCCTGTCTTCTAACTGCCTTCTAAATAGGTATCCTATGCATACCAGTAAGTGTAAAACCATCTTCTCCTTAAAACAGACAAAAAAAAAAATTACAGAAATCCACAGCTGAGAAAAATTTAGAGAATAGTTTACTCTGTGGTCTCAAATCCAAATTGATACATTGACAACAAAGCTCCTACTATAAGGAAGATTCAGGAAATATTTAAGAAGAGGAGGAAGAAAGACTATAAGAGCCAGAGGACTAGTATTTCTGGTGTAAGATACTAAAAATTTCAAGAATCCCTATGCAGAATCTTAGTCATTTTTACCACTACACATTCTTTGTGAAGTTAACCAGACCCAGAAAGTCAAACATGTTAAGTACTGACTCACAAGTTGATATTATCTGTAGGGAAAAGAATAACTAATGTACAATCTACAGAGACCTAGAGGCTAAGGTAATGGTGTCAGGCGCAAGGATCTGTCTGGAAGGAGAAATAGAACAGATTTCATAGTTTCAGCCTGGGATAGTGGGATAGGAGTAGGAAGGATCAGTTAGGGTGTGGTGGAAAATACTGGAAGAAACTCTGGAATTGGGAGGAGGATTTCAGAGTGTGGTTGGAACCTAGTTCAATGGAAACTCCAACCAATTTCTGAAGGTGACACCAGCAAAGACTTGGAATATTGAGTGTGCCTATAACTTCTAGAGCTGGCTATTTGTTGTAAACAGTTAAAATTTACAGTGGTGGGATTTGAACATGAACCCAGTCACAAAACCTCAGACATGTTGTTTAAGATGCTTGCAAAACATGCTGGGACCAGAACCTATCATAATCCTCATTTGGAAGTCCAGAGAGACTTCATCCCGCAACTGATGCAAACAGATACAGAGTCCTAAAGAAAAGTATTAGTTGAATTTTGCGGAGTCCTATGGAATAGGGCATTGGAAAGTTAGAAGGCCCAGAGTGGTAAGGATATCAAAAGAAAGCAATCAGCCTAACAATCAACTGACCAGAAGTAAAGCAAACTCACAGAGTTCAGGGAGCCTGTGTGGTTTGACCTAAGTCTTCTGCACATATCTTCTACTTAAGTAGTTTGTTGTTCTGCCTCAGACTCTTTTGGGACCCCTTTTTTCCTACTGGGTTGCCTCATCCTGCCTTGATGTAACTTGTAATGCTCTATTTAGTTGATGTCTATGGCAGTTCTGGATTCTTCTAATTGGATGTGGATAGAAGAGGTAGCGAATCTGGCATGAAGAATAGGTAGGAAGAGAAACTTGTAGAAAGGCAAGAGAAGAAATTTAAGTCAGAATGTAATATATGAGAGAAGAATAAATAAAAAAGCAGAATGTGTCTATAAAATAAACTAAGAAAAGAGTTATGAACACTGCATTCTGTTTTTTATTCTATTATAACATTTTATTTTTAAACATGTAAAATCTGGGGTTTGGGCAGATTTAAAAAACTAGTTCATATAAGCAAAAGTAAATGCAAATAGAGTCAATTAACTTATGAAAAATGGTAACATTATTGTTGGTCTATCAAAAACAAACAGTAATGAGGACCTGGAAGGCTGGTAGTTTTGCAAGGCAGTTTCATAACACAAAGTAAACAACTAAATTAAACTCTCTGAAGTGATTATTTGCTTCCAGGCATTTATAAAAAAAAGAATAATTAAATAAGCACACAAACATTTATCTCTAAGAATGGTTGGAAGAACTTAAACATTCCCTTAGAAGAAATGGAGTAAGAAAGGTTCTCTCACCAAACAATAGGCTGATGAAATTATTTATACTTATACTTATTCACCTGAAACATTGTTCTAAATATATATACTTAAAGATACATCTAAAGTATTTATCAAAAAAAAATTTTGTGGCACAATGAAATTTTGATTACTCATAGGTAAAAGTGAAAGAACTTTTTGAAAGAAAATGATAACATTTGTACATATTGCCTGTATACTTACATACAAAACAAATTAATTTTAGAGACAATTAGAGTATAAAAAGTTTTGCTTTTCATCTTAAATTCCATGGCATTTGGATTGTCAAAAGGCAAACAAAAATTTTTAATTCAAAAATATATTCAGGGTTAATAAAATGAAATAGTCCCCTTTCCAAATGAAATCTATGGACTTCATAAAATCCCCATCAATATTCCACATAATTCTTCATACATCTTGAAAAAGGATTTGCAGCATTCTATTTAATAACAACAATCCCAGGATAGAAAGAACAATTCTGACTAATACAATAACTATTGAAAGTATCAAGTCACGTGATCTCAAATTTTACTACTAAACCATAGTAATAAAAGCATTGTGCTGTTGACATAAGGCAATCTATCCTGATGAATAGAATTGGATTGAAGAAGCAGACACAGTCCACACACGGTGGACATCTGATTATCATGAAGAGCAAAACAATACATGCTAGATAAAAGATAGGATCTTTTGCGTACATGGTGTGAGACAAATTGCATGGCTGCATGCAGAAGAATATTTATCATCTTACACAAAACTCAACATCAAATAAATCACGAATTTCAACATAGCACATATATATGTTCATATATATATGATATTCATTCAATCTACATAACAACATATAAAGAAATCTATCAAATATATTCATATATGTGTGTGTGTGTGTGTGTGTAATGCATTCTTCCTGGAGTACTTAATATTTCTAATATAAAGATTACCCAGAAAGTGAAGTTATTCAAAATCACAACTGGCAGAAGAATGAAAATAGACTTTACTTTCTTATCTACTTGTACAAAGCTCAAGTGCAACTGGATCAAAGATCTCCACATTAAACCAGGTACACTGAAACTATTAGATGAGAAAGTAGGGAAAACCTTAGAACTCATAGGTACAGGAGAAAATTTACTGAACAGAACACCAATGGCTCATGCCCTAAGGTCAAATATCGACAAATGGGGCTTAATAAGATTGCAAGGTTTCTGTAAGGCTAAGGACACTGTCAAGAAAACAAAATGGCAGCCAACAGAGTGGGAAAAGATCTTTACCAACCCCACATCTGATAGAGGCCTAATTTCCAAGGTATACAAAGAACGCAAAAAGCTAGACACAGGAGAATCAAACAACCCTATTAAAAAATGGGGTACAGAGCTAAATAAAAAGTTCTCAAATGAGGAATATCGAATGGCTGAGAAGCATCTAAGTAAGTGCATGATATCATTAGCCATCAGGGAAATGCAAATCAAAACAACCCTGAGAATTCACCTCACACCAACCAGAATGGCTAAGATCAAAAATTCAGATGACAGCAGATGCTGGTGAGGATGTGGAGAAAGAGGAACACTTCTACAGTGTTGGTGGGGATGTAAAATGGTACAACCACTCTGGAAATCAGTCTGGTCGTTCCTCAGAAAATTGAACATAGTCCTACCTAAAGACCACTTCTGGGCATATACACCAGAGAAGCTCCAAAATACAGCAAATACACATGCACCACAATGTTCATAGAAGCCCTATTTATAATAGCCAGAAGCTGGAAAGAACCCAGATGTCTGTCAGTAGATAAATGGATACAAAATTGTGGTATATTTCCACAATGGAGTACTACTCAGCTAACAGAAACAATGACTTTATGAAATTCTTAAGAAAATGGATGCATCTAGAGAATATCATCCTGAGTGTGGTAACCCAGTAACAAAAGAACATACATAATATGCGGGCACTGATATTTGGATACTAATCCCAGAAAGCTCTGAACACCACAGAAACAACTCACAGACTATGTGATGTTTAAGAAAAACAAAGCCAAAAAAAAATGAAAAAAAGAAAATAAAATGAAAAATTATTATGCTTACTCTTTACACACCAAGAAAACTTTGACTATTTCCAGGTTACCTCTTGTTTTACATGTACTTTATGTTCATTGTAGCTAGTAAGATTTTAATGCATACTATCAAACCTTTAAAAAAGTCACGTACTGACAAAAATGTATTCATATACTTTTATGTAAAAATGCTTAAAATCTGTACATTTATCTTTGTTTTTTTTTTAATAAAGTTGTTCAATTAAAAAAAAGAAAAAAGAAAAAAAAGTGAGAGTACATTTTGACTCTCAGAGAATTGGAAAGAATCTTGGAGGAGTGGGAGGGGAGAAACCATAATAAGAATACAATACAGGAGGAAGAATGCAAACTGATCCATTCTTATCTCCTTATACAAAGCTAAAGTCCAAGTGGATCAAGGAGTTCCACATAAAACAAGATACGTCAAAACTAATCAAAAAGAAAGAAGTGAGGATCTTTAAACACTTGGGCATAGGGGAAAATTTCCTGAACTGAACGGCAATGACTTATACTATAATATCAGCAATAGAGAAATGGGACATCATAAAATGGCAAAGCTTCTGTAAGGCAAAGGAAAGTGTCAATAAAACAAAAAAGTAACGAACAGATTTGTAAAAGATCTTTCCAAATCTTACATCCAATAGAAGATATACCAAAAAAATCAAGAAGTTAGAGTCTGGCAACCAAATAACTCTATTAAAAATGGGACACAATGCTAAACAAAGACTTCTCAACTGAGGAATATGAATGGCTGAGAAGCACCTAAAGAAATGTTCAACTTCATTAGTCATCAGGAAAATTCAAATCAAAACACTAATCAGAATGGCTAAGAACAAAACTTCAGGTGATAGCTGATGCTGGCAAGAAAGTAGAGAAAGAGAAATCCCCCTCCATTATTGGTAGGATTGCAAGCTGGTATTAACACTCTGGAAATCAGTCCGGCAGTTCCTCAGAAAACTGGACATTGTGCTAAGTGAGGACCTAGCTATATTACCCCTGGCCATACATCCAAAAGATGCTCCATCATATGACAGGGACACATGATCTACTATGTTCATAGAAGCCTTATTTATAATACCCAGATGCTTGATAGAACTCCAATGTCCCTTAACAGAGAAATGGATACATAAAATATAGTACATTTACACAATGAAGTACTACTCAGCTATTAAAAAACAATGATTCCATGAAATTCTTAGGGAAATGGATGGAACTAAAAAATATCATCCTGAGTGTGTTAACCTAGTCCCAAAAGAACACATATGGTATATACTCACTGCTAAGTGGATATTACCCCAAAAGCTCAGAATACCCAAGATATAACTCACACACCATATGAACCTCAAGAAGTCCATAATGTGGATGTTTCAGTCCTTTTGAGAAAGAAGAACAAAATATTCAAGTCAAGTAGAGGGTGGGAGGAACTTGGAAGGAAGAGAGAAAGTGGAGGGAGAAAGGAGAGTCAGAATTAAGTGTGGGAGGAGACAAGGATGATATACAGAGTATCAGAAATTTGAACAGAGACATGTAACCATTGGAAATGGGGAACTTTGTGTATCTACTAGCAAGTTCCAGATGCCAGAAAAGCAAGAGGCTCCCAGGCCCCTACAGGGATGAAATTAGCTGTGAAAACCAAAAAGGAAAGGGAGAGCCTATAAAATCCATATCGAGAACTTAGGTAGTGCCCTTGATTGGGGCATGGGGCCACATTTTCACCTCCAAATTTTTAACACAGAATGGCTCCTGTCTAACAGAAATATGGAGAAAAATGTGGAATAGAGAGTGAAGGAAAGGCCATCCAGAGACTTTCTCTCCTGAGCTAATATTTTTCAGTAGAATATAATCATGAGAACTTTGACATTTTCCCCCATTCTGACTACCTCTAATTTGTAGATTTGAAGTCAAAGAAAGGAGGGAACTCAGGCCCTCTCAGCTTTGTGATTATGTGTATCATACTATGGAGTTCTTTCCATCACTAGTTTAGAAACAGAACTAATGAGAACAGGCTAATGCAGAAACAAAGTGTTTGATCTTCTTAATCTAGTTTAATTAATTAATTTGTGCCAGGGAGAGGAGTCTAGGCCTTGAACCTGGTAGGCATATATGCTATGAGGATCCATAACACATGCCCCAGTTTCAGTTCTTATTTTAAAGATATCCCAGTAAAGATGTCTCCACACTGACTCTCCAGGGCTTCTCAGCTAAATTTATTATTTTTCAGTTCTTTGAACATTCTTTTGGGACCCATCTAACACTCAAGTGTGGTAGTCTTGTGTAGTTATGGCATGACTACTATACTTTCCATCAAATCTTGGCATAAACTTTCAACAGCCCCTAGACACCCCTATCATCTCCACTGTCCAATGCTTGTTTTCTCATCTTCAGCTTAAACTGTAAATTACTGGTCTATATATCACTGTGAGAAATCTCAGGTGAGAGTCAGACATGGTGGGAAGCCTATTAAGGTTATGTCAGGTAGTGGCCTGAGCCTTTACACTTCCCTCATATTTTTTAGAGAGTTAATTGTTTGGAGGAGATAAAAATTTGTTTTATTTATTGATATATTCATTAATAACACCTGTTAGCATGCACTATCAGCAATGTGCTTCCCTCATTCCCCTGTAATTAACCAGATTAAACTTGGTTTACCCATGCTATACTCTGGTATAAGTTAATTTTTGTTATTACCCTCAGAGTTCTAGTGTGGTTGAGAGTAGAAAGTTGCTCAAATATACTTACATAATATAAGTATGTTGCAGTAAAAAGAAAAATGTGGTAACCATTAATCCTGTACTAGTGCCTGCACCATTAGACCCATATGGAACTGCAGGGTATCTTTATCTCAGTGGCTCCACACTGCCCCCAAGTACTCACTGCAAACTCCCTTCTTTCAGCTGTCTCTCTTTTAGCTGATCTTTCCATGCTGTTCCCTAGGTTGGTAGTTACAACACCTGGCACAAGGACACACACACACACACACACACACACACACACACACACATCTTTTCCTGCTGACTTATGAGTCCTCAGTTCTCAACAGAACGGAGTTGGATCTTCACACTCCAGTTGCTTCTCAGCCATTCCTTTCACACACTGTCCTCCACAGCCTGGTAAAATGAGGTTCCAGAAACTTGTAATTTAGAAATTAGATTTTTATGTTAAATTCTCAATCCATAGAATATTCACACAATAATTTTACAACCAGTTGACAAAGAAGTAAACCTAGATCAAACAAACTGACCCACAGCAACCCTTAAAAATAATCATATCTACTAATCAAGACCACCGGGATGTAAAACTTTCTCCTTTGCCTCCATCTTAAATCTCCTCCTATTTTCTTCCTTCCTGACTTACCAAAACTTTGGAAAGTCCCACCCTACTTTCTACCATCTAATCAGTCTCTAATGTCTAATCATGTATCACCTTAACCTAGCTAGCCCTCACCTGCACATAGAAATCAACCTACACTTCACCATTTCTGATTTTTTTTTTAAAAAGCGTTTCCCTCAAATGTAAGCTGTGCACAACTATTACCATTTGAAAATTATCTAAATGCTTTCTCAAAGTTAATTAGCTTGGGTAGGCTATGAAACTAAAATAATCTTCAATTCTGTCTGAAATCTGAGAATGACTGTTACTGAAACTTATGAAAAGTACAAAACATAGCTTCTAAAATGTAGCCAATGGAGACTGCTGATCCTCATTCCTCAAAATGTTGGACCATCAGTCTTCAGCCTTCTGGCTCAGTATAATCTGACAGTTTTTCATAATGCAGAATTTTAAAGGGTGGATGATTCTGGCTTGGTGAAAATTATCAGTCAGTTATTCTGCATAATGTGTCCCTTTCTGGACAGTATTTTTCTGTAGATGAATTGAGGCAATTCTCGCCTAGTGGCTGTCTTGCCACAAATTTAACATAAAAATTGTGAGAATACTTGACAAGATGATAAATATTCTCATGGACAGAAATAGAGAATTGATAGAGAAAAATAAAAACAGTAAACCATTACCAAAAAAAATTCCTGCAATAGTTCAATAAGCTCTGAACCATGAATGGCTCTTCCTGGCCAAACTTCTAGTGGGAACACAATCTTTTCCCAAACACTTGGCTAGATCTATCATAGCAGTCCCCATTCTTGTTTTTAATTACTGTCTTAGTTATGTTCTATCATTGTAACAGAATGTCATGACCAAAAGCAATTTGGAGAAGGAAAGGTTTATTTTGCTTACAATTCCACATCTCTGTTCATCACTGTGATGAAGACATACCAGGAGCTAAAGGAAAACAAAACAAAACCACAACAACAAAAACAAAACAAAACAAAACCATCCAACCAAACAAATCCCCCCCCAAACAAACAAACAAACAAACAAGAACCAAAAACAAAAAACCCCGGAAACAGAAGCTGGTGCAGAAGCCACATAAGAGATCTTCCTATCCATGGCTTGATTGTTATGTTTCTCAGCCTGTTTTTTTTATACATTCCAGAACTACCAGCCCAAAGTGATTTTAAAAAAATGCACCACAACATTGCCTACAGGAAAATTTAATGGATGCGTTTTCCTTTAACCCAGTCTCTCAGTAAAAATATCTCCTACTATGTTGTCAAAAACACAATCTATAGTTTAGAAAAGGCCTATGGTTAGAAATATTTATAAGGAAAAAATTGGAATTGAATGGGGATATTATTCAAATAGAATAAACATTTTTGACTACATTATTTTTTAATTCTATGTAATTAAAAACAAAACAAAACAAACAAACAAACAAAACACCACCGTGGCTATTCTACATGATGAATATTGAATTCTGAGCCAATTTAAAATACATCAAATTTTGCTGATTTTATTGAATTTAGTTGAAAAATAAATTTCACTTTTCTACAAATTCCATTCTGGGGTAAATAATATTCTAACTTAGTTGTATATTTAAAATTTTACCATCAGTTGTTTCTTTAAAATAATGATATTAGAAAGCTTTTTAAAGTATTTATACTGTTTAAAATTAAAATGAACAAGGTGGAAAGGGAATATATGCACACACACACACACACACACACACACACACACACATATATAGTTAGGAAAATATACTGCATTTAGAGTTATCTCTAAACCAACTAAGCCCAAGTAATGAGAAAACAATGGTTTTAGAACTATGAGATACACTGTGCTCATAAATTGAAAACTAACATATATCTATGGGTGGAAATTGGCAGGAGGGTTCTCTGGAACAAGCTGGAGACCTAGTGTGTGGAAGGATCCTTGAAGAAGATTGGGTGATTCTAGCTGAGACTGACAGCCACTGGACATATGGAGATCGAAGTGGTCAATTACTGAAAGGCGGTAGGAAGAGGAAGGGGACATCAATCAACCCATCCACGCAAGGTTCAACCCATAAATTTTCCTCCTTACAAAATATTCTGGGACAAAGATGAGAAAGAGTTTACTGGCCCAATATAAAGCCTATCCTATAGGAGAAAGGCAACCCCTGACACTAATAATGAACTACGCTATGCTTGAAGATGGGAGCCTAACATAAATGTCATCTGAGAGGTTTCGTTCAGCCACTGGTACAGAAACCCACAGCCATTAGTTGGAGCTCAGGGAGTCTTGTGGAGTTAGGGAAAGGATTAAGGGCTACAGAGAGGTTAGGGACACTACAAGAAGATCTATAGAGCCAACTAACCTGTGATCATGAGGGTTCAGAGAGACTGAACTACCAAACAAAGAGGTCTGGACCTAGGCCCCCTACACATTTTTTTTAGCAGATATGCAGATTGGCCTTCAAATAATTCCCCTAATAATTGGAGCAGGAACTATCTCTTACTCTGTTACAAAATTGTGAATCCATTTCCTCTACCTGGGCTGCATCATTTGGCTCATGACACTATACACTATACAACATAGCCTGGAGGTTCCTGGTGAAGTTATAGTAAACAAAGCTTCATAAAGGCCTATTTTACCTGTTGTCTTTGTAAATTTGCATCCTTCTGCCAGAGATAAATACTTTTGAATGACTTATTCTCTCCTCATCTCAGCTGCTTGCCTTTTATGAGAAGTTTTTAGTTTTTCTTAGTTTCTTTAGTTTTTTTCTTTAGTTTTTCTTTTCTTAGTTTCCAAGTCAGCCACCTTCTGGATTCAGCCATTAGAAGAGCTTCTAAGATTCTAAAGGGCAGGAGGAAGGTAGGACACTGTACTTCTCACCCCCTATAGACCTGACATGCTCAGTGTATCCAACTGAGATTGTAATCTGTATGCCCTGGTGTATGTAGAAAATTTCAATTTGTACCTATCTCAGTCAGGGTTTCTATTTCTATATCAAGACCAAGAAGCAAGTGGGGGAGGAAAGGGTTTATTTATTCAGTTTACACTTCCATATTGCTGTTCATCACCAAAAGAAGTCAGGATGAACTCAAGCAGGTCAGGAAGCAGGAGCTGATACAGAGGCCATCGATGTTACTCACTGGCTTACTTCCCCTGGCTTGCTCAGCCTGCTTTCTTATAGAACCCAGGTCTATCAGCCCAGGGATGGCTCCACCCACAATGGGCTGGGCCCTCCCCTCTTGATCACTAGTTGAGAAAATGCCTTACAGCTGGATCTCATGGAGGCATTTCCCCAACTGAGGCTCTTACTCTGTGATAACTCCAGCTTGTGTCAAGTTGACACAAAACCTGCCTGTACACCACCACTTTATTTTCCTAGGTTTAGTTTTCTGATTACATTCATATTGTTCACCACTTATAGAATAACAGGCCTACACTGAATATCTATTATATGTGGCTTAGAGTGGTGGTTAAGCAATAAAGTCCCTGCCTCTCAAACATAAAGATTTAAGTTCCAGTCTTAGAACCTTGTAAAAGCCAGACATGTATATGAGTGACAGCTGCAATTTCAGCATGGAAAGAAGACAGGGAAAGACATCTGAACTGTGCTTGTCAGCTAGCGTATACAAACACCAGCCTCAGTGAGAGACACACTGTCTCAATGAGAAAAATGGAGAAAAAACAAGGAAGACTTCTGCACCCTCTGAAATCCACACAACACACAAAAGAAAGTCAAACCTGAGTACTCACTGCTTGAAATATTCAAGGGTTGTTCTGGTGCTTAGGTCACCTCATAACTGACACAACAGATCATCATAAAATACATTTAACTCAATTCCTTATAGAGGTTTTACATTAGACAATAATATGGATAGAATTATCCCCTGCCCATTACACTTCCAGTAATGCTTCAGCAACAATGCAAACCAGACAAGCTGTGCTTAGGAACCTCAATCCCATATGTCACTTAGATATGTATTCAGTGAGAGTATCGGAATTCATAAGCATTACTGGGCATCATGCACCCTTAGTGTAAGATTTCCCTGAAAGATCACTGGAAAGGCACACTTGCCAGCAAATCTTCAGTCATAAATCACAGTGGCCTACACAAACATTTTGGGAAAACAGTCCCTCTGGATGCTATCCTTATACAAATAACAAAGGGGCTGTTTGTTTTTCCTAAATTCTTGGAAGGTAAGTTTTTCGTCTTTATCCATTTTACTATGTATATAAACTCAGTACATGCCAAAGAAACCCCAAACACCAACAATCATCAAGTAGTCACATGGGTGCCATCAGAAATCATTCTCACAACTCAGATGAAGTCCTCAGTAAAAAGGATTTATTATATTTCAGTTATTAAAGCAAAAACAAAAACAATGCATGCTGGTTTTAAAGACATTCATTAAGTCATCATGCTCACCAAAGAGAGGATCTTTCTGGACTGTCTAATAGGTGGAATCTTGGGTATTTAAACAGAGTGTGACTAATTTAAAGTAAGGTCTCTGGAGTATTAACCACTCTTAGTTTCCCAAGGAGTAACTTACAGCAGTTATCTCAGCCCATAAAAAGATTGATTTCATTTTGATGCCATTAAATGTTTTAACCATATGAAATATATCCTAGTTTTTATTACCTTTGTTTCTCAACATGATCCAACAGGGTTTATCACATGGAGGAAAAGACTAGGGTAGAGCCATTATAGTTACTATTATCAATTAATAAAACTATATTATAAATGGATATTGCAGAACCCAGAACCATAAATCTGAATTTGTGAATCATTCCAGAAGCTTCTATTTCAGGTGTAAGCTGTGTCTATACACTTAGTCAAACTTACTTATACATCCAGTTCAAGCTCTTCTTAGATTTACTTCCCAGGAAATACACCCCAACAACATTTTCATTTCTCTGTACTTACCTGAAGGACTTCTTAATTTCTTCCGCTTTGATTGAGTTGAGAATATCTTGGAATAATTGAGGGCTATTTGTTCCTGATGTAGAGGCATCAGAAGGACAATCCATGTGTGCATAATAACCTATTATAATCCCGAAAATAAATAGAGTGGTAGCTATGCACAGTACTTTTAACAGGTAGCAAATGTTGCAGTGGTTGTTCTTTGGTGCAGATCTAGTGTAGTGTGTAACACCATCAGACTCTTCTTGAAGTCTCTGGAATCTTCCTTTGGGTGAAGATGCTGGTTGAATGGAATCAAGATGGAGGTCTAAAGTCTCAGAGTGCCCCAAGTTCTGGTGCTCAGCACTATCTGGTTGAAACTGGTCAAAGCCTGGCTCTTCCAGTTCCTTCTCCATATCCCACTCTAAATCAAGGGCAGTGGCTTGAAGGTCATCATTGTCTAAATACTGTGAATGTCCTGAGGTTCTGAGATCTGCCTTGACCTTCTGATAAGCCATCTTTTTACCTATGGAATTAAAAGAAAATTAAAAATTATACTTTAGTAAAATAAGTAGTCTGTTTTTGAAATGAAAAGTAAAAACAAAATGTGAAAAAAAAGCATATTTGGATACATGAAACTTTAATGATTAGTGTTTGGACAGATGTCTCAGGCATGTATAGCTCAAGCACAAAAATATATGTTCAAACTCAAAAACTCAGGCAAAGGGTGAATGTGGTGTTGCAAGTTCCTGTCATCCTAACACTGGGGACTTGGAGAGTCACAGAATTCCTTGGGTTGCCAGACACGTATCTTAGATAAATATGCATGCTTCCCACCATGTCTCAGTATGAAGTGCAAATGATTATGAGAGACATTGACCTCTGGCTGCCACATGTATATGTACATGTTTGCATGTACAATCACTGTATTCAAATACACCCTGACACACCCCCCCAAACTCACACACACACGTAGAAACTTCTAGTTTCTTTGGAAAATCAGTTATGTCAGATGAGGTTTTGCTGGGGGACACAAGGGAAAGGATGTTTTGATATAGCAGTCACATGACAGGACACTTGAAAAAGAAAACAAATATGACCCCACAGACAGTAGGAACAATGAGCATTGGTTTGGTTTGCTCTGCCTCACTACTGTTCACTACAGACATGCATGTGTAAGGTCACCGAACATAACACTGTTCAGCCCTACTAGGTGTGATGCCCGAGAAAAACTGGCCAAAAAGGAAAAGAAAAGAAAAGACAAAAAAACAAAAAACAAAACAAACAAATAAACAAACAAAAAAAAAAAAACCCAATTCTTGAGGGAACTGTGATAGTTGCCTTCTCTGGCCTGGCCTCAGGCTGGTGGGCCAACCTTGTGATTTCTTCAGGATTGAAAGACAGGTGCTGGTTTTTGCTGATGTCTGTTGCCTAGAGGGCTGGACTAAAGCTGAGTTTCATTTGAAGTGTTTGCCTGCCTACAGGACTGCTCAGCAGCTGCTGGGGTATATTAGGTATTTGTCATGAGACTGAACTTTAGCCAAAGAAGACTGAGCTTGCCACCAAAGAATTATCGCCGAAAAGGTTTATTTCTCCCATATCCTAATAACTTTTTTATTCCACTACTTCTGCTGAATGGTAGGCTAAGAAGAGTTAGAACACTTATTATTTTTTTAATATTTACTTTATTTACATTAATACATTGTAATTGTCTTCAGACACACCAGAAGAGAGTGTCAGACCCCATTACTAATGTTTGTGAGCCACCATATGTTTGCTGGGTATTTAATTCATTCAGGATCTCTGGAAAATAGTCAATGCTCTTAACCGATGAGACATTTTCTTTTTTCAGCCTGAGAACACTTAATAATTATACTTTGCTGTTGTATATAAGAGGTAAGGTAGATATAAACAGTAAAAGTTGAAACTATGTATTAAAAAACTTATAGGAAAAGTACTATAAGCCAAATGCACGTGCCTGCAAGCACACACACACACACACACACACACACACACACTCATACACATATCTCTGACGTGGAATTTTTATTTTATTTTAATCATGTTTAGAAGCAACATTAAACAATTTACAGACTGATGCAGTGAAAGGATGACTTGATTTCTTAGAGGTGAATAGAATACAAGACCTTGGGAGGGTTATGTACCCTTCAGCTGCCTCTGAAAACAAACCTAACATTAGAAGAGGTAAGGTAGATAAAGCAGCATCAATTCTAGGGAACTGCAAGTAGTAAAAGACAGCACACTTATAGAGGCAGGGTCAAAAATTAAAGGATGGAAAAGTTTAAAGTGTCAAATAAAGCAAAGGTATTCCCAGGTCCTATGATGTGAACTAGCCCATTTCAGTGAACTCGAAGTTAAAATCCAGAATCCTATGTGTCCAAAGTTCAAATCCTTTGCCAGCTTGAGAAGGCTTAGTTTTATAAACTTGTGCATGTAAGATGGAAATTTTCCTCTCCTACAGTTTTGGATGACTATCCATTTTCCCCCCACAGTGTAATTATTAGGATAACGTGGTCAATTAACCGTAAATGGTCTCAGTTCTATTAGCCACTACAGCATTATTGTTGAAGATTCACAATATCCACACTGTTTACACTTATGCTTTCTGCACACTAGATGTCATCTTAGCTGAATTCTGAAGTTCTTCACCAGGCTTTATGGCATTTCCATATCTCTAGTGTACAGTGGGAAGAGTAAAGCACAAAGCTCAACTGATAATTGTCAAGTTAATTCTTAATGATAGTCACTGACAAATCAACCATAACAAAGAAGATAAATATCAGGACTACATGAGAGAAAACAGCATTAGTCACACAATTCTGATCTTCCACAGGTTGGCTAATAAAGACCCACATGATAAACATGCTCTGAATGTTTAGAAATATTACACATAACCTATTATTCAATCATGTACAATAAAATATAATTCTAAAAATCTCACTTGCTACTTTATCAAGTAAGATTCATTCCTATCAACAACTGACCCCAAATAGTGTACGTGGGTTTTGTTAGCTGTTAGGAGAGGCAAGAAAGGTAAAGATAAATTGGTCTTCATTCCCACATGGGACAAGACAATCAATCATAAGAGACAAATCTGTACAAAATACCCAGGAACAAATAAAACGTGCTAAGTTGTCCTAATAGAATCTCTGAAGAAATTTTTAAAATATTTCTTCTTATTATTTAATATTTCTATTAAATCTTTGATAATTTCCAGTAATGATTTTAGATCATATTCATTTGCCTACCTGGATATTTTATACCTCCACCCTCCATTCCTACTCACCCAGCTTTACAACCTTCATGTCCTTACAGCTTCTTTGTCGGTTTGTTCAAACAGTTATTCTTGGAAGTAATTGTTCTACATGCTTCTACAAACAGAAGGGTTATAAGCCTTAAAGGAACCTGATTGACACTTGTAATTACTTAAGAGTCCTAATTTAGGGGTGCTTATCTTCCCAGATGAAATGCTGAGATTTATTGTGGCTTGAACACATTGAGTGTGATATATATGCAACATATATGCTGAGTTATCATATATGCAACAGCCCATTGTGATCATAAAAAAAAAAACTTAATTGTCATCAGATGCAGTTTATGGCTTTTGATGTTCTTTCTTCTTCCATGATCTCAATACCTTGGGGGAAGAAGGTAGGCTTCAAGGTAACAATTAGTGATGAATACTTCACTATATTTTACTCTCTTCATTTGACAAGTTGTCTCCATCAATTATCTATTCCAACAAGAAGTTCCTCAGATGAGAGTTGAGAGATGCAATGCTGTCTGTATATAATGAATATCATTAAACTGATTTTGCTATGATATTAATTTAGTGGAATGATAGTAGTGTGTTTTCCCTAGGACCTATGACCTACCTACTTAGACATTCTTAGCTACAGTCATGTTGCCAGTTAGAGATGCTATTGAAGTAACTAAGAACCAAAAAGATAAGTTTCTCTTGCTTTTTTTCTCTCATATATGGAGGTTACTCTTGAATATGTAGGTCTTTCTGATTCTTGTAGAATACACATAGCATTCTGGAAATGCATGAGAGATCACAAGGGAAGGACTCTGAAGGATGGAGACGTGCAATGTGATGGTAGAAAGGGGCAAAAGAGGGGCACTGTAGCAGGCAGTGTTAGGTGAGGTGCAGGTGAAGAAATATTCATGATGTGGTAATGAGCAATAAAGTCCCTTTGTAAAAGGTCACATGGAATTCACTTCTTTAGAAGTTTACACACACACACACACACACACACACACACACACACGTGCACATATGCACACAGACACACAAGAATTTTGATAAAGTTAACAAAATATAACAAAAGGGTTATAGGGTAGTATAGCAATTAAAAAAAACTACTACTAGACATAAGAGGTTAACAAATACCAAGTACAGTGCCTGGATTATTTCTTTTTAAGTTGTTAGCCTATGAGGTTCCCCCAAAACCCAGATATTACATGTTATTGACATTATTCTTGGTTACCCATATAACTGGACAGTAAGCCCTTATTAAAGAAGATATCACATACTTGGGGATGAAAATAAATATTTAACAATGTATATTCCTAGGATGGGAGTGATGGCTAAGAACTTAAGAGCACTTGCTGCTTTTATAGAGAACCCACATTCAATTCCCAGAGCCCACATTGAGGATAACTCCCATTTCAGTGGATCTGACACTCTCTTCTGACCAGCTGCCTTTGTAGTTTCATCAAAAGGAGAGGAATGTGAAGCAGGAACCTAGACAGGGAAAATATTTCAAAGGCTTAAACAGCATGAGCAGAGTTCTGTTGTAAGTCTTAGAATGATATGCTAGCCAAGAATGATCACAGATACCAAGACAAAGCTAAAAGAACAGTGAGAAATGGCCAGAGATTCTCTGCAACCCAGGCCTTCCATCTATGGGGTGAGCATGGCATCAGCCTGAACCTGAACTTATCTATTGTAACCCAGGTCTCCAACCTACAAGGTGAGCAGAGAAACAGCCTGCATTAAGTTACGTACTGCTTGTAGAACAGATTTAAAAAATTGAAAGCAATATCTCTAGATTGAGAGGCAAAAATGTAAAAGTTGAAACTAAAATGAATTTTACATTGTAGATAAATATATAATTTTTCAGATATTGTGAATAATTGGAGAAAATCATAAAACAGCAATTAATATATACTATAATTTAGTATGTTAATTTACCTGATTTACATTTAGTCCATAGTATGATAGGAAATGTCGCAAACAGACATAGACGCAGGAGGTCACAATGTTGTGGTACTTTATGCATTTGTGGCTAAGCCAGCGGTCATAGAGATGTGGGAGCATTTGAAGATGATAGCCCTGACTCACTTCTGTTCTCCTGTTCCCTCCTGATCCACAGGGATGTAAAGAGTCACCGAGCAAGCTCCTCCTGCCACATAGACCATAACTGGGAACCCTTCCCCATTTTGATGGATTAGATGTCCTTGAACAATGAACTGAAATAAATCATTCTCCCTTTAAGTTGTTTCTTGTCAGGTATTTGATCACAGTGGTGACAGAAGAAACTAATAAAGTCTACACATCAAAACAAAACCGTGATGTATTGACCAGCATCATTCAGTTATGATTTGGTAGGCATTAGAACATCAGCAATACTTTCATGTACTGATTTTCTTTCACCTACTCAATAACTCTTGACTCTTTTCTAATGTAATCTTCCCAAGCAATTAAGAAAAAGTCAGACATTTGCATAAAGTTAATTGGGTTTTTTTTTGCTTTGTTTTGTTTTTTTTTTTTTTTTTGTTTTGTTTTGTTTTGTTTTGTTTTCAAGCTGGTTTTCTGTTTTTGTAATTCAGATAATAATGACATAGAAGGTTAGTGGTGGTTCAGACATCTTAAGTGATGTTTGATTACAAAATAGAGGCAATGAAATGTAAAGGTAAATAAAATATTTAAGAGAAGATATAATATAATCTGAAAACTGCAAAGATAGCGAATGGATGAAGAATTCACTCTACTTCACCACTGAGTGAACCAGAATCCAAGAAGGAATTCCTCAATCAGAAAGTGTAATGTCAGTTGTGGAAACTAATTCTTCACATTAACCTGAGTTTTCATGTAAACTATGACTACAAGTCAGGTGATAAGCAAATGACTAATACTCCACAAGTCAATTTTTTTAAACACACCATATAAAGTTTAGCTTCTTATCCCATAGAAATTATTTATTTATTTCTTTTTTAGTTAAAATATCACTTAATTGCTAACATCTTGTTATGACCTTAGATCTACCATGTTTCCTTATGGAACTGTCACGCTCAATTCCTTCTTTCTTTTGCTTAACTGCTGACTCCCATTCTCACATTTTTTCTTCCAGCCTGATCTCATTTGTGCTCTTTGCCTTTCCAAGCCCTCCCTGCCCTTCCCATGTACTTTTGGTTTTTCACTTTCTCCTTGCCCTTCCTTGCCTGCCCTCAAGGGCCATGTTCTTTTCTCTGTAAAGAGTTACCTGCTTCTTGGGGACATTTTCTTTGAAGGATGTGATATACAGTGATCTATGTTTGCCCTCATACCTTCGCACCTCTCTCTGTTTACCCTCCTTGATGTCTTTAAATATTTAGCTCATATACAACTGATTAATTTGGCCAGTTGGTCTCAGTGCAGTTATATAGATTTTTCTCACACCTTACCAAATAAGAATCACTCTGTGTTCTCTTCATCTCTCTATTTTTTATTAGTATTGAATGTAAAACATGGATTATTTCAATGAAGACGGCACATGAGAACTATGACAGAATTGTGAGAATGCTAATTCTGACCTCTAATGTAAACATTCAAAGTCATCTCTCTATGAATCATTTAAAAACGAACTGCAAGGGTGAGGGCCAGTTTTCCTCTCTAGCCTGACAATAGGCATTCCATCACAGGCACATCAGCAATTTAACGCTTTTCAAGCATCAGGCAGAGCCATCAATTAGGGTGTAATGCAGACACAGATATTAACTCTTCACCATGATGGATTTCTTCACCACATCCTTACTACCACTTTTAGACTGATTACACACTAAAAAATTTTCGGCAAAATCTATCATCTGTAGGTGGAGAACTACCTGGGTCAAGTAATGATGCAGTCATTCCCCACAGAAACATCAGAAACACTTCTAGAAACATCTCAGGAAAATGAGTCCATGCCAACATACACAATGAAAGGCTTTAATCCTTTTCATTTGAAAATATGTGTTTATGCACACACACATATGTAAATATATATCATTGCATATGTGTGTTGTATATGTATATAGTATATACCAAATACTTACATAAAATATGAAAAGATAATATATAATAAAATGTACATATTGAATAAGTTTCTATAATATTTATTTTATACATCCGTATATAAAAATAAAGGCAAATATACCTACACATATTAAACTTACTAGTTCATTTTTAAATTTTTATTTTCCTATATAGTATAGGTTTATTATAAAATTTTAAATCCATTTATTTTCTCTTGCATTTTATTTTCACTTGATACCTATTCAATGAACCAAATAAAAACAAAATTGCATTATAAATTTCAAAAAATAAGAATTCTGAAATACATCCTTTTTTGAGGAATCATTAATGGTCTCTTTATCTCATAAGTTCTCTGTCAAATTAAAAAAAAATAGCTGTCCTCTGAAAGGCAAGGAAATGAAATTGCTTATTTTCTTTAAATAATACTTTTGAATTTCAGAGTGAAATGGAAATTTTATATTATAAGACAAACTATAGATATATGTTATATATGATCACATAATTGCTACTTATTCTTCTGATATTTATATTACTGAAGCATGTGATCAATTTAAAATGTCACAACACTTCGGTGAGTAAAAAGTAATACAAGACAGAAAACATGCAGTAATTTGTTTCCCATTGCTGTGCTAAAGACTATGACCAATAGCAACTTGGGAAGAACAGGCTTGTTTTGCTTTCATACATACTAAGATACTATGATCCCATTGCAGTGTTGTGGGAAGCCGAGGCAGGAGATCAAATAGAGCATAAAGCTGAAAGCAGGAACTGATGTAGAGGCAAATGAGGGGTGCAGCTTACTTGCTAGGTTTCCCTGGAGAAGGATTAGTGCTGTAAAGCAGAGAGCTAGAACGGTGGTCCTATATCAATTGTTAATCAGGAAAATACCCCACATATCTTCTCACAGGCCAGACTTATATAGGTATTTTCTTAGTTGAGTTGTCTCTTCTCGGATAATTTAGGCTTGCATCAAGTTAATAAAAAGAAGAAAAAGAAAAGACTAGCGCACCAAGTAAATCTCTAAGGAAAGCAGTGTGGTACAGACATTCTTCTAGTAAAAATTTTAATAATATCCATACATTATATAATACAAAATCTGATCATGACTCTTTAAAAAATATTTTTGAAAATTTGATACATTGTTTCAATTTCAAGAAATCTTATTTATTTTGACTAGTCATCTCTGGGTAAATATTGTTTATTAAATTCAGATGCTGGAACATTTTGCTGCATATTCTTGTATTTCTATAAGAAAATAAAGCAAATATGATTTAAATTAGACAAGAAATTTCAGGCTAAAATAAGTTTGGAACAATAAAATAAATTTGCAGAGCTGAGAATATGTGTTAATAGGAAAAATGTATGAGAATTTTGGTTCAGATGCCTAGCACACCCCCCCCCCAAAAAAAAAAAAACAATCAGAGCAGGGAATCTATAACCTCATGCCTGTGATCTGAGAAACAAAGACTGTTGGTGTTCACTAGCCCTTCAGTCTTAGCATAATAGTGAAATCCATGGTCAGTGTCATGATAGACAGGACAACGTAGGAGGATATCTGACTTCTATACCTCACGTCCATAATTTTATAAACAAGCTCACACACAAACAATTGAATGAACATGTTTATACCACCTACACAATACACTAACATATAAACAGAAGGAAGTTGCATATGTGTTCTCTATATAAGTATACATTTAAATATGAACAAACAGTAAATTAAATAACCTTAAATATATGTTTGTACATTTAAAAATAAGTTTATTCTTCTGAATGTGATTTCTCTCACATTCTTAATCTCTAAATGCAGGCAAATTACATAGATACAAAAGGAAAGAAATAATAAGTTGGATTTTTGAAGTATAAAAAATAGTTTCAGGCAGCTTCAGATCTACCTTAACCTAGTAACTCTGAGTATACTGTGGTAGTAAATAAATGTACTGAAGCATTTAAGCAAAAAGTGATATATTTTGAGGGTGTGTCTGAATGTATGTATGCATGTATGTATGTACATATATATATATGAAAAAAAGATAGAAGTTTAATTGTGTCCCCAGTAGATGGACTTACAGATCACTATGTGAAGATTTGAACTCAGAACTCTGGTCATCTGAAGCACAGCCAGTAATTTTAACTGCTGACCTATCCCTGCAGCCTACGGTATTTAAATAAATAAAATATCTAGAGTAATTTACTTCTACAGAATTTACACCTGTATTTCCTTTGGTAAATTTGATAGAATTTTTGTTAAAACCATGCATGTATGAGATCAATATAACTATGAAACTATGGAACAAGGGAGAAGAAGACAGCATTCTAATGTTTTGTTCAAAAATCCACTGTAATGGGATGTAAGATAGCAGCACTTTCATTGAAATTCGTGAGCAGTCCAAGGCTGTCTTAACCTCATGCACAGGCTGCACTATTTATTGGGTCTTCCCAAGCAGAGATTTAACTATGAGATCTTTCCAAGAAGAGTTGACTAGTGGTCTATAACACCATAGCAGTCAGGATATCTTGGAGTATTGAAAGTTAGCAATATGTCAACAAATCCGGAGATACTACCAGTTTAATACATATTATAGCACCCAGAAATGACATATTCCAAGAACCACTCACTCAACAGCAATATTCCTAGCTCCACTCTTAGATAGCTGGTATGTCTTCTGCCTCTAGGGTTTCAGGGATCTCTATCTTCTGTGCCCTGGCAGGTACCCAAATTTTCTGGGTTATGACTTTGAGACAGAGAATTGCATCCAAGAACAGTGTTGTAAGGTAACTGTCCACAACTACTACTTTCTAGTCTCTTAGCAACAGTTTTAAACTTCTTTTTTTTTTCTGCTACTCAGGACAGAACATAACAACACTGCTTGGAACTTGGCAGTTACAGTTCACATTCAACCTCTTATTGACCTGTGTTTAGCCATTAGACCCCTTTGTTTCATCTTGTCCTCCCTTCTATATATGGTTTGTAGAGACCTGAGTGGGCTGTAAGCGTATAAAGAGTTAGCACGTTGGGACAATCATCACTTAGATTCCTGAGTATAGGAAGAAGTAGACTTGGTTTGATAGATACACTGCAATCTTGAATCATTTTAGCTGCCGTGAACCATCTTAAATTGTTGCTTTTACAAGGGGGCTATGAATTTCCAGGGAGAAAGAGATTAAGGATTTATTCTTTTAATACCACTAAACACAGATTGTTACATTTTCAAAAAATGTAGTATATTTGGCTTACTATTTAAATATTGTTATTTTTTTAAAAAATATCAATGAAGTTCTGTAGACTAAAAATGCATTTGTGTTGCAGTGTGTTTTAAAATTATATTATAGAAAAACAGTTCTATGCCCAGCATAGAAAATCTGTGCTCTCATAATCTATATGCCTTACTTACTAAAATTGCTTTTTAAAACATACTCTTTGTGATTTCATTAGAAATAAAGTTCCTATAGTTTTACTGTGGTTAGCTGCCAAGAAAAGCCATCTCAAAAGGACATATTTATACAGTATATTATTTCATGTGAAATTGAGTCACATTAGCAAAAGATCACAAGTATTAATTGAGAATATTTGGAAAATTTATTTTTTCTATCAAATCACACCACACAAATGCACACAGCACACACACACACACACACACACACACACACACACACACACACACACATACACACACAAACATTCAAATATAAAATTCAGTGGTGAGCCTTCAAGTTTTAGGACCAGAAAGAAAAGAATATTTAAATTGGTGATTTAACCCAAAAGCATCACAGTAAATAAAAAGGATGAGTTATAGATGAACTCCTGGCTATGTGTCTCACATGACAAACACTTAGAGGCAGGACCACATTGAGTAGATTCTGCTGTTTCCCTGAATACTAGGAGCAAATCAATGGTAATGAAGACAAGATTTAAGACCTTCAGCTACTATGTAGAAAATATTAAAAGTTTAATTGACACTTGATGATAGGATCATGGTTGAAATTCTTAAACACATGTCTAAGCAAGGCTAAAGAGATGGCTGAATAAAGGTACTTACTCCCAAACATGATGGCATCATTTCCAGGCCTTAGGTTTTAGAAGGAGAGAATCAATTCCCATAAAGTCCTCTTACTATCATGGGGGCATTGTGCCATGTCCAACAGGTACATGCACACATGCATGTGTGTGCACACACATACACACAGAAAGAAAGAGTTAAACAAAATAATCTAAGTTAATAAAAGGGGGAAAAGGCACCCTTGGTTTTGTTACCTTTCTTCTATTTGTATCCTGCCATGTGTAGAATGATGCATACATCTGAATTCAAGTGAAAAGGTTTTTCATGATTTTCTTCTAAGTTTAACATTGATATAAAATGTAATTCTGAGAAAATTAGCATTTTGGATTGAACATAATATGGGTTCTTTCTATAAATGACCTTTCTTCAAGTATAGTAAAATAGTAGCTGTTAACCTTTCAAAATATACTTGTTTGAATATTTAAAAATGAAAAAAATTGTAACCATATATTATAACATCTGCTTGACAGTTTATATGGAGAATTAATTTGCATTATCAATTTACTCTGTCAAGACTATGAGTTGAGAATAAATTAAAACTATCAAACAGTCTATTAAAATGTGTATCAACCATGTGTCACTTACATTTAATTTATAGAAAGGAAAATGAGAGCCCTAGAATGAAATATTTAGTAATGATGTTACAATATTAAATGTCAGACAAAGGCATGAAAATACAATATTCATAGACGTTCAACATAAAACACTTAAAAGAATTTCTGTATAACTGTCAGCATTATAAAGCAGATTATTATATTATAGTAGGAAAAAGACTTAAAAGTTCACCTAGAACCTCCATTTTAAACTATTAGTGTTGGTACTGAAGTAGCAGGAGTCTTAGCTGTGGTACCATGTACTTCTTTCACAGTGCATCCCTTAACGAAAAGAATTTTTACAGCCTCCCAGCCTTGCCATTCTTACTTTACTACTGCACTAGATGCACTGGGAAATAACATGACACCTGACTAAGTAAAGTTCATTTCATTTTCCCCAAAGATAATACACATTATATTATTCAAACAATGAGGAACCAATTTTAAGTTATTAACTGAACCAAAGATGACATTTTCTCTAATATCTCATACATATCAAATCTTGAATCGTCAAAGGAATCGTTAAAACTTGACTTATCCTTAACCTGGTCCTTTTGGAGTTGCAGTTTCTGACACTGTCGGAAAACTAAAGATATCTCTTCAGATGTTTCTGTGCACATCACTTTCATCCATGGAAACACTTCAGAATTCTCAGTCCAGACATATTCTTTACAGATATGACCTCTATAATACTATCAAACAAAAAGTATATCCAAATTATGTCTTTAAAAATATTCTGTATCATATTGAAATGTTTCTTCTCTATAAAGACCTATCTGATGCACAGAGAGCTCAAATACTTTGCTGATGGTAGACAAGGCCATAAAAGGATGCTGGTTTGCACAATAGTCAGAAAAAAAGTGTTAGATATGCAAAAAAGGTTGGCTTTCCAGTCTAGAGTAGTCACCAGCTGGTTATCACAGTTATCACATCTTATCACATACTTCACTCTCTCTCTCTCTCTCTCTCTCTCTCTCTCTCTCTCTCTCTCTCTTTCTCTCTCTCTCTCTCTCTCTCTCTCTCTCTCTCTCTCTCTCTCTCTCACACACACACACACACACACATACACACATGCACTTACAAGTACACATATGCATGTACACATGCACATACACATTTCACATGGACAGTTGTATTCTTCATGAACATAAACTGTGCAGAATTCTCTTTTGTGGGATCTTTATGACAGGGTATATCCTCACTTCTTATAGGTACATATTTTGCCAGTTTTTCCTCAGCCTTATTTGCATTCACATCCTATCTTGTCAGTAGCTTGTTCATTTATCCATTTCATACTCTTAGTTTAGCACGGTTTCCAGTACCTGGCAGTTGTTTAGTAGATATTAAACTATAGGTCACTAAAGCATCTTATAAAGATCATACAACATATGGTCACTTAATTATTTTATGAGTGTAATGCCCTGTAACAATTATTTTTACTGATGCTAACTCGAACAGGGGTAGTGATATTCAGCCTATGTACTTTTAGGACTTAAATGATAGAAAAATGAATAGCATTTGTCAGAGGATACATCCCTCTTCAACCACTATCACTGTAAGTTACAAGTGACTCAGCATCAGCAAGGACTAGATTTAAAGGTATATAATTGCTAGCATTGAACTCTTATGGTTTTCATGAGAAAATATTATGGTGGATTTGTAAGAAGAAACTGAAATGGGACAATTTCATAAATCTATGCTCTAGGTACTATTCACAAGGATACTATTATAAATCATATTCCATGATAATAAGTAACAACTGCTTCACCAAATTAAATAAATTAATCACACACGGAGCATATCAGTGACTGAGCATCATGGCAAAAGAAAATACCATGCCAATATATTTCACCCTTTCTACATTCTATTATCAAGTCACCGAGACTGCATTAAGAAGCAAAAATATATCATCTAGCAATGTTGTTTTTCTAAAGACTGTTTACAAGGGCTGTAGGCCATTAGAGAAAAAAAATGGAATGCAGCCTTATGGTGAGGGCTTCCCAGAAGATAACAAGATAGCGGAGATAAAATATTGATTTTAGATGGTATTAAGCCAGGAATACTAGAGGGAAATGTATTCTAACCATGGGAAAAGTTAGAAATTCCCATCCTTGAGATCATTATGGCATTTCAAAATTAAGCCTGCATGTGTGTCTTTCATTCATGAATCCAGAGAGAACATAATGTCGTTTAACTGATTAGCTGTTATACCTGGTGTTTGTGATATGGGCATATCCAGTTTAAAAACAAACCAGGTCCCAAATCTTGCAAAGGGAATGAAAAGGGATCTACAAAAGAAAATAAATCCCATTTCATTTCTGCAATAATACACTTTATAAGGTATATACCCAGAAAAAAATCATTTAGCAAAGCCCAGAGCAACCAAGACTGACTGGGTAGAGATGGAAGTGCCTCAGTTAATATGCTGATGATATTTACTGCTTTTTGGCACTTTCTACATATTTAACAAAGCTATGTAAAAGAATGCAAAGCTTCTTATTTCTAGGACAGAAACAGATGGTACTCCAGCAGGTAATAATCTAATTAAGTGGCTCCTAAAGATTTAACAAATCGCTCCAAATAAAAGAAAACAGTTTTAGATTTGTTAATAGGGAAAAATAAATACAGTTTGACATTTGTTTATGCAGTAAAATTAGGGTTTAGTAATATTCTAGTCTCAGCAAAATTTTCCCTCATTATATTCTTCTTTCCACATTGGAGCTCAATTTGTCATAATTAATATTGTTATTGATGAAGTATCATTAATATTTATTAATATATTAATGAATACATTGGTTTATATTTCAAACAGAGGGAGTTGATAAAGTTAAATTTAAAAATGCTCCATACAGAAAAGTACTAATGAGGATCTAGTTAAAGTGGCAATGCAATCTCATGGGGAAAAAGAATACAAAAGGAAATGTGGAACATAGTCTCTACACATAATACACAATATTCTGTGTAGCTTATTGAGATTAAAGCCATGACACTCTTTTAAAGCCACCATAGCACATAGATTAAAAGTTTCATTATTGGTAAGAAAAAATAATATTTTTCAGCTGAACACATTAACCATCATGTCCTTGAGTTCACAGAGTAAATAATATAAACTTCTGCATTGTTACTTCCTTACTGTGTTTTTTGTCTAGGAAATCAATCTTTCTGATATGCTTTTTCCAAGCCCATACAAATGCAGTCAAATACAGAAAATGAGTTATTGGGTCACATGTTAATCTGTGGTATCAGTTTCAATCACAAAAGAGTACCCTAAAGACAGAAATATTCCATAAACAGTTCCCACTCTCCACAACTCCTTAAGACTTAAGAACTACATTTAGTACTAAAGCTACTTTAAAATTTAAATCTAAAATGCAGAGGAATTAGTATAAGAAAATTACATCCTAGGTCAAAGAGTTTATCTAAGGAGAAGAATTATTTTCTATCATGCCAAAAGTCATGGGTTCCATTCAACCAGTGAACAAACAAACAAACAAAATACAACAGCAACAACAAAAATAACAACTAAAGTAAAAACAGAGTTAATGTGTAGATGTAGTTATGGGTGTGAACATGCTATACTCACAGACACCAAAAAACGCACTCTTTAGACATTAAACCATAACCTTTAATGAAATATGATGTGATAAGTTCAAAAGCAAAAGTATAGAAATAGACAGACGAAAGAAGTTCCCTAATAGTTTTAAATCTAATATTGAAAATTATATCCACATCCCTCCTTCTCCACCCTTATAGCCATCATCCTTCAATCTTTTTTCATGGCTACACACACACACACACACACGCACACACACACACACACACACACACACTTGTCTCAGGTATTACTCCATTTTTTTCTCCGCACATCTGGAGATCAAGTAAGAGAGAACCTAAACCATTTCTCCTTCAGGGTCTGGGTTAACTCATTCAATATTTTTTTTAGATTTCTAAAATGATATTTATTAAAATGGTCTTTTCTATTTACATATTTTAGAGCTCTTGCTATTCATGTGTAGAATGATGAAGAATGATGCGAATATTATCGATTGAGATTGCATTGGATCAATAAATTACTTTTTCATAGGGTGATAATTTTCACAATATGCATTCTCTAATCCATGAACACACGATGCCTTTCCATTTGTAGTGACTTTTTAAAATATCTTCAAAAATTGAAATTTTTATTATAGAGAGCTTTACTCTTCAATGTGGGTTTTAAAAGAGAACAAAATAATCCTGTATCAAAAGTAGATGCTTGCAAAAATAATCATTCAAAAACATAAGGAAGATCTGTTAAGTGTAAAAGAATGAATGCAGGGAATCTCCCATAATGAACAAGAGAAATAGCATGTCAATAGTGCACAGTTTGGATCTCTGTAACCAGAAAACATATATACAAGGTGATCATTCAGTTTTTTGGTAGTGTGTGTTTTAGGGGGTTGAATTTTGTTTTTGTTTTATGTTTTGATTTTTTTTTCTTAGAACAAGGTATCCAGATTTCTGGGTTCAAACAATTATGACTCAGGGCAAGAACAAGCTGGTGTGAAAGAAAATAGTACAGTCTGATAGGATAACATACAACCCAGCACAGTCTCAATTGGTGGCTTTATTGAAACCGATTTATCTATTACATATAGAAATTTTAAATTTCTTAAGCTTATTATATCAGAATACATTGTATGAAAAATTTCAATAAAGAGTAAAAATTAACAAATAAAATGTATTATTCTTAATAATTATACACTTATATATAGTTAAAATTCATACTATGGCCATACATTCTTTAGAATTATTTTTTGACTTCATTAATTTGATTTACATTTAATATTCAGAATTAAAATCACAACTTTTCTCTATATGTATGTGGGTGTGTTTGCTTTCTTTTTTGTGCACTATGTGTATTTAGATGCACAAGAAAACTGGACAAAACAGTGGATTCCATTGGAACTGGAATTACAAGTAATTTGAAGTACCTGATGTGAATTTGTGGTATAGGACCCTGGTCTTCTGCCAGAGCAGCAGGTATCTTCACTGAGGAACAATTTTTCTAGCACCTATATTTAAATTTATGTTACATGTATAAGCTATGTATCAATCTCTTCTTCATCAGTATTCACATTTATGACACAAGTATTTATTTGGGCTCAGTTTCTCTACCCTATAGCCACATTTAAGATATGTACGGACTTTTCTCACTGGGCTGAGATAATACGGTAACAAGTCATTACACCTGTATTTCCAACCATATACATTACTGGCTATTTGATCAGTCTGCATGCTTTGCATACCACTTCTGGTGTATAATTTCCCACATTATGCAACAATATGTGTCATAAAGAACCAAATGAGTAGGAAAATGCTTAAAAGGGCAATTAATCCTTGATATCCACAATGTAGACAAACAACTCCAACACAATCTCTCTAAAAGTATAATGTATGCATTATACTTGTTCTGGGATGCTCAAAAACACGGGAGAAAAAGGTGTCTCAGTAGTGGAATGCAAAGTTCTTTGGATATATGCCCAACAGTGGGATAGCTAAGAAATAAAGTTGATCTACTTCTAGCTTTTCAGAAATGACTCTCTCCTAATATGGATACAATTTTTATATATTCTCATTGCTGTTCTATTTACAATAGCCAGGACATAAAAGCAGCCTAGACATCTATCAGCTTATGAATGGATAACAAATATGTGGTACATTTACACAACTGAATATTATTTGACTCTTAAAATGAAGTGGATGGATATTGAAACAGTCATTCAAAATAAGTACTGACAAAAATATATTCATACAGTTTTATGCAAAAATGTTTTTAAAATCTGTGTATTTATCTCCATTTTAAAAAATAAAGTTGCTAAAAATAAAACATAACACACACACATACACACACACACACACACACACACACACACACACACACACACACACAAAAGATAATCAAGGCCCAGAAAGACAAAAATCACATTTTTTAAAAATTTGTAAGTGTTAGCTTTGGATCTTCAGAGAGGTTAGCTTTTTATTAGAAAGACTCAAAGTGGTCAGTGAATTACTAAGGCATATTTGGGGGCTTCCAAAAGAGGAGGGATACAATGCAGCAATAGTTTAAATAGTGAGTAGAAACAAAAGTAATAGAAAGTGTTAAACTGAACTGTCAGTAAGCTAGAGGAAGAAGTATAGAAAGAAATAACAGAAAGATATTTCTAAATGTCAATGGAAATTTGACTCTGTAGAAAGTTCCATATGTGTAGTTAAAATGGAGTCTTGACAATGCTCATACTAAGAAAAAGAAGGTTAACAAATAAAAGTCAGAGTGCCAGAATAAAAGTTCTGCCTTGCAGTTGTTCGCCAGGGATATCCCAAAGAATTCCAAACATTATGCTCAAATGTTACCAATATTTATAATTACTCCCTGGAACCTAGCATTAAGATTTTCTATGGCTGAAGAGACTAACTCACTAAATCATAAAATGAGGGGAAAAAATCAAACTGACATAGAAATGGAAACTTTATTCCTACTGGATTATTTTCATGGTGATGGAAAATGATACACATGGTACCTAAAGAGAAAAGGAATTACGAATTTTTCTTAGCTTTGCATGTTGAGAGCTAACTAACAAGACATTTAGTGATGCAGTAGTAGCAGGGATGTTAGGGAATAACCAGCCAATCTCTGATTGGACCTAAATATTGCAACAACATATTAAGCACACACCTGGCATCGTTATTTGAAGAAAAGTCGGTGGCAATGTGAGTCCTGGCTCCAAGGGAGAACCTACTACTATTATTCTGCTAAATGTACATAGCCTAAACTTACCCCCAGTGACTCAAGCAATGAAATCACAGCATGGAATGAGGAGGTACGCATACACATTCACCTCCATCCAGAACCAAAAAACTATATTGTAACTTTCTATCTGCTGTTAAGGGCAGAGAGAACGTCTGTGTTCTTGAAAAAGACAACTCCCATATAAATCGACCATGTTCTAGTGGAAGGCCACAATACCCATCAAATATATGAAGTACAAATTGATCCTCATTGGTTTTTTGAGTACACACACTTCTGAATGTAGAGAAGTGTTGATTGGTGGAAGAAACAGCAATATGATCAAAACAAACTATCACAAATATTAATTTTTAAAATGCAAAAATGAGAGTGTTTTATAACATGGTTCTTGGGGAAATATATGAATTCCTCAAACTTTACTTATATTCAGTTCAAAAGAGTATAATGTATTGTTAACATTTAACAGTTTCTGCACTGAGTTATCTTGTTAGGAAATACAGGGTCTCAAAGGTACAGAGCTCCACTTCAGACTGATTTTTCTATATACCACATACCAATCTCTCAATTGTTCCAGTGTATATAATAACTTAACTTTTCTTATGTTTATGAAAATAGCATATGATTTTGTGATACCTTCTTTGAAAATCTAGTTTTATCAGTCAGCTACAATTCTAGCTAATTGAGATCTATAGGAAAACATATGAAAATGCTGGTGGTGGCATGACAGTTGCTACTTCATGAACAAAATTACTTTAGTTCCCTGCTGATAAAATAGACACTAATCACGTTACAGGGTTAAGTTTAGAGCTAAGATTAATTTTAAAGGTTGAAAGTTATGTTAACATAATAATGCCTAATTTATGACCCAATGGTTAAAAAATTAGGGTGACAAACTATATCTACAAAATGATCTCTCAAATTTGACCATAAAAGGAAACTACATGTTAATATAACATATAAGACAGGCTCTTAAAAATAATAATTCTCAGATTAACTAAAAATCAAATATTAAGCATAGAAATATAAAGAAAATGTAAAGACAATCCTATATGACTGAAATAATTAATGTGTTTGTGCTTGTGTGTGTGTGTGTATCTGTCTGTCTGTCTACTTGCTTAAACATACACATGTCTGCATGCATGGTTCCTTCTTCATACTTCCCTACAGCAGTAATTATTCTAGTAGAATTTAGAAAGAAAAGCTTGCATATTTGTTTTACTTTATGTCCCTAGATTGACATTTGAAAACCAATTTTCCCATGATGACATTACAGTTCACAAACTCATGATCTTTTTATTTAACATAAATTTGTTGCTTTAAACTTCATGCATCCTATTTCAATCCTAGAGGGTTGATATAGATGCTTGTGCATATAGAAGTATAAATGATGGGAGGTAGATATAGTTAGGGTTGACCAAGACAGAGTATGTATTAAAAAATGTCATAAAGAATCTTGCTACTTTGTAAACTTATGGGAAAATAAAATAATATACTAAGGCATGTTCTACTTTCAATGTATTTATCTTGCAAAGCTTTATTGCAAAAAAGCAAAAGCAACAAAAGGAAATAATGAATAAATTAGACTTCATCAAGAACACATTTTGCCTCAAAGAATACCATCAAGAAAATGAAAAGGCAAGTGCAAAATTGAAAGAAAAGGTTTCAAATCATGTACCCAGTACAGGACTTGCATTGAGAATATATATTAAAAAAATCCCTTACAACTTGATTTTTAAAATGACAAATGATCCAATTCAAAAATGGACAAAGACTCTAAGCAAACATTTTTCTCAAGATTTACAAGTAGCAGCTATGCATGAGACAAGATGCTGCCATTGGTATTTAGAAGAAAGAATTCCAGACAAAAAGGCAAAGATGTGATAATTTGTATTGCAACATAGTTTTAAGAAAAGGCAGAAGGTAAGTTTGAGTAAGAATGTAAAGAAGTTAAATTTCAAGAAGAAATTTAAAGTAGGGCAGATGCTTTCAAAATAATCTGAGAATAGCTCAAAAATTATGCAATCCAATCATTCCATTTAATGGTGTATATCCAAGAGAAACAAATGTATGTACATTCTAGAAAATGCATGTATTGTATAGTAGCATTATGCCAAAGCCAGAAGGCAGAAACAACCAAATATTTAATAAAAATGATAAATAAAATGTTGCATATCTACAAAGTAGAATGTCTCTCAGCAATAAACATTCACTAAAAGTAGGGTGGAAAGAGTGTAAGAGACAAAGCACCAGGAGGATGGTGTGCAACTGCTCATGAGAGGTAGGTTGCATTCAGGACTCTTGTTTTCCCCATGTTTAATGTGAAAGCAGCGGCTGTAGAGTTCACTGAACAAAGATGAAGCATTAAATTATGTCATCAACATGCAATATAACTGACGTCATACTTCGTGCTTTCCAGAAGCCCTGTAAACATAAATGCTGTGAACTCATATGGACTGCTGAGGAGTGGGGGTTGCCCTGAAACTTTACATACTGATGATAAATGATTGTCTTTCGGGCATTCAAATAGTGATGATCAGAGGACATGGTAAACAGGATCTCAGACACAAATCCAAATATTTACAGAAGTTTGGTAATGTTTCAGACAGAAATTATAAAAAGGAAGTTATTCTTATTCCAAATTTAATATTTGTTTCTTTGGTACCTATCCTCTGTAACAAACATTTCAACAAATGTTTCTGGCTTCCTTTATTTTCCCACACATATTTCTATGTATTACTCTTGTGAGCTTAGGTGATAATTTATATCTGGACAAATGCAGTGGCCAGCAGCTGATCTGCATGAACATTGTGTGCTCCCTTCCATGCCCGACTCCTTTGACTCCAGGGTGTTATAAAAATGGAAAATAAATGCTCTTTTGCAAATTTCTTAAAATGCTTCAAATGCATTAACCTGAATGGTCAGTGTACAAAGCACCAGACAACAGATCATATGTTAATATTATTCATTGCATTTCATTTCACAGTACATCTGCCATTTGAAAACATTTTTTTTAACTAATGACCATGGCTTAATGAACCTTTAATTTATCCTCTATTCAATCGACACTGATGGTCATTAAAAGACAACGTCTTATGTCAATGTACTTAATTACAGTCATCAAGTTATATAGCACCATATGCCAACTATCACAGGGCTTTACAGAATCCTGGGCAATGACACATTGCACACATACCCCTGGATATATAGACACACATCTCAACAATATCTCTGAAAATAAACAGTACTTTTAAAGTATTGGCTATGAGATACTGCTAAATGTTTCATAGGTGTTAAGGCTAAGTATTATTTTGAGAATTACAGTGTTAATTCTGCCCTAGTTATTTCTAGATATTTGGCTGTCTTCCAGCCTAAAGTGATAAACTCTGAATTAAATTTTTAATGCAGTTAGATATCACAATATGCAAAACCCAGTCATTTTCTTTAGAATTTGAGGCCAGAAATTGGAAATGAATAATTATCCTGGCTCTTGAAAATATTGACTCTTGCTGGGTGGACATGTAATTCAACCAACCCACTGACAACTTTGGTCACTCAAACTAAATCCAGCTGCCTTTATTTTTGACATTGCATTCCTATTTGATCTCTCTTCTAAAATTAAGGAAATCTGAATTGCTCAATACCTGTTTTAAGAACTAATTTTACATGTCAATTTCCTTCTTCAAAAAAAAAAATGCCCTAAACCTGAAACACAAGTCTGGAAGAAATAATTCCCACCTTTTCTCAGTTCCTTTCATCTTGTGATTATTTACACACACACACACACACACACACACACACATGTATATATATATATATATATATATATATATATATATATATATATATATATATATTACAAATACACATACATATAATTTGTGTATTCATTACTTACTCAGGAAACTTTGAAAAATTATCTCTTTTTGAGGTATGTGTAATTCTTTATATTTTATTACAATGGTCAGGAATAACATATACTTGATAATGTTGTTCTTCCCTTGTGGTTGCAGACCCTTTCAGCTACTTCAGACTCCTCTCTAGCTCCCTCAGTGAGGACCCCACATGTTCAATCCAATGGCTAGCAAAGTACTTTATATTTAGGAAAGTATGAAATAACAATGAATGAAAAAAGGGCCATGAATTTGAAGGAAAGGGGTGTGTTATATTGAAGATTTTGAAGAAGGAAATGGGAAAGAGAAATATATTCAAATTATAATCTTAGGAGTAAAAGATGTTAGAAATGTTTTAAATAGTAAAACCATCTAGAATAATTATATATGTTTAAATAACAGCTCAATGCAACATGATAAATAAGTCAAAAATATCATAATTTGTTTTATCAGACTGTGGTATTGGTTATGTGCTTTAGAGTCTCACTTATTGAGAAAACATGAGTATGTTTGTGATTTCCTATTCTGTGTTATTACCAGAGTGGCCTGAGAAGTTTCTTCTTTACTCTCATCTGATACAAAAGAAGACAGCCAAGTATTCATTAGAGAGGTTAAACAGTATAGACTCATTTTGTTACAGAATATAGCATCATCTTCTTTTCAATATATTATATATTATATCTTTTCAAAATATATATGTTTTTTCAAATAGATTCTAGACCAATGACTCACCAAAATCCACAAACCCTTAACAGGATAGGTAAGCTAGTGCTGACTTGCAGAATAATGCACACAAAATACATGATACTGTTCACAATGATGCTGTCCAAATGAACAAAAGTGCTAATAATGTTACTCAATTAGTAAACACATAGATCTCAGTGGCTTTTAGTCATATAGTTCCAGTCATGGAACATGTAAAACATTACAATATTACAAGTTCATAACAATTGTTTATATGTGAATGAAGTTATGCTACTTGAAATATTTGGAATTCACTGTGCTATTGGATAATTTTTCTCTGAGGACTAGTTATCCGCTTTAAGTACATTAGGCAAACTAAATGTGATACACTTTAATAATTATAATAGGATTATCAATTTTAAAAAGCCAGCCACTTTACTTCATCAATGAGCTGTAGCAACTTTAGAAGAGTAAGAAAGCTTATCAGTTCAGGACACTTTAAGACAAAGCCAGTGCTTATAAAATTAATTTTTAATGATTTCTCCACCATCTGGGAGATTCTCATTATGTGCAATAAAAACCAACCTAATAGTGCTTTAAAAATCCCTATTTCACTTAATCATGAAAGTCTAATAATTTTATGGTCATCATCTATTAATATAAATTTAAGTATATGGATAAAATGTTTTTTTAATTTACAGTTTTATGCTATTTTTAAAAAAAATAATGTTTTGTAAAATATCTCACACTTCAAACAAATGAACTCCATGTGGCATGCTGGGGTGCTAGAGAGCATGACATTGCTGGTGATTATATTAAAGGTTGATCTATTTTGGAGGGACTGATGCCTCCAAGGGAGTTTTTCATGGCAAATGCTAAGTGCATAATTTTCCAAAGTCACTTTGCAAATTTTCTGTAAATGCTAATTGGTTATTTACAATGCTAAAATTGGACCAATCTTTATAAGCCAGGACATTAATTTCCAGGAACATTTTCTTCAACACATTTTACTTTAAATTTAAACATTATTTTTGTTGGGGGGGTGTCTTACGTTTTCTTTTGCTCTGATGAAACAATATAACCAAAGCAACTTGATGAGAAAGGAGACTACTTGATTTGTAGACTCCTGAATCACTAGGAGAGAAGCTAAGACAAGAACTCAGAGGATGAGAACCTGGAAGCAGGAACTGATACAAAGTCCATGGAGGGATGCTGTTTACTGGCTCGTTCCTCATGGCTTTCTTGATCTGCTTTTTTATAGAAACCAGGGCCAGAATCCCAAAATTGTATCCACCCATAAACGAGTAGGTGCTCCTCTATGCACTGCTAATTTAGAAAATGTTCTACAGGTTTTAATGAGTATGGCCCAAATTTCTCAATTGTGGTTTTCTCTCCTCTTAGATAACTCTACCTTGAGTAAAAGTAACAAAGAACTAGTCACCACAGGAGTTAAACTTGTCACGTCATTATTGCACTCTCTTGATACCCTATTCAATCACGGGCTCAGAGAATTCTCATAAGCATCCAAGAACGTATTGGTAAGCACCATTATGCTGACAGAACCATCTCATTTCCCACAACCTTCACACTTTTCCTGCCATGTGCCTTCATTTTGCTCATAATATTCTTGAGATATTTTGGGGATACAGGAAAATCCTCTTCACTGTATTAGTCTTCTACAACTGTTTCTATGTGGTGTCTGTCCAAGACTTTCAAATCATCCATTGTTCTGGTCAATTGGGAGCACTGTGCTGGCATATTATTAACGGTCACTCTCAAGGCAAACCGCTGTTGGAGTGATCATGTGCACAAACTGAGGATTCAGTCTGGAGTGTAGGCGTAAGTTATTAAAGATTAAAAACAAAGAAAAGCACTGTGAAGTCAGGCTTGATGTTTATGAAGATTGACAAGATCCCAGCCAAGTCCCTTTCAATTCTTTAATTCGTGGTTGAGTGACACAGGTCTAAGATTTGTTGGCTCTGCTTTCGACCAGGCTTGACTGCCTGTGGGGTCTTCACATGACATCTTATACCTGCTATCTGCCAGGGACTGAGAGGCTGCTAGATATGATCAATAATTATGAATAAGCTATAGTAGACCTACTTCCTAGCAGAGTGGGCTTTAAACAAGAGTTAGTTTTACAAACAAACCTGTGTTAGTGGAAAAGGCTAGATGGGGACAGAGGGCCCTTCCAGGACTTCTGGCTTGAAACAAGGAACACTGAGGTTTTCTTTTTTGAGATTTTTGTTTGTTTGTTTGTTTGTTTGTTTTGCCAAGGCCATGATCACACTTTCTAGGGCCAGAAATGAACTGACTCCAGGGCTTTGGTAGTTTCTATGGATATGTTGAAGACCTTGAGATAATAAATGTTTTGCCTACTGTTTCCAATATGTACCTTACAAATGGAGGTGCTACAGCTGCTAGGAACTCCCTGTTCTTGTGCTGTTTGATGCTCTTTGTGGACATGTTTTTCATGTCCCCATCTGAGGAATTATAAAAGCTGATTTCCACCCAGTTTTCTTCCCAGCCTCTTCCCTCACCCAGTTTCTTCTCTCAATTTACCAGTGATAACTATTTTATTTCCCCGTCTGTGTGAAATTGAAGAAACTTCCCTTGGGCCTTCCTTGTTACTTAGCTTCACTGAGTCTATGGGTTATAGCATCTTTATTCCTGTACTTTATGGTTAATGTCTTTCCACTTATTTGTGTATCTTTCTGAATCTGGGTTACCCCACAGGATGATATTTTCTAGTTCTATCCATTTTCTGAAAACTCATGATATTTTTGTTTTTTATAGTTGAGTAATAACCCATTGCATATATATATATTATATATATATATATGCAATGGGTTATTACGTATGTCATATATATATATATATATATATATATATATATATATATATATATATATGACATTTTAATTGTCCCCAGTCTTTGTTTGAGAGATATCTGGGCTGTTTCCAGATTTTAATATTATGAATAAAGCTTCTCTGAATACATTTGAGCGAGTGTCCTTGTGGTATAGTGGAGCATCTTTTGGTTATATGCCTAAGAGTGGTATATCTTGATTTCCAAGTGCTTATACAAGTGCATGCCCCCTAGCAACAGAGGAGTGGTCTCCTTGTTCCACATCATCTCCAGCATGTGCTGTCACTTGTCCAGGGAACAGGGGCTGAGAGGACATGAGAACTGGGAGAAAGAAAGGGAAATCATTATGTTGAAGCCCTTACTGGGACAAGCCAGAGACCTGTTTACATGAAAGGATTTTGGGAGGATATGAAGGTGTCCCTACATGAGACTCCTAGCAGAGGGATGTGGAACAAAACTGATCAACTCCTGTAGCCAAGCAGAACTACAGGATATTCAGGGATAAAGTTGGAACAGAAAATGAGAGAATGGCTAAACAATAGCTGGCCTAACTTGAGACCCACTCCACTGAAGAGAACCAATACCTGATGCTATTCATGAAACTCTGATATGCTTGTATACAGTAGCTTAGCATAACTGTCATGGGAGATGCTTCATCCAGTAGCTGATGAAATCTGATGAAAACCTACAGCCAAACACTGGGAAAAGCTCAACAGGCCTTTTAGAAGAGGTAGGAGGAGGATTGAGGGAGTCTCGGTGTTCAAGGGGCCTTAGAAGAAGACCTACAGAGCAAACTAGCATGGGTCCTTGGTGATTCACATAGAGTGAACAACCAAACAAAGAACATTCATGGTCTGGACCTAAGCCCTGCACATATGTAACAAATGTGCAATTTTGTCTACATGTAGGTCCCTAACAATTGGAATTGGTCTTTATCTGACTCAGCCTCTGTTGTATGCCTTTCAAGCCTTTCCCCTAGTTGAACTGCCTTGTCTGGCCTCAGTGAGAGAAAATGAGCTTAGTCCTGATGTGACATGAGGTATCAATGTGGGTTGGTACCCTTAGAGAAGGGGAGAAGGGAATGGGAAAATGGGGTAGGAGGGTCAGACTGGCAGGAGATGACAAAGGGGTGCTACAATTGAAATGTAAAGTGTATGAATAAACAAACAAACTGGGGGTGTAGCTGTGATACTCATGTGTTGGCTTGGGTCATCAGCTCCCCCAGCCCTCTTGATGTTGGCTTTGACTGTTTTTCTTTGACTGACCACTGGTAAACCTTCTTGGGGTCTCAGCATGAACCCAGAAATAATTATTGATCTAGGTCCTGTTAACATCTTCTGGAACTTCTAGAATGTGAGCCCTACTATGCCAAGAGGCAATACCCCTGCCCTGCCCCACCCCTAAAGCAGACCTTTATTGAGTTTGACCCTTTTCTCCAGTCATAAGCATATAAATTCTTGTGTATTGGCTGTTCGTCCACACACAGTTAGCAAACGGTTTTTCTCCAGATTCACTGCAAGATTCTGGGCAAAACCTTGTAGAGGCAGCCTCTGCCTTTATCGAAAAGCCAGTCTGGTGCATGCCTTCTATAAACCACTCTGAACAAACTGTGGCAAACTGTGTCCTACAGATCTTATTGTTCATGTCCAATCACCATTGGAGAGGCAGTAGAGTTTCTTGAAGTAGGCTGGCATGTAATCAAACCTGCTTCTCTCCCCCTCTTACAGTGATCTCATTTTCCCATGGTGACGACCTTAACCTGTATTTTCCTCTGCATTGTGTGTTACCCATCCAGCTCTCATCAGATACAGGCAGGACTAGAGACGCAGGCTGAATAGCCTGTTTCTGTGATGGCCACCTTTCAGGGATTCCACTTGTTCTCTGGAGTGCTGCAAACACTCACTCTAGGGACTGAGTGAAGTTGAGCTACTACTTGCTCCCTGCTACATTTGCCTTCCCGTGGGTGTGTGGCTGACAGCATCGTCCGGCCATACACTGCTCGAGTGGCTGGCCTTCTTGATGTGTTTCTCTTTCTTCCTTGCTCACAGGTGCACAAGACTCACAGAACCAAAATACAGAATCAGCCTGCAGTACATACTATGTTATTGAGAAAACTGGCATGTTTATTCTGGTTCAGCAAATACAGTTAATAACTGTGGCTTTCTGAATGTGCTTCTGAACAACGCAGTCACTTCTGACCCTCATCTTCTTGTTCCCATGACCAGTGAAGAGGATTGCAGGTAACCCCGGTGGAAAACTGCACCATACGCTGCGAACTCTTTTCTGATACTAGTTTTTGCTTCCTTGTTTTAAACAGAAAAACATTTTTTTTAAATGGCTTGATTTCAAAAAGCTTCATTCTCAGCAAACATTGACAGGTTGGATCAGTGAGGAAATCATTCATTTGAACTGAGCTTCAGAGACTTGATCTGTGCTAACAGACTGTCAGTGGTCATTGAATCTAACTGCAAGTATCTAAGGCAACTTTCTTGCTCTTCTTTTAAATGTCTACAATAAAGAACCAGAGTTACTCTTTTAAAGGCTTGTGAAGGGACTTCAGTTTTAAGAGAAAATTACACTAAGGCTAAACTTTGCATTCTTGATAGTATAAATGTTTCCTCAAGAAAGTCCAAATGACCATATTCAGCAACTACTGCAAGGTGGTCCTCTGGACAACACAGTACACAGTGGAAAAGTACACTATATAGACCCTCAGTAGCAATGTTTCAGTCAGGATTCACATTCAGTTTTCTTTTTCTTTTCTTTTTTTAATCAATATGATAGAATAGTTTTTAATTAATTTTATAATCTATCACATTCAGTTTTCAGTGTGTCTTTGTGTGTGTGTGTATGTATATCTGTGTGCGTATGTATGTGTATGTGTGTGTGTCTATATGTTTGTGTGTGTGTCTGTGTGTGTCTGTGTGTGTATGTATATGTGTGTGTATGTGTGTGTCTGTGTGTGTATGTATATGTGTGTGTATGTGTGTGTCTGTGTGTGTATGTGTGTGTATGTCTGTGTGTGTATGTGTGTGTATGTCTGTGTGTGTATGTGTGTGTGTGGGTGTGTATGTGTGTGTATGTGTGTGTATGTGTGTGTATGTGTGTGTATGTGTGTGTATGTGTATGTCTGTGTATGTGTGTGTATGTGTGTGTGTCTGTGTGTTTGTGTGTATGTGTCTGTGTGTGTCTGTATGTGTATGTGTATGTGTGTATATGTGTGTGTCTGTGTGTGTATGTGTATGTGTCTGTGTGTATGTGTATGTGTGTGTATGTGTGTGTGTGTTTGTGTGTATATGTGTGTGTCTGTGTGTGTATGTGTATGTGTCTGTGTGTATGTGTATGTGTGTTTATGTGTGTGTGTGTGTTTGTGTGTGTGTCTGTGTGTGTATGTGTGTGTATGTGTATGTGTGTGTATGTGTGTGTCTGTGTGTTCTTGTGTGTGTCTGTGTGTGTCTGTGTGTATGTGTATGTGTGTTTATGTGTGTGTGTGTGTTTGTGTGTGTGTCTGTGTGTGTATGTGTGTGTATGTGTATGTGTGTGTATGTGTGTGTCTGTGTGTTCTTGTGTGTGTCTGTGTGTGTCTGTGTGTATGTGTATGTGTGTATGTGTGTGTGTCTGTGTGTGTATGTGTGTGTGTCTGTGTGTGTATGTGTGTGTGTATGTGTGTGTGTGTGTGTGTTATGTTCTCTTTTCTGTAGATGGTATGACTGGCTCTGTGTCAGCATCTATGTGAGCACATGTAGAGGTCTGAGGCTGATATCTAGAATCATCCTCAGTTACTTTCCCACTTTATTACTTGAAGCAAGGTCTCTCTAGCAAATGCAGAGCCCAAGGGTATGATGGCTTCACCAGCTAGCTTGCTCTGGGACCCCTGTCTCTGCCTTCTCAGATGTCATTAACAGAAGAATTGGCATGGGCATCCAGAATTTATGTGAGTGTTGATGATCCAAACTCATTCTTTGAAGAACTTTAAACCCCAGCCATCCCTCAAGACTCAGGATTCACAGATTTTTATGACAAAAATCATCTGAATTTCTTAGTGTTCTAGTTACAATTAGAATTGTTTTAACCTGTCCATTTTTTAAAATCATTTATTATACCCTTCTAATTATACATTTTTTTAATTTCTTACTCCAGTGTTATTGATATCTTTCTTCAAATGTCATGAAATCATTACATAGTGATTCATCAATGTGCTTTTGAAATTGTAGCTTTTCAATGCTATTCTTAAAGCAACAAAAGCCTCCTTTCACTTGAGTCCTAGCAAGTGTGCTTGGAGCCTTAGCAACCCAGTTGCTGCAAAAAAAAAAAAAAAAAAAAAAAAAAAAACAAGCAGAGTTGTCGCTGGCCCAGATCAGGTTCCACCATTCTCCAGCCTGCTTTATTAAAAGAAGAGACTGTGGGCCTGAGCCAGGATGGCTTCTTATGTAGCTCAGACATGAGTTTGGCAAAGAGAAGGCAAAAGAAGATGATTGTGCACCAGCTGTTTGTTTTCCAGCTTCCTCCTTACCAGGTCCCAACGGACTGTCATTGTCCCTCCACTGAGAGCAATAGAACCTCCAGAAATAACCCAGTGAAATACTCTCCTGTCATCTCTGGCTTGTAATAATTTTCTGCAGACATCCATTCCTTCTAGCTCCTATAGTTTTCCTGCCCACTACCCCCAGCTATCCCTTAGTCTTGGAAATAGAAGGGATAATTATGTCCTCTCTGGACTGTGCATGCCACTGTCTTATTCTTTATTCATTGATCAGTTCTGTGCACATACAGAAAGTATAAAGTGGAACTCAGTGGGTTTGAAATTAGAACACATCAATACGGGAAGGAAAATCCATATGACCATGGTAGAAGAACTGAAGAGATGTGGAGAGGGATAGTTTTTTGGTTTTTTAAAAATATTTTATCCAAGTTTAAAATTTCTAAATAATGAACAAATTTAAAACTTTAAAAAAATGACTTTGCTTTCAGATGGATATTTATTTTCCTTTTCTTTTTCCTCCCTAAACTTCATGACTAAGCCTCCCTTGATGGTATGGAGTATTTTGGGCAAGTCTGTTTACATATTTGCCCATGAATACTCCATCTGTTTCTGACCTTAGACCTTACAGAAATCAAGGTACCAATACTGCCACACAGTATTTCAGTAGTATGCTTGCATGTTAACCAGACCTGTCTGAAATTAGTTGATTTTTTTTTATTTGTTACCTTCCTTCACATCCAGTCCCAGCCTTTTCTCCAACAATGGGCCTACCCTAGCATCTCTGCTACATCAACTTCTTGGCTCTTGTTTCTCCTCTCTAGGGAAATGGAATGTAGCATACATTCAGAAACGTCAGCATCTGATGTGAATCCTGTGGTCAACCGAACACAGGTACACAGGGTTTCTGACTAGTGTGTGAAGGAACTGGTCATGAGCCAGGGAACTGGTTACTAAGTGACATATGAGCTTTTGCAGTATCACAGAATAACTGGCCAAGGCTCAAGAATATCTAAATATTGGATCGCTCATCAGTGAAAAAGTATTTAAAAATAAAACTTACTGACTTGGGTAAATTTGTGTGTAGTTACTTAATATAGATGATTTAATTTAGAGATGTGCTAAACTGTTTTAAATCTTGGAAACTCGATTTTTAAAGCTGACTTGACTTTTCCTCTGTGATTCAGGGCAGCTTGAGTTTCCTGGTCCTTAATGAATAAACTTTGTCGACAGATGAAAGTCACACACAGCTCTACTGCAGGAGACACTTAGGCAGAACAAAATAACTCCAAGGGACAAATATAATTTTTACACAAAGTCAACTAAATGCATTCTGTCAAATTGTTGGCTAAGATGAGGCTTATGAAATCAATAAAATTCTAGCTCAGTTACATCAGTTACAGCTATAGGCAAATGGGTCAATCACACTTTCCTGACCTAAATAATAAAAGTGCATTTATGCTAGTGATTCCTAACTACTACTTTGGGAGAAATAAATAGATGGGCATATTAAGTGTCATTCACAGTTGGATCCCACCAATCCCCTCCAATGCAGTCAAGCTTCCTGCCCTCCAAACAGGCTGGGGAGGCACTGCTAACCATCTTTCTTTCAAGACAAATAGGTCTCAAGCCCAAGTTTCAATTTATCATGTCACCGACTAGCAGAAAAGTTGCTGAACCAACAATCTGCACAAATAAAATTACCATAGCATCAAAAGAAAAAATCAAGGTTTATGATCTGAAGTTCCTCTCACTATCTATAATAGTATCAGAATAGCAAAATATAGGGGTTTGGTGGGGGCACTTTGTTTGTTTTCCCTCTAAAAACAGGTTGCATATTTTCTTCAAGATGAAGTCACAATTATTGGTTGACAACTTCAGAGTAAGGTGACATGAAAATGACACAAGCCATATCTGTCCATCTTCATACATAGGTGTGTCAGACACCATTCCTCTTTACTATCTCAACAAAATATTTTGAAATTGGATAGAAAAAAACAAACATTCCTTTCCATTTATATTTTTAAACATGCCAAGAAAACGGTGGAGTCCTCTTGTACCTATCTGTAACCCAAATACTATTGTATTTACACAAACTCATAGTTAACTTCCATCTTTAAGAATCCAGGCAGAGATGAGTATATTTATCCAAGAATGTCTATTAATGCAAAGCTTTGGGAGTTTCCAGATCAGGCAATATTGTATAGTCACCAGCTTATATGTCATTTTGTAATTAAAAAAAAATTCTTTGTTATTGGCCAGATGGAAATAAATTACTGATTTTCTTTCTTCACATTGGGGAATAAATGAAAGACAAGAGAGATCATTGAACATGCATTAGCCCAAGAGAAGGTCTCATGTTAACCTGGCCACTGTTAAAACTCTTTTCATTCATACATCCTCTCCCTGTCCTGAGCCATCTGAAGTTCTTCCAAATGTCCACATGACTCAGCACTAAAAGAAGTATGTAGGCCTGTATTTTAAGTCTATGTGGAAAGAAAGATTTCACAGAAAGACTTCCAACACTTAGAAAACCAGGAATATCTGTAAGGAAATATTTCTCTCTTTAAAATTCTGATTTCGATTTGTTTTCTCATATTTTGTTTTACTAAATAATAAGACCAGCTGAAAGAAACTCTCTTACTCATAAAACCCTTTCCCTGCTGTTTCAAATGATTATTGGCTTATAAAAAGACCATTAGCATTTTTATCTGAACAGGGATAATTTCTGATTCATTTAGGGTTTTCCCAAATATAATGTTTTCTGGCATTTTAACTAGTGTTATGGCCCTAGATTATGCTTCTCTTAAATGCCAACTATTCTAAAAATTAACGAGATTAAAATAAGTGTCATATGCATAGTTATTTACAAAGTTCAAAAGCACTATACCTTTCTTGAGACCTTCCTAACAGGCACTGTCATCATTTTATACTCTACATTGTCTTTTGGACTTCACAACATGCCTTAATCTAATATCAGAGAAAAGGCAGGGGCTCAAAAGGCAATTTGGAGGGATGGAGGGATGGAGGGATGGAGGGTTAGAGGGATGGAGGGAAGGAGGAATGGAGGGATGGAGAGATGACTTGGAATGTAAATGCTTTTAGTAAGCAAGGCTGGCATCTTACTACAATGCCTGGATCCTATCAAGTCAGGAGAGGACCAAACCTGCAAATTGTCCTTAGACCTCCACATATGCACTGTGGCTGAAGGGTGTGTGTGTGTGTGTGTGTGTGTGTGTGCAAGTGTGTGTTTGAGTGTGTGTGTGTGTTTGAGTGTGTGTGTGTGTTTGAGTGTGCCTGTTCATGCATGCATGCATTAGCACAGACACACGCATGCACTCATACATACTAAATTTAATAAAAATATGCTTTTTTAGTCATATGAGCTATATAAATAGTAACAACAGCTAGAATTAATTTTAAGCACAGAATGCTATCCACAAAATTTAAATTAGGAACTATCCATAGAGAAGGAATTAACTGATAACCTTTAGGCCATTGCTCACCTGCCCAACATAGCAGTTGCCCTATGGGAAAGGCTAATACCACGGAAACTTTATAAAATAATGCAACCTACAAGGCTGAGAAGAAATACTGTCTACTCTAAAAGGATACCTTACAACCCCCACTCCAGATATATTTATAACTAAAATACTCAGACGGAAGGAGAGAGAAGTTGAAATTAAACCTTAAATATTTCTCTAAGTATTGTGAGGTTCAACCTCTTCTGAAAAAAAGGCCCAAGAGTAATTAATTTGTGCTTATAGAATTTAAAACTTCTTAAACTAATTGGACATCATTAAATATGTCTCAAAGTCTAATACTGATATGTGTAACCCCCAAAACAAAAGACAAAATCAAAATTGCCTCATAAAGAGAACAAAACATTTTGTTTCCTTCACAAGGAGTGTTTGCAATATATATGTAAATACATACAAATGACTTAAAGAGCTTTGAAAAGCTGTTTCTTCAAACAAAATATTACTATTTACCTAAAGATTAACAGCCATAATTGTGTATTGGATAGAATATCATGAGAATTAAATGAACTTAAAGCAACTCCATTTGAATTCTCTTTAAGGATCCCAAACATGCATTAGATTCTTTCTCAGTCAGTACTTACAAGAAAAAAGACAAAGTCTAGCCTGATGCTTCACTTCTAATATTTTTTAAAGAATAAATAGCAAAGATTATTGAAGAGTAATGAACTAGCTCTTGTCAGCCATTGGGACACGAGGATTTTCTGCCTGCATCTTTAAGGACTTTAAGTCAAAAGTAAGAACTTGGAAGAAAATATCACAGGTGCTAATGAACACACTATTTCTGGATATTTGTATTCTACTTGAATTGTCTGGAATACATTTTCCATTTTCAGGATGTAAATAACGACTTTCATTTGTTCATACACAATATTACATGCATGTGTGTCTGAAAACCCATGTCAGCTACACTTTCACACTTCACACTTTCCTTGCTTTTCCTGGCTCAGAGCAATTCTTCTTGATAAGACTCTCTGCCTTCCTCTCCTAATGGATATCTAGAAATCTCCCATTATATTATTCCTCTTTCCAGTTCAAAATATATCCTGGGATATTTTCCCTTTCCACCAGCACAGTTCAACCTTCTGTATTTTGAGAGCTCACAGAAATAAGTATGTGTATTTACTATTGTTGTGATTGCATTTTGTTTCTATGATCTCTGGTGAATAATAGTCTCCTACACTAGAGGAAACTCAAAACCACTTGTGATTTACCATTAATCATATGCTTAACATCTAATACTGGGATTAACTATGGATAAGTGATCAATTCATATTTAAAAAGGATGAATCATTGAATATGTGAACACTGATCCCAAAGTCCTAGATTTGGTTGCATCTGTCTAGGAAAATGCCCAATTGACATATTTTGTATAATGAACTTATTTTTTTCATGCTCTGTAAACTAGTAATAGTTAAAAATGTTATTGAATATTAATGAAATTATCTAATAGAGAAACACTGCCATTACAATAAAATTTTATGAATAAGCATAGATAAAGAGAGCATTGTTCTACTTAAGTATGTCTCAGTAACTGCCTTTTTAAGCAGTCTGTTCTCAAATAATTCAATCAGATGCATTCAATTATGAAGCATATAGTGAGTCCAGTATTTTATTTGGATAAGTATTCTATAAAAAAACTGTTGAATAGTTCTGACAAGGAAGCTTGTCTGAATGCCAAGCCAGATGTCCTAGAGGTTAGAAAATTGTCAAACAACCCATAGGCATGACAGCTGTGACTTCAGTAGGGGATAGCTTAAGAGTCTCAATTAACTCCAGAAAGTTCCCTTTAAAGACATAAGCAACCAGTGAGGTGGGTTCCTTCCCTGTACTGAGTGTAAGTAGGAATCTCAATGACCTTGACATCTGAATGCATGGAGTCATGGATTTGTTACACAGCCTCCTAAGGCCCTCACTGCCTGAATCTAGCAAGTAGCCTAATTAAACAGCAAGCATTCCTGGAGGGAAATGTTAATGAGTCTCCTTGGCAGCCAGCAGTCTGTTCCCCAGATGGTGCAGGGGTTATAAATTGTCAATAGGGCAAGAGTAGTGAGGGGAACCAAAAAAAATATAGAAAGAAGCTTACATCACTGGAACTGCCTTCCTTAGGATCTCCTGTCAAAGATCTTTGGACATGGAGACAAGGATGTTAGAGGGAAGGTTAAAAAAAAAAAAAAGAAAAGAAAAAGAAAAAAGAAAAAAGAAACACATTCTGTTTGCTTTTTGCTTAGGAACACATGTAGAATTATACTGGCTTTCAAGTAAATTCTGTGCATTTCAAATTCAATGTTGGGGTCATTATTTTAAGTGATCTTTACAAGTTAATATAATGGGGAAAATTGCACCATGACAATGATCTTCTAATAGTTTAACTGGTGCTCAATATGTTTCAAGGGCTATCACCCAATTAGATTAACTTTAAATAGCAGGGCCTTGTTAAGAAACAATGTTCAATTACAATCAAGCCATGTCTGCTCTATTTTAGAATGAGTGTCAAAATAGTATAAAATAGTACCAAGTTATTTACAATTTATCTGATTTTGTCAAATGTCTCTTAAATGTTCAGTTGGTTCTTAATTTACCTTTGAAGTCAGCTGGATAGCTGAACATCACAGTGTATTTTACTTTTACAGTATTTCAAAAGCCAACTTTAAGACTATCTTTGTTGAGACCACCCTGCAGATGTGCTGAGAACATGTTGTACCTTCTGTCCTTTCTGTAAAATCTCCAATGTCAGACTATAAAAATAGATGCCACTTCTTTGGTTAAATGGCACTATGAAACATCTCTGTCTTCGCTGACTAGAGTGTGCAACTCTACAGCAGTAATATAAGAATATATTGACTCTTTATGAAGAGGATCAAAGACAGGGAACGTTCAGGAACAAAACTTTTCATGTCTATAAACACACACACACACACACACACACACACACACACAAAACCTGATAAACCTGATTGACTGCTAACAACAATCATCTCAAACTGTTAAACAGACTATTTGCTCCAGTGAAGACACCTGGCTGGCCTTGACTGTAGCAGAAAATCAGGATAAGTTATTTTTCCAACATATGCCCATATTTTGATGCATAGAATAGTATTGAAAGAGATTATTATCTTAGACTACAAAGTCTGTGGTAATGTGCTCTAAAACAATGCAAAAGTAATATTTTATGGTGGAGTTACTCATTTATTTCTAACTATAATAGGAAATAATTTTACACTTTTAGACTTTAAACATGGTTGATATCAATATAACATCCTCAGTCTAAAGGATATAATAAATTGACATATATCTCATAATTGGAGTTTGACAGCTTTGAGGCTTAAACCTAGAGCTTAGATATGCTAGAAATACATTTAACCACTGGGAATACCTGTTCCTATTCATTCACTCTTAATTCAATGAAAATAAAATTTTATTGCTTGTTTTTTAGAAATCAGTTTTTTTTTATTGAGTAACTTTATTTTAAAAAACAAAGATAAATATACAAATTTTAAGCATTTTTGCATAAAAGTATAGGAATACATTTTTGTCATTGCTTGGCATTTTTTTAATGTTTGATAGTATGCATTAAGATCTTACTAGTTACAACAAGGCTCTTCATCTGAAAAACATCTGTTTTTTTGTTGTTTTTTTTTTTTTTTTGTGTTTTTTTACATCAGATAAGCACTCAGAAGGCTTGGTGGGGTAGGTATTCTGCTTTAAGAACTTTATAAAGATAAGCTCAAAATAGTATGTTTTTTCACATTGCAGTAAAGAAGGGTTAACTCTGGCTGGTAATTTTCAAAATAGAAACATTACTTCTTTAAGAATGGAATTCAAGTTGCTCAAGCAAAAGATTCCAGTTTGTCCATAAAATCTAGTCCTATAAACAAATAGTCTGACATCTACATATTTCCCAAAGTTGGAAAATTTGGAGGAAATGGATGAATTCCTAGACAGAAACAAGATCCTAAAGTTAAACCGGCACCAGGTAAACCATGTAAATAATCTCATAACACCTAAAGAAATAGAAGAAATCATCAAAAGCCTCCCAACCAAAAAAGCCCAGGTCCAAACAAGCTCAGTGCACAATTTTATCAGACATTTATTGCAGACATAACACCAATACTCTCCAAACTATTCCACAAGATACAATCAGATGGAATACTACCTAACTCATTTTTTGAGGCTACAATAATCCTCGTTCCTAAACCACACAAAGACCGTACAAGGAAAGAGAACTTCAGACCAATCTCACTTATGAACATCGATGCAAAAATACTGGCACTCAGCATGCAAAAGAATCAAAATAGACCCTTTCTTATCTCCTTGTACAAAGCTCAAGTGTAAGTGGATCAAAGATCTCCACATTAAACAAGATACACTGAAACTGTTAGGTGAGAAAGTAGGAAAAACCTTAGAACACATAGGCACAGAGAAAATTTTCTGAACAAAACACCAATGGCTCAAGCTCTAAGGTCAAAGATTAACAAATGGAACTTAATGAGATTGCAAAGTTTCTGTAAGGCTAAAGACATTGTCAAGAACACAAAACAGCAGCCAACAGAATGGGAAAAGATCTTTACCAATACCACATCAGATAGAGGCCTAATATCCAAAGTATACAAAGAACTCAAAAAACCAGACACTAGAGAATCAAACAACCCTATTAAAAATGGGGTACAGAGCTAAACAAAACGTTTTCAATTAGGGAATATGGAATGGCTGAGAAACATCTAAGGATGTGCTCGACATCCTTAGCCATCAGGGATGCAAATGCAAATCAAAACAACCCTGAGATTCCACCTCACACCAGTCAGATTGGCCAAGATCCAAAACTCAGATGACAGCAGATGCTGGTGAGGTTGTGGAGAAAGAGGAGCACTTCTCCACTGTTGGTGGGGTTGTAAACTGATACAAGCACTCTGGAAATCAGTCTGGCGATTCCTCAGAAAATTGGACGTAGTACTATTTGAAGACCCAGCTATTCCACTTCTGGGCATATACCCCAGAGACACTTTAATAAACAACAAAGGTACAATCACCACAATGTTCATAGCAGCTCTATTTATAATAGCCGAAGCTGGAAAGAACTCAGATGTCCTTTAGTAGATGAATGAATACAAAAATTGTGGTACATTTACACAATGGAGTACTACTCAGCCATCAGAATCAATGACTTAACCAAATTCTTAAGAAAATGGTTGCATCTAGAGAATATAATCCTGAGTGAGATAACCCAGTCACAAAAGAACAGACATAATATGCAGTCACTGATAGTGGGATGCTAACCCCAGAGGCTCGCACTGCCCCAGAAACAACTCACAGACTGTGTGAAGTATAAGAAAAAAACAAAACAAAACAAAACAAACAAACAAAAAAAACCATTATACTAAATCTTTACACACGAAGAAAATGTTGACTAATTCCGGGTTACATCCTGATTTACATGTACTTTTTGATCATTGTAACTAGGAAGACCTTAATGCAGAGTATCAAACCTTAAAAAAAAAAAAAAAAAAAAAAAAGCCAAGCACTGACAAAAATGTATTTGTATACATATATACAAAAATGTTTAAAATTTTTTTCTTTTATCTTTGTTTTTTAAAATAAACTTAAAGAATTAAATAAAAAAGAAAAACCTTTTCTGCCTAACCATCAGAGCCAAATACTTCTTTTTCCACCAATTTGCCTATTTTAACATTGCTGTAAAAAATTCCTTTTACAAGTAAAATTGCTTTTTTGGAAGATTTCTCTGCGTGAAAAAATAATATAAGTCACCACAGCATATACCCTATAATAAATATTATCTCACCATCATTACTGGGTCACAAACGGGGCCATGGGGGCTATTCCCAACATGTTTTTGTGGAGGTTACAGAACAAAGACTCTTCTTTCTTCTACACTGCCATTTGTTTCTTTTCTTTTCTTTCTTTTTTTTTTTTTTTTCTTTCCTCTGAAGGCATAAACTTCCAATTTGATTTTAATTCTATGAGACGTTTTCCTGGCAACTAATACCTCTTTTTGAACAAAAAAATTCTTTACTTGACATTTAATGCTGTTTCAGGGTCAAAGCAATACAGAACCCAAACAGTACCATGTACAGCAGACACAGAATAGAGACTGATTTTTCAGTTGCTTCCAGTTTCCAATCTATTGCAAAGATACAGAAATTCAAGTCCAAACTCCACCACAAAAGACATTGTAAAAGGTTGGAAGAATATTCTAAAGGTCACATTATCTTAATGAAGTGTCAGTCCCTGACAGCATGCCTGTGACTTTGGAGTAATCTACTCCATTTAGTGGGAAGTGCTCCTGAAACCCATGCCCTCTGCACTCTAAACAAAGACACTGGTAATTTTCTTAAAAGGTCACACACAAATGTGCTATTTAAAACCAGAGGTTTTCCAGTTGTGAATACATACATACACACACACACACACACACACACACACACACACACACACACACACACATATACATATACATATACATACATACATACATACATACATATATATATATATATATATATATATATATATGACAAAATCCTCATACAGAATTGTAATAAACCATTTGTAAAATATCAGAGTTTTTTCATTTATGTTATTAATATGAAATTCGGTCTGTTGATTACTTTTTTGATCAAAGCTCTATTTATAGCACAATGAAACAAACAAAAGAAAACTATGCAGTGAAGCCAACATACATTGTTTCTTCCTGTTATATATTTCAAATTGAACTTTAAATCCCATAATATTGGTATAATGTTAGAATTTTATTTTCTGATGACCAGAAAATTCCATAGCACTGCATCTTTCATTTAAAGCACACTTTCAGGAAATATCTGTGTTGTCTTCACAGGGGATCAAACCTGGGACGTTTTACTCTCTGACTCGGTGTTAACCATCGCTTTACTCTCGTACTCAAAATCCTTCCATCCTTTACACAGTTCAGTTTCCTGCACTGACCACATCATTGCAATTGCTTTTGCCATTTACTTTATTTTATGTTTTTATGATTTTAACTAAAATAGAACTTTCTCACCCCTTTCATCCCCAAAAGCCCTTAGAAGCAGAGCTGTAGGCTGAATCATGCAGAAAATAAAAACTAAATGCTGAAGACCATGCCACAGTTGAAACCAAGTTAGCAGGCATTTATAATAATGGTAGAGAAAACTCTCCTAAAATATCTTGCATTTCTGAAAATTGAAAACGTGAGACTATTAGAAGCGTAGGAAGCCCTGACCTTGGAGGATAGCACTGTCTTTGAGTGCAGAGGGCGAATGTAACCACATTGGACGGCAGGGGTTGGACTTTGAAAACTCAGTGCATGCATGCATGCTTCAGGCCTATGCTTTTAGTTCTGCAGAAGGTTCTCTTGTGTAAAAAATTTAAGGAGCTCTGCAGAAACATACATTCTCACATGTGGGACTTAGGGGTGGTCAGTTTTGTTTTGTGATAGGGTCCCAGGAAGAAGTGCAAGCTTCTCTATACAATCTAAACTCTATAATCCTAATTCACAGCCTTCTGCTATAACCATCAGAGTGCAGGGGTCATGGTTATGTGCCATTACCTATGATTATTAGAGAATGTAGCTGTGACCTTTTAGATTTAAAAGGTATCTTTAGTGTTGGAATTGAAAAAGAAACATTAAAAAAGTCTCATGATCTTAATCCTACTATAAAAGAAAATAAATAATCCTGGAATAAGAAAAATCAGAAAATTTATTTTTTGTGTTCATGCTGTAAGCATGTAAAACACATATAATGAAGACAATATTGCAGGCAGTTTGAAGCAATCGCAACTGAGAAAGGCTTAGAAAATGAAGGTACTACAACTAAATTTAAAGAATTAGACGCTTGCTAACAACATCACTCTCAGAATTTAGCCAGCCTGCATCGTGCTGCTGAAAGTAATAATTACAGTCTATAGTTGAATCTTCAAAAAAACTGGTGTGATAGAACACTGAAACATTCTAATTTTGCCTCAGTAAATTCCAAGAACCAAAAATGTAGAGCCAAACAATGGGAAATTATTTAAAATCACCAGGATTTTTTTCTGTCACCATAAACCCAGTCAGGGAGTCAAACTATAGAATCACTGTTACACCGCCAGCCTATGTTGAATTTTATGGCATAGGAGTTACCAGTGACAATGTCCAACTCCTGAACATGTCAGTAAATAATTTGTTTTATGTAGCAGTTCAACTTTCTCATGTTCCAGGAGAGGTTAAATTAGATTTTTTTTCTGAAATTGCCAAATCTATTCATGGGGGTAATGATAATAGGCTAATGTGATCTGATACCTCAAAATACAGAGTGAAAGGGGAGGAAATATCAGCATGAAAAATATCAGAAGTGTTTGAGAAAAAAAATCCATCACTTTTGGTAACAACTGACATCTAATTCTATTTAAAGTCTCAAATTCATACCATAGTAAAAGATGGGAAATATGATGATTTGAGCAGATATCAAGATATAATGCAACCCTGAACAAACCTGGCTATAACTCAGCTGTGTTTCTTTATAAAACAGCAAATGACTAATGTTCAGAAAACTGGTCCATCTTAAAAAATAAAAACCCAAAGGAAAAAAGAAAGTGAAAATAAATTCAACCAGTGGATGAAAGATGATTAGAAGAGTAATTTGTAAAATACTTATTAAAATTGAAGAATGTGAAAATTCATGGAAAGAAAAATTGCACTCATACACACAAATAATCAGTATTATCAAGCTCTTCACACTATCCAAAAGTCTATAGGTACAAAAAAATCTTTAATATACTCTATTTACTGATGCAGAGAAAGTGAATTCCAATTTTTTTTATAAAATTATAAAATGTTCAGCATTTAAAGAAATCTTGATCAAAATTAATCTGGAGACATCATGCTTCCTGATTTTAAAATTTATTACAAATCTATACTAAAAGAATATGCCACCAATTTAAAAGTACACAGACAAACAGAATAGATGGAAGAATCCAAAAATAAATCCATGAACATATAATCAATAAATTTCACAAGAGCACCCAGAGTTTGCAATGTGAAAAAGTAAGTTTGTTCAACAAATAATATTTAGAAAATAGATTTCTGTGTGCATGAAGATAAACATGAACAGTTATCTTATATCATATTTAATATCAAAAATAGAATTTAAAATTCAACAAATGAAATAATCAAAAGTATGAAAAAACAACCCTTAAAAAGATGATGAGGAGAGATGTTTGTAACTATACAGCCTATGTATTTTAGGAATTCAGAAATCCCTAAGTGATCCTGTTAAAAATACATAAAGGATGAAAAACAGACATATTTCTCCAAGAAAACATACAAATGGTATAATGATTTAGTGAAACTGTTAAACATAACTAATTATCATAAAAATGGGAAAACCTACAGTGATCTGTCACTGCACAAGCAATGACAAATGTTTGTTACTAAAATGTCAATGGTAGTACATGCTAAGGACAAAGGGAAAGGAGACTCTGTACACACTGTTTGTGTAATGTCGGCTGAGAGCCTGGCTTGCTCATTACAAGAAACCTCTTCAGAAAGGAAACAGAGCACCTCAAACAAGTGAAAATGGAATAATCCTTTGATCCAGAAAAGTCTGTTCTAACTGCATATACAAATCAAATGAAATACAGGCAGCACATCAGAGATGCTGAACCTTCATGTTTACTCTAGCATTGTAAAGAATATAAATAAATGATGAGCATTATAGATATGCTTTGGTAGATTTATGAATGAAGAAAATATGGCATGTGTTATAGTCTTGTTAGACATTTAGAAAGGCATGGGAGGATTGGTGGTGCACAATGTTAACCCTTGCTCTCAGGATGGGAAGGCAGGCTGCTCTCTAAGAGTTCAAGGACAACCTAGACTTCATGACAGTTCCAGGTCAGCCAAGGATACATAGGTCAGCCAAGGATACATAGTTAGGACCTTGTCTCCAAACCCAAAGGAAGATAGAGATTGAAAAACAGCATCGAGAAACCTGGAAGAGGTGAAGCTGGGGGAAATTAGCTAGACATAAAGACAAATGCTATATAATTTCACACATGTGAAATCTTAAAGAGTCCAACTTATACACATGCAGAGGAATAAAACAGTTACTGACCACAGTCAGAGGATGGTAAAACTGGGGAGAGAGGCACAAACTCATACTTGTATGGTGGTTAAATTCAGAGAAGCCAAAGAACTTAACAGTGACCAAAGTTCAAATAACATTTCCCATATGAAATTTGGTAAGAGTTGATCTTAACTAGTCTCAGCACTGTGGGGAAAGGGTTCTGAGGCCTCAATGGATGTATTGATCCCAGTAGAAGATCCTATGTTTGTTAGTACCAAATTGGTATTGTTCATGAGAATTAACCCCAGTCATGGACACTGGAAGTTATTCTGTGGACTTAACTGCATAAAATACTAACAGGTTTCATAAGTCAGTTAGGCTAATTTTATAGAGAACTTAAAGTTTACAACGCACACCCATTATCTCACTTGATCCCTGAAACAGTATGCTATAGTAAATGGGAAAGAAATTAGAGATGGTACAGCAGTGGAAAATGATGCTCAGCTGTGAGCTGGACAGGGTGACTGAATGAAGCCTGTCTCCCAGTTACAGTCTGTCTTTACCCCATACTGGTTGAAAGAAGCATCAACTACAGCACTATGCCATAGGGCCAGAAGAATTTTAGGAAGGTACATTTAGATGTCTAGTGTCTTTGATTACAAATGTGGACTGCATATTTCGTGCTGGACACTTGAGTAAAATCCAAGGATGAGAGAAAACAAATAAAATACATTCTTGCTTTCATGAAACTTACAGACTGTTTCTAGACAGAGTCCTGAATTAACTCTGTCTGTCAGACATACAAAAAAAAAAAAAAAAAAAAGAAGATCTTCAAGAGTGGAATGAAGTCTTATATATCCCAGACTGACCTCAGATCCACTATGTAGCTGAAGAAGAACATGAGCTTTGCTAGTCCTGCCTCCATCTCCCACCAGCTGGCATTACAGATGTACTGACCAGTTGAAATGATGCTCGAGATCAAACCCAGGAAGTCATGAATGTTAGGCTAGCATTATACCTACTGAGGTATAACTCAGTCCATGTTGAGCAAACTCTAAGCATGAGCAGTGCTAATGTGGTGTTGGGAAAAGTTCTTTACAAATTTATATAATGTTCTGTGACACTGAACTGGATGGTGAATATATGCATGGTTAAGTAACATTGCAAAGATAAGAAGAAAAACAAATATCAAATTGAAGTTTTAATTAAAAGACAAAAGTGTTTCTCAGTGCATTATATACCTTTCCTGTTTTTACTGATGTCTTGGTAATCAGAAAACCCTTCACAGAGAGAATTTCCTGTATTTGGAATATCATAAACTATTTTCTACTACTTTATATTTGTATTAAGGTGATTTAAAAATAGTAGAATAATAGTACTAGCGAAGTGTCCTTTTACAGGAAGTCTAATCCACTGTGCTGCATATTTTATCTGTTATTCATGATATTATAGAAAACACTCATATATACAGTTACATATATATGTATATGTTTATGCATCTATGACTAACAGGAGGAAAATGTCTATCAGTTATTCTCTTACTCCTGCCTATACAAACTAGTCAATAGTTATGTGACATTAATTAACACACTGTCACTGTCGAGTTTATTTGTTTATTCAAGATAAGTGAGTTATCATGACTACCTGCTGAGAGATTCTCCATTTGATGGAGTTTGGACAGGTAAAAATTACAGCTCCTGTTCCAACCAAAGACTGCACATTCTTTTTATTTCAAAGGTTAACAAGACTGGTTGATTAGTTATTCAGTTTCCATACATAAAGACTTGGAGGTCAGTAAAGGAAGGATCCACAGTGGGAAAACATTTTGTCTACTTCCAGAAATTCTGAATTACTACATCATCCAGCCAGTACCAACGATATCATATGCCTTTTTATTTATTTATTTATTTGAAGGTTGCCTGGTGCTTCTGATCAGTCTCATCACTAACAATCATGAAAACTAACAAAAAAGTTACTTAAAATAAAAATAAATCTTTCATAGTAAATATTTATGTTCTAAAATCACAGTCATGATGAGAACAGTTAAGTGTCTGTTATAAAATATTATTTTCTCTGTATCTCCTGGATATTTAAAATTGAAGATACATAGGGAATAATATTTAGCGATACAACCATCCTGAAGTTATAAAATTTTATCCAGGTTGGGGCAGACTTGGAGACCCTTTGTTCATGCTCACAAAGATTATGTGACATGCAAGTGCTGCTCCGGAGGACAATGAGGGTGCACGTGTGCTTTTCATTGCCATGGTTTGCCTGGTACATTAGTTTTGTTAAACAATTCTTAACAAACAGGGTTGTTATTTGTGATACTTTGTAAAGTTTTAGATGCATTTTTTACCAGAAAATAAAAACATATTTTGTTTAGTTTCTTCTCACTGTTGGTTTAAAAACTATTAATCTTGTAATAATGTTCTTTTTAAAAATACTTAATAACATTATTAATTTGGTGTTGGGTATAGAATACAAAAGGAAGAAAGAAAGGAGAGAGGGAAGAAAGGAGAGAGAGAGTGTGTGGAGTTTGTGTGTGTGTGTGTGTGTGTGTGTGTGTGTGTGAGAGAGAGAGAGAGAGAGAGAGAGAGAGAGAGAGAGAGAGAGAGAGAGAGATTGAGAGAGAGATTATGTACTTTCTTCATCTTCCTAGGGGTCAGGCAGAAAACCCGGGAACAAGTTTAAATTGCTTTTTATTTTTTAATCATTTTACTCTCACTAGTTTTGCTTCAAGCATCACAGCACACTAATTTAGCTGTTCATTACCCCAAGAGGCCTCATAGGCCTGAGTGTCTGAACCCTGGTTTGCCTATCCATGCTCTTTGCAAGCATTTATAAACACTCCCCTCCCTACAAACAACCATTTTTTAAGACTAGGAAATGCACATGAATATTTTTCTACCTTGGAATGCTGGTCCCAGGGATGGGGCACATGCAAGGCAGTTTATTTGTTAAACATCCAAGTATATGTACTGATGATGCATGGCCATTAGGTTCAGAAATCAGAAAATATAGATGACCTCCAATGTGGAAAAGTCTGCCCTGGAGGTATGAGAAAATTCCACATAATCATACAGTTGGCATCAGAGCAGTTCCTGGTCATCTAAAACATCAGGCTTGGGAAAAGCTGGTACACAGCACCCTCGCTCCTGTCAACTAGATTTCTTGACTGTTCCCCAGGGGAATGCAATGGTAGGAAACTCCACCATCCTCTAGTAGAATGGAGCAATATCTCACAAAGTTTCTTGTGGTAGTGTAGAGGTAGTCCATTTCAGCAAATTGCCCCAACTCTCATTCTGATCACACAGTGACATGGGAGGTATGTCTGGTTGTCAATATCTTTGTGCATCCATTACCAGATCTGTTTTTTTGTTTGCTTTTTACTGAGAAAAACTAGAAATCAGGTGTTATATGTGTACAAAAAGATGGAAGACAGGGTTTATTCAGATGAGAAAATCTGGAAGATTAAAGATTAAAATCTGTCACAAATGGAAAATGTGACATTTGTCATCAGAAACTTTTGAAATTATTTGCGATGACAAAAGAAAATGATTTTAAAACAGTAGTAAACTGAAACCAAACATTAGATAGGATATACTCTGTGATAGCCCAAGTTTGTAAAAAAACAAAAGAACAGATGGTGAGACAGCACTCTGTTTTTATTAGTTTTAGAATATCATTCTTATTAGGAAGGGTAAGTATAAATGGGAAATGTTCAGAAGACATAAGATAATGAGAAAAGCTAAACAAGATAATTGTTTTAAGAGCACCAGGGAAATGCAAATGAAAACAACTCTGAGATTCCACCTCACACCAGTCAGAATGGCTAAGACCAAAATCTCAGGTGACAGAAGATGCTGGCAAGAATGTGGAGAAAAAGGAAAACTCTTCCATTGCTTGTGGAATTGCAAGTTGGCACAACTCTGGAAATCAGTCTGGTGGTTCCTCAGAAAATTGGACATAGTACTACCTGAGGACTCAGCTATACCACTCCTAGGCATATACCCAAAAAATTCTCCTACATATAACAAGGACACATGCTCCACTATGTTATAGCAGCCTTATTTATAATAGCCAGAAGCTGGAAAGAACCCAGATGTCCTTCAACAGAAGAATGAGTAAAGAAAATGTAATACATTTATACAATGAAATACTACTCAGCTATTAAGAACAATGACTTCATGAAATTCTTAGGCAAATGGATGAAACTAGAAAATATCATCCTGAGTGAGATAATTCAATCACAAAAAAAGCCACACATGGTATGTACTCACTGACAAATGTATATTAGCCCAAAAGCTCATAGTACACAGGATACAATTCACATAACCATTGAAGCTCAAGAAGAAGGAAGACTAAAGTGAAGATGCCTCAGTCCTTCTCAAACCAGGGAACAAAAATATTCACAGGAGGAAATATGGGAATAAAATGAAGCAGAGACTTAAGCAAAGGTCATACAGATACTACCCCATAGGAGCCTGATATAGCTGTCCACTGAGAGGCTCTGCCAGATGATGACAAATACAGAGGCAGAGGCTCTCAACCAACCATTGAATTGAGAATGGGGTTCCCAGTGGAGGAGTTAGAGAATAGACTGAAGGAACTGAAGGGATTTGCAATCCCTGAAGAACAACAATACCAACCAACCAGAGCTCCCAGGACCTAAACCAAGATCCTAGTAGTAGAAATGGTCAGATCCATGGCTCCAGGATAAGCACTTGCTCCTGCCAAGGCTTAATGCCCCAGTGTAGGGGAATGTCAGGGCAGGAGGCAGGAAGGGGAGGGAGTGCAGGGGGAGGGGTACCCTCATAGAAACAGAGTTAGAGAAGGTAGGATAGGAGGTTTATGGAGGGGAAACAAGGAAAGGTAACAACATTCGAAATGTAAATAAAATATATCCATTTTTTTAAAAAGTAAAGCATTATGAGGGTTGGAGAGATGGCTCAGTGGTTAAGAGGACTGACTGCTCTTCCAGAGGTCCTGAGTTCAATTCCCAGCAAGTACATGGCGGCTCACAACCATACATAATAGGATATGATGCCCTCTTCTGGTGTGTATGAAAATAGTTACAGTGTACTCATAAATATAAAATAAATAAATATTTTTTAATAATAGAGCAAAATGTTTAAAGCTAATTTAGTGACATGTTGATCCTAATATATTTTTATTATCTACTCAAACTTGTGTATTTTGTTATATCTTAATCAAATATAAACTAATGGAGATATTTTCCAAAACTACTGACATAGAAAAATTACCATGCTTAGTTTCATCTTTACCAACTCAAACATGCTATTCATCTATCTGAGCTGTATCATGGTCACTATCACTTTTATACTTGTAAATCAGAGACAATGAATGCTCTTGAGATTAAAAACAGAAAACAAAAAGAAATCCACACAAACAAACATATGGTCCAGTTGGGCTCAGTGATGGGACCAGGTTACAAACTTAACTTTTTAAAATGTATTACAGTGTCATTTTCCTTATTCAACCACATCTTTAATCAATATATTTTGAGCACTTTTATTGTGTCTACAATGCTCCAGGGCATCTAGGGTACAGTCATAAGCATTCAATAACCAATGTCGTAATGAAAATAGATAAATAATGGATGAGTACATAAAATAAAATCAGAATTGATATTATCATTAACTCTTTACTGAATGCTTATTGATGTCTTGGATTATTCCTCGCTTCCAGTGATTTGTTAGTCATATGCGATAGGATTATAACTCTCACTGGACAAACTAAGAACTTGAGCACATAAATTTCAGAAAACTTTCCAATATAATAAAGATAAAGATAGGAATCTGAATAGCCCTGAAGAAGAGTCCTCTCCATCACATCCCCTACCCATGTCTCTTTGTCAGTAATGAGTATGGAGAAATGCAACATGAAGCAAAAATTACTCCTGGGCTGGAAAGAAATAGAAGGAGATGCTCAGGGGAGGCCTCCTGAAGGAGCTTCCATCTGCAGAAAGACTAGATATACAAAGAAGCATCTTGCTGTGAGAATGTTTAAAAGACAGTTACGTCCAGTGAGAAAAGAGTGAGTTCAGAGCTACTAAGGGGCTGTTTGTCATCAGGACTAGTTACAAGATGTATTTTAGCTTTACAACTAAGGAGATACTTTTCATTCAATCATCTGAATGAATGACATGATGACAAATGTATTTAAAGGTGTAGCTAGAGAACAGTGTGGACTAGGGGGAGAGACAAAGGATCGAGGTAGAAGTGTAGCAGAGGGTGAGTGACCTGACTTCAGTTGTGAAAGGAATAACCTGGGGAAAGTGCACAGATGGGAGTGTGCACCAGTAAGTGCCGATGCAGGAGACAGAACAGGTTGTCCTTGCAGTATGCAGTGAGAACTTCTGTTGTGACATGGCATCATGGAGGTGAGCAGGAAGGACAACACACTGAATGTCATGAAGAATATAAAAATAAATTGCTTAGGAATTAGGAGAAAGTAGACCTAGAATGCACAACTGTTTGTACCTGAGGACCCATAAAGACATACTCTTCTTCACTAAGGAAGTCCCAAGAAAGACCTGCTTAGTCTGCCTTCAGTGTGGTGGTAAACCTTTTACATACTGCTTTATGCAACATGTGAGATGTAGTATAATATGGGCAAGTAGAGATGCCAAATACATAGCCCTCCGTATAAGGACCACACAAGTCTAAAATAGATTTAGATTTTGAATGTAAATGCAGAAATTGTTAAACGTTAGTTGGTGTTAATTTCTCAGGACTGCATGGAAGCGCAGGAGTGATATAAACGGAAAAAGTGGTTTCAAGGAAGTGCTTTGTTCTAGTTCAGTATTTCATTTAGAAGATGGACATGAAGGAGTTAGTAAAATGTGCAGTCCAGGACGAGGACAAAGAAAGTGCTTCTGGAGTGAAGAAGATGGCTGGGGACGTGCTAAAGATGAATCACAAAGAGAAGGCGGCAAGAGAAATATGAGAACTGTGGCCAGCACTTGCAGCAGTCGCAAGAAGTATCAGAGAGGAGACAGAAGACTGGAATTAAAATGCCATCTCATTCATTCACAAAGATGACTAAACAAGATGGTTATGCAATTACAAATTCAGAGATTTATTTGTAAATTGAAAATACACCAAAGAAGAAAATATGATTAAAAAATAGAATGTTAGGCAATGCGGAAGCTAGGAAATGGAACCAAAGGCAACTACCATACATATTCAGACACCTGAGGGGGGGGGAGAGGGAGAGAGGGAGACAGGGAGAGAGGGAGAAAGAAAGAGAGGGGGGAGAGGGAGAGGGAGGGAGAGAGAGAAAGAAAGAGAGAGAGAGGGAGAGAGAGGGAGGTAGAGAGTGATGGAGGACGAGGGATGGGGAAGGGAGAGAGAAACCAAGAAAGTGAGAGAGAGAGAAGGAGAGAGAGAGAGAGAGAGAGAGAGAGAGAGAGAGAGAGAGAGAGAGAGAGACAGAGAGACAGAGAGACAGACAGAGAGACAGAGACAGAGAGAGACAGAGAGAGAGAGTATAATTTCAAGTCTCAGGAAGGGAAACCCTAAGGAAGAGAACCTCAGGAAAAGGCCACAGAAAACAAATAAAATTTTAACAAAAGAATAAGAAAAGAAAATTTGAATGTACTAGTGCCTTTCAGGAAGCTAACTTGTTAATTGAAAAATTAGAAATAAGGTTTGATTAAACATTATAAAGTCATTAATATCACATATTTGAAGAATAATTGTATAGAAAGACACACTAAATTTTTTTAAAGAAATTATGGCAAAGATGTAAAAGTGAAGAAGAAAAGAATGAGAGACACTAAGATCAGAAAATCTAGAAACATTTTTTGTATATTTTAATACTTTTCATATTTACTACAATAAACCTGTATCATTTGCATAACTGGAACAAAGGAAACATATCTGTATTGCTGTGCAGCACAGAAGCAAGAGACGTCCTGTCCTTCCAATGCCTAGTGATAAGGATGGTTCTGCTCAGCCTTCCTCACAACAAGCTCAGAAGCAGGAGGCAGTGTCTCCTTCTCCTCTTGGTTCTTCTCCAGTGCCATCATTCTTCAAGTAATTGAAATGCCATTCCTTTGTGTTTCTGTGTCTTTGTTTCTAAATGTGCCCAAGTCATACAAATCTTCTGCTAAATAATTCTAACAGATAACTCTGGATAATTTGTTACTACTAAGATGTCAGCATAAACCTTAAAATGGGCAGGAAAACAGCATTATGTTTTCTCTATGTTGTAAACACATAAGCATATATTTATATATAAAACCAGATATATGCTCCATAAGTTATATTAACTATTCAAGGAAACCATCTACAGATTTAGTAAAAACAGAGCTTTCTAATAGTAAACTGAATTTTTGTTTCCTTGTGTGAAATGATGTGATACTGCACCTAAGATGCCCCAGGTTGTTAAACTTTATTTACAAAAAAACTGCTCAGAATTTACAAACTAATTTTGCAAACTCTACACACTGCTAATTGCAAATCAATACCTATTATGTCAAACCGAGTAGTAGCTGGTTGTTTTATTTCTTGGCTATGTCCTTTGTAACATTAGAGTTGCCCTGAAGATTTAAATTTGGATTTTTTACTTTGGCTTCCAATGTATCATTGGTTTTCTGCATGGTCCATAATCTACATGATAAGACTGTCAAACCAAGGGCTTAGATTCCAGGTAATTCATTCACCATGTCATGAGATGCATTTGCAGAAATCAAGTGCAAGATTGAAAGCACAACATTAGAAGTACAGTTTAATTTTTAGAAAGGCAATAAAAGAGGCTCTAGGAACTTAGACATCAAGTTCTCACTGCCACAGAAAACAATGGGACCATTTTCTAAGGTTCAGTGTTAAGTCTGAGGAAAGGACAGCTGTGAGCAAACTTAGGAAACAAGTGTGTATATGGGCAAGGCAGAGCCAGCAGGGCCAGGTTAATTATCTCAGGGTCTAGACATTAAGAAGATTGTCAGCTAGTCTCTGAGGCAGTCAGATGGCACTGCCAACTCGCAGGCATCCCCAAGGTCTAACAGTTACTGCAATGTCATATTTCAGATGACAGGTAATACTTGAGAACACACCGACACTAAGCTCCTCAATTACAGTCAATGTCAAGGTTTTACAACCAGAGAACTGTTAATTTCAAACATACACACATATCGTCTGACAGAAGCCTTTATAAAAGACAAGTGTTTAAAGCACCTATAATGCAATGCTAAAGAACTCTCTAGGGCATTTACAAAAAGACAATGTATTTTGGGATATAGCCAATGGGATAAAAAATGCAGGGAATATCTACTTAAACTCCACTTTTCCATATTATCATACTGTTATATACTTAAGCTTGCACAGGTGCAGTGTTATTTCTTAAAATAACCTTATTGAAACTATAACTCCTTTAAGAATATGCAAATTCTATTGATGATATAAAGAACAAAAGAGAAAGCAGCTTGACACAAAAGAACTCAGGGAGAAACTGACTTAATGTTTAAGGCATTCTTATGTAGAATTTACGTGATACTGTCAATAGAATTTTCTTTTCATTTAAGTACTATAATCCCCTCCCCGAACTGAATAGATTATGTACATAATAAAACTAAACATGAGTTGCTTTCTTTTTTCACAATGATGCTTATTGGTGTGGAGTTTGTGGAGGGATGCCCGAAATTAGGCTTTGGGTCAGTTTGATTTCCTTCTGTATCTCTCTTTATGAGGCTTCATGTTTACCTGAAGTGTGGCCTCTTCTTCCCTCCTGTGGTACAAGTTCTAATCAAGTACTGCATGGATCTATCTGGTGTCATTATATCCTCACAGTAACTGAACAAATGAAGGCTTAGTTTCATAGAAACGATATGGAATATGTATAAGTCACAATGAAAGGAAATGTTAATTCTTTCCACAGATGCCAGTGGAGGAATTTATTTATTAAAAGTGCAAATCTATCTGTAAGATAGACGATAGAGAAAATCACAAAGAAGGGAACGTATCATTGCTGCTGTTGCTATGCAGAGGTTCCTGAGAACTTAGGGTCAGAGGGAACAGAGAAGGCAGTTCTAATGTAATGGAAAGAAATTTATAGATGTATTCATATGTTTTCATAATGCTGAACTGAACTGTCTGCTCTAAGTTCCCCAGGGCACATCAGTCTCTTCCATTCCTACTGCCGGAAAAGTAACTACTGCTCACTGCTTATTTCTACTAGCCTGTGCCTGAGGCACTAGCATTTGGGGGTCTCTGTGTATTTTCTTAGTTACAATGGAACACAGCTGTGTTTTTATCTGTAACAATATGGTGTGGTTCCCACTAGGTCAGCACTCTGAACTTTCTGGGTGTGACTTTTGGACTCTTGCCCATAGTGTGGCAACAGGTTTTCTTCTCACCATTCACTGGCCTCTAAATCCTCCAAACCATAAAATTTACCCAAATATGCTTTAACGTTAATAAGGATGTAAACACCTGTAATCCCAGGACCCTTGGAATACACAAACATAAAAATAAACAGCTATATTTAGTAAAACACATCAAGATACAGACAGATAGACAGGGCTCATCTAAGTGGCCAAACTCCTGTCCTTAATCCAGCTGTATATAGAGAGAAGAAGGAACAAAGATATTAATGAAATTTAAACCACTTTAAAATTCAGAGCATGTCCTAGCATACCAGCTGTCAGCATCTATGCAAAAGTACCCAGAGTTCAGTTATGGTGAAAAATGGTTTGGAAAAAAAAAGTTCTTCCTATCTGTAAGTTACACCATCTCCTCCGTATCCATGTCTATGTATCTTTAGGAGTACACAAGTGCCTGCAGTAAAGTAAGGGACGGGAGACATTCAGTGAAGGGATCATAGTACAAAGGATAGGAAGGGGCTGTGAGGGATGAGCAGGTACTACATTCTCCTGTTTGAGGACACCGCCTCAAATACTTTCTGTGATTAGCAAAAGGCATAGGAACTACTATAGGGTCTTGACAAATCCCCAAAGCAGGATGGCCAGCTTGTCAGTGCAGGTTCACGTGGACATAGTAAATTTCGAAATTACATTAATATCAAAAGTAATATGATAAAAGAACTTATAGTCAGATGGGAACCCATTTACATCAATGAACTAGAAGATGTGTCAGGAAATGCTACTTGATTTTTAAAAAGAAAACATGGATGTATAAAGGAACACTGAAATTTCTACAGCTGTTTAAGAGAAAGTAAGAGGAGAAAATTAAAATTTTAAATCTTTTATAGCTTGTTGTGAAATATCCATAACCACCAAAAACAAGTTAATACGATGTACACAAAATTTCAAGATTCTCAGCATACGGAATGTCCCTGAATTACTCCATAGATGAAGATAGCCTATAGAATATGCATGCATAGAAAGGCTGAGTTACAAGAAATTAGAGAGTTAGTGCATTAACAGAGACAGATCCAGATCCATGGAGGGGCCAGCAGGTTGGAGACACCAGAGGAAAGCAGGTTCTGTGAAAAAGGAAAGGCTGGCTAAGAGCAATTTTTTCCCACTAGGGAAAATAAGTCATTCTTTCTACGCAAACTTGATTGTGAAACTTAGTAATTCATGGGTAAAAATACCCAGACATCGGTCAGGATGAAGATGGAAGGCTCTAAGCACTGGTTTACAGTTCCCCCAGATGTTACTTGGTACATATTTTCCTGTTTGAGAAAACTCTTGCATTTTCCTTCAATGTTCTGAATGTCATGTTTTTTTTTTCTTTAACCTCAATCAAACCACCTCTTCGGAATCTGAAGGACTCTCATGATGAATTCTAAGAAGTGCCACAAAACTTTAAGAGTCTGTGAGACATTATGTTATCTCTGAAAATGCTTTGCATCCACTGACCCTGTGGAGCTCAGGTCATTATATAGTTTTCATTGATCAGGAAATAAAATCCAAGACAGTTCTCATGGAGATCAGTGGTCACGCGATTAGTAATGGTAAGGCAGGGATAGAAATATTTGGCCAAATTTCTTAGCCACTCAATATGTTGCTACTACATTTGGCAACATTTTTGATGGGTAACGCTCACCAATCTTAACAGTCACTGATACAAGACATATGAAATCATGTCCCTGTGTGCCTGTAGCTCATCTCTGGATTGTAAAATGTCTTTACAATCAGTGCTCTGCCCAGTTATTGCAAGCCTTAAACAGCACAGGTCTGAGTTCACACCTATTACTACTTATCACTTGAGTCCTTACACAGTCTTCTGAGAGAATCACCATACTAATACTCAACTATCAAAAATCGCAAGTAAGTGCTGCAAGCAATCAGAGCAGAGAAGCGAGACTTTCAAAGTAAGCTTTTGAAATACAGTAATTTTGTCACAATATACATCATTCAAATGCTTTTAGACACTACTGTTTTCGCTGACTTTCATATGTGCCTGATATGTTTACATGAGGAATGCAATTTGCATGCATGGAGTGGGTGGTGTATCTCCCTTCAGCATTGTGACAGGCTGTGAGACTCCGTTGGATCCTTGGGTTGTCCAGTAGCTGAAACTACAATTTGGGCATCTGTCCTCTCCTTACTACAGAGTAAACTACAAACACCTAAGAACATCCCTGACCAGTTGCTAACTAATATTCTCTCTTCCTTTATTTTTACTCTGTCTTAAATTTTCAACATATTCATGTTTTCCCTGGAGTTCATATAAACTATGAACGTAATGAAAATGCCATTTTATTTTTCTTAAGCAATTGGGGTGTTTTTGTGCTCTTCCTAATAATGAGTTTGAGTAGAATTTATTTATTATAAAGAAAAAGAGTGGTTTTAAATTATACCTTCAGAATTTCATTAATCTAACAGCTGTCTGTATCTTAGGCTAATATATACAAAATATTCACTTTATACATTTGCTAATATTTAATACTGTTTAATACTCCCAAATACTCATTAATCACTCATGATGAGTTGCTTTTCATGTTAATTTTTAATATGAGATGATTTTTAATAATTTACATTTTAATACCTGTATGCAAATTATAAACATTTATAATCAGATATGAAAGAGGTATAGAGTCCCTGGACAGTCTGAATTTTAACACATGTGTACAATTAAAAAATGAAATTTATATTATTATAAAATACCATGTAAACAATATTTATTAATATACTAATTTAATGTTAAATATTTAGGTGTGTCCTATAGAAATCATATGCATGTGTAATTTATTTCATCTTCATAAGCTCACATATGAGGCAGAACTGACTTTGGATTTTTAGCAGAACAAAATACAAAGGTAGACAGATATGCTAGTTTATATGACTGTGTTCAAATACTGTAAAAGCAAGTGTTTTCAAAAGCTGGAGAATATTTAAGAGCCCTATCAGACTCCCATACTCTGTCACCTTTCTATATACAGTATACATTATGGGAATGAGAAAAGGCTTAGAGATGTATAGTATATTTTGTTTCTGTAGAAGATATAAACTCAGTACCCAGAACCCAAGCCTGATAGTTTGTAACCACTGGTAACCCCTGCTTCAGGGAAATCCAGTACCTCTGGCCATTAAGAGCACCTATACTCATATGCACACACCCATGAACAAGCACACACATACAGGTAATTAAAAATAAAACCAAAAAATAAATGATTACACCTCTAACATTATATTGTCAACTCATTTCAGCGGAGTGAACAACCTAAATTATATGTGTGTATACATATATATATGTGTGTGTGTGTGTGTGTGTGTGTGTGTGTATGTATAGATATGTGTGTGTATGTGTGTATAGATATGTGTGTGTATATATGTATATATATATGTATACATATATATATATGGAACTGGAACTCAATCATATGCACAATTCTAAAATCTCAGTCATGTGACTCAAGAGACCTTTAAACTAGAAGGTTACTTTTTTTTCTGTTGAATTTGCCTTGGTCAATGCTGAATGTATGTATAATCTTATATTTTAATGCTATTTCATTGCTGATGTATAGGAACTTTATTTTCATTTCTTCATGGGAGTCTATTTAGTATCTCTATATGATTAGATCTAAAAATGTTAAATACATTTCCAAAACAAAGTATTTTCTGAGATTATACTAAAATTCCAATGTTTCTCCCTTCTCTTTCCTTCTCCAACCCTTACCCTATGTAATTCTCACCATTCAACTGCAAATCTGTGACCTCTTCTTTCACCTATTGTTATTAATTTGTATCCAATATACCTGTGTATTCCTAAATATGACCCAATCAGTCTTTCTCATGTGACTTATATTTGTATTTTCAGGACCTGCATTGGGCACTGGACAATCAGGTGATGTGCTCTTCCTTGGTGAGGACCACCTCTCCACATCTCCAGTTTTTCTCCATTGCCTATAGTTCTTTGTGTATAGTTGAGGCATTAGGTTTTTTCCTAACCCTTACGGTATGCCCACTAGTGTTGGTTCTGTCATGCTCATGTTTGGTCAGCTGTGGTAATACTTGATGGGTAGGAGGTTATTAGATGACATCTCACAGCAAACTCCTTGGTCCCCTGGCTCTTACAATGTTTCTATACCCTCTTTTATGTTTTACATCTATCGTAATGAAATCACTGTAGCTTTTGATAATTTGTATATACTATATTTTATGAAATGATATTCTCTATAATAAATTAAATAGTATTCCTATATTTTAGTATTATATCTATTTTAATATATATTTGATATATTATATTGTATTATATTATGTTTGATTATATCACAAATTTTTCATGTATAAGAAAAAGATGATGAACTAAAATCACTTCCTTGGTTGCAGAAATAGAATTATATTTGTCCTAAATATCTTGTTTCTTTTAATTCTTGCTAGTTGATCTTTTTCCTATGGAATATGCATTTATTTTATGAATGAAATAGTTTTTACAATCAATGAAGCATACCATGAGACTAAGTAGAGATAAATTATGGAAGCCAAATATATTACAATATTCTTGAAATTTTCTTATAAATCATGTTTTTTATATAAAGTTCACTTCATATAATGTGTTCTCCTGAGAAGAAAATGAATTTGGGCTCTTTCTTTCAGTTTCTACATAATAATATAATCTTAGCCTCTGTTTAACCTGTCATCTTAGCTTACATTGATTTTTAAAAAATTTCCAGAAATAGTTTGTAAGTTTTGAAATCCACCCAGATTTGAGTACCAGGATAAATTCACAGTGTTTCCTGTATCGTTTACTCTGTATGAAGTTTTTCTTATCCGTGTCTAGGCATTGTCCACTTTGTGCCTGCTAATCTTTCGGTTCCATCTTAGTTGCCAGAACGTTATCTCATATCATTACAAAAGAATGATTGAGTTTATAACAATAACAAAGTTTCAGACGACAACATCATAAACTTAATCACATTTTAATACATTCTTGCAATTTCTCAAGATTATTTTTAGGTATTGATTTTAGGCATATATGTGTAGAAAGAACACAGCATACACAGGGTTCAATGGCATCACAGGTTCACATACATTATGAACCGTTTATGCTCTATTGGCACTTGGGAGCTGTCTTGTTTTTCCCCTGAGTTCAGGTGCCTTTATTACATATGTGAGAATTTAAAGTAAAATATTATCTGCTGCTTCTTGTACTTTTATAATAGATTCATTTGGAAGCAAGTATTAAAATTCTGGCTAGTTATGAATAAAAGAAAAATGACTATTCATCAGTCTTTGTAAAAATGTCAGAAGTTTAATATCATAAATGGTAATGTACAACAATAGCTAAATATGTAAATGTCATAATGAAACATACTTTTTATTTTAACTTCATAAATTGATAAAATAGTTAAAATATCACGTATTTATTTAGATATGATACATATTTTAACTGGAAAAAATCCCTTTGTAAGAATTTCAAATAAATTAATGCTTCCAACACAATGATCTATTTACCATTCTGACAGAAAAGAAAACCACACCATGATAACAGTGAAATAATTAATAGGAAGACATTAAGGACCTTAAACAAAATCAACATGAGAGCTTTTCCAGATCGAGATAGTAAACACTGATTATTTCTCTGATGTCTGGCTTACTCTAGACTCTCAGTGGCACTACAAAAATATGGAATGAATTCATAAATGGTTCATTTAACATGATGCTCTAGGAAACCTTGGTTGAGCTTCTTTTCACTCATACACTGCACTACAATTGATACATCAATATAGTCCTCATCCATCTCTTTCAGCTGACAGGAAGGATATCCTGTTTAGTCATTGGTTAGGATAGAATGAAAGCTAATTGAACCATGAAAATGTTTAAATTCTTCATTCTGTCCTCATTAACTCTGCTCTAACAGTGTTTAGCCAGTCCCAGCTATAGGAAGTAGCCACGTTCATAATCTCTAATTATATAGTTCTAAATGCCCAAATATTAGGGCTGAAATTGTACTGAATTGGATGAAAAATACATCCTAAGAAAACATGAATAATGTGGCATATGCAATGGTGTAAATTTTAAATCTAGGAAAAGTTAGATCCCATTTTTAGGTACAATTCACTGAACTCACATAGGCAATTAAGTCTAAAACTTCTCTATTAAGACCTGTAGCTCCCAGTTTAAAGATACTCTGTAACATTTGTGAAATATTTAATAACTTGATGTCTAGTACTTAAAATTTTACAATCTGTTGATGTTGCCATATTGAATATACCAATTAAAAGTGTGTGACTAACCAACTATTCTGAACAAGATCTCATTCAAATGTCCCAAAGGTATAAATAAATCCTGACCAACAGTTGGGTATAACTTTAAATTTACAGCTGAATTTGGGTAAATGATATTGACTCACAGAAATAGAAATCTCATAGCCCAAAGCAAAGATCAATGGAGTGATAAAGAATATAAAGTAGTTTTTTTTCTTTTTGGAAAGAAAGGCTATATGGTTAAAATGAATATAATTCTTGTGAAGGACATATGGCATTCACCATTTTCCCCCCACAAACTAAGTATGAAATGCTTGAAGTTACTGCATAGAGTGTTGCACTCTGTGGAAATGCCCAACCTGGTACTTGAAATGATGTGTGATTTTATTTTCAATCCATGAGTCGACTGCCCTAAATACTTTGGGAATTGTTGAAGTTCAGGATTATATCTTCTTTCCTTTATCATTGTTTTTCTAAGACGTGGCAAATAGACAGATACTGTGTTCCTTGGAGAAAAACAAATATGCTCAAATACTTGTTGGGAATCTTCTTGGAGTCAGACATTAGATGCACAATGGTTAATCAAGGAGGATTAACCTTGGCCCCAGTGCAATTTTAAATTCAGTGGATAAAATGCAGTGGATGCAAGAATCCCCATGTGACTACCACATATCAAGCTACTCCATCAGCCTTTGAGCTCACACCTTCTAACTAATAACTTATTTTTCACTTTTTGATAATAAAATGTTTTCACTTCCTGAAGGTTCTTAATATACCATCCTCCTATTGATAATTACAAAGTACAGCATACATCTCCTGCTCTTCTGATTGTCCCTACAAGTTTGAGTGTTCCACAATCAGTATTCTGAAAAGGACAGCATTTCTCTCTTCAAAGAAAAAGCATCTTAAACTATTGAGTTATGCTTCTGGGAACTAGACTACCCAAAGGTGTAATATCTCTGATGGAGGCAGATTGCCCTGGCCAAGGGCCCCAAAGGCAGATGAAGAACAGAAAGAATGTGAGATATGATACATTAAAGATCAGTATGTGATGATGGGCCAGTGATGATGGATAGTAAAGGCAATGAGTCTTGCTATTCCCAGAAAGGTACTGAAGTGCTTAGAGATTCTGCCTTAGAAATGACAGAATCAATGTGACACCTTGAACTGAAGCCCTAACCGACTATATAGTATGAGAAAATAAGGAAGGCCACTTAAGGTGACACTTAACTTAGGTGTGTCAATCATAAGGGTCCAAAAGATAGAGATCCAGTCAAGAGTTCCAGAAGAATGAAACCAAGAATGGGATGAGATCAGTCAAGGACAGGAGTCAACTTGGAATGACAAGAGAATAAGTGAACCTAGACAACCATATGCTTCTCAGTGTCATTCACTATGGCTTCAGGAGATTTACTCTCAAAGCCTAGAAGGAGCATTGGAAATGGACAGAAGTGAACTTCAAGCGTTCTATCAAAAACTACCTACACATCTCACTATCAATAGTAATTCCAATATCTTTGACAACTCTGTGACCATAGAAAAGAAAATTCTTTGAGACTTTGATGCTTTGATTATTTATATAAAACCAGGAAGAACAAAGCCTCACCAATCCTCTGTGATTAACTTTGGAATACGACAATGTCAACCAGACAAATGAGTATCTGATAAGGTGAGTGACTAGTCCATGGCACAGAAGTATCTGGAGGGCAATGGTGCAATAAAGTGTGTTCTATTTACTGTAGAGTCTGAACTATTGTGTTCAGTTTTCCTGTGCACTTGATCACTTGCAGTAAATGAACACTATGAAGAACATACAGTAATATGCCTTCCAATGAATCTCCAAGAGAAGTGATCTAATTTATAATCTGTGGAGATTATGTACTATTATTGCATTGATAAACAGTTTACGTCCCCATGGCATCTTCTGAAACAATTTACTTATAAATAAGGATGCATTGTAGAATTTTATCAACATGTATTTTTTGAGGCAACATAAAAAGAAGATGTTTATGAGCATAGTTAGCAATGCCTTATGCTGCAGAAGACACTTTAATATTTCCAAGCATTGAATAAGGAAGCACATATCAGATCAGTATTATTCTTACACAGGGTGTAGTTATATCCAGCAACTGTTTCATATAGATCCATAGGGAAAAGGAAGAAGGAAAAAAACCAAAAACGTCCAATGAATGGAATTAGATCACCAGTAAGCTCATAATTTCGTACCATTTGATCGGTTTTCTAATGGCTATAGCTTAATGAATCAATTAGTTTCATGGGACCAAGGATAAGTGCAGATTTAATGTTCTGTGTCATATTACTGATGAGAACTCCTCAAATCCATGTCTAGCTGGAGCTTATAAATAATTAAACACAAAAATATTTTATTTTATATCTCCTTTATGAGTTGATAGATGAATAGATAATTGTGGGAAGTAAAAGTGAAGAAAAGAAAAGAAGTATAAAGAATTATATTCTGAAAGAAAATTTGCTAATTAACTATACTCCCTTTTTTCAAAATATATTTAGCACACTGGTCCTCAAATCTCTTGTCTGTAAGAGACTATATTACAGATTCTAGGGGGAATATATGATCTTTGGATATTTTCCATGAACTTTTTCCAGAGGCAATGGGATGTGGTTATTAAATACTACACTGCAAATCTAACTGATTTGGCTATTATTAAACTGTGTTAACCATTATGTTTTTGTCAATTAGAACTGGTGACAAATCATAAAATAAACTCATAAGTACAGTGCTTCTGATGGTAGCATTTTTGTTTTACTCTTTATTTTTAATTTTTAATATGCAAATGGGAGGTTTAAATTTGCTTTAAAGTGTTAAATGCATTAACAGGAATACCTTTAAAAATAGAGTAGATCTCCACCCATATTCTGATCTTTTGCTAACCAAACTTCATGCTGATGTTTTCTTGTGCAGTACCAAGATGAATTATTGCAGTAGATACTAGGCACTGGTTAGTATACGAATTTGTATATTCAGGAAATTTAAAGGTAACCGAATTATGTCTGTTGGATACTCAATGTAGACTGACTGTCAGCAAATATTTCTGAACAGCCTATGAATGGTCTAGTAGACTTATGATGATTGATGGTAAACCAGAAACTATTCCTGGCACTTATAAATAAGTGTCAGTATACTTCTGAAAATAATGGATCTCGTTCCGGGGCAGATGTACTAATAGAAGTCTTAGGACATACCTATCATTTTTTAGTTTTCCTTTTTTTTTTTTTTTTCAGGAATGGTAGTCAGGCACTTGTTAATTTACCTCCTTCCAGAGGTGTCTGAAAAAATACATAGTAAATCCTCAAATATATAGCACTTTGTTAAAGGTGTGACCAATTCGCCTTGTATGATGGATGCTTTATGTACTAATTGTGACATTGATATACAGTCCATGAACACACTGGGGTCCTCCCCTTACATCTTTACCGAAAATGGAAATATTGCTACCAAAAGACAAGCTTGAGTCTCTATTAGAATGATTGATACTTTTGAATATAAACATGGAAACCTCCTCTCCAAGAGGTGGCCTGGCTACACTGGCTGCTGCTATCATTTCTGACAGGTTTTATGAGACCTTCAATCAGTGAGGGACCCTGTGGAGAGCCACCTCAAATGTACTTGCCAGTCTGACTTCTTACAGCAATGAACTTCAGGGCTTAGTTTAGTACCCAAAGCCATGAGGCTCAGAGAAAGCATGGTCTCCAAACTACACAAAGGCATTGCTGAACACTCTAGCGCATTATTCTCACACTCCCAACAAATTCATTCTGAGGGAGGAATACTGAAAAAGATGGTTTTGTGCCAGGAAAAGAAAAAAAATAAGATTGGGTAGTTTTATTTGGTGAAAATTAGACATTACCCTAATTACCCGAAATTGGTGAGTGTGTGTGTGTGAGTGTGTGTGTGTGTGAGTGTGTGTGTGTGTGTGTGTGTGTGTGTGTGTGTGTGTGTGTGTGTGTTTGGGAATGACGATAACAAAACAGATAAAAAAATCCAGGAAGAAGTCTATATTGTGTTTCTATTTTCAGTTTGGATCTTCATTCTGGCTTTGGAATCTATTATAATTAAAAAAATGGAAAACAGATTCACAAATGTGTGTATAGACATATTGACAGTGTACACAGCTGATCAGTTTGCATACAATGCCAGTCTAACAAAGGTTCAGAAAGCTGGATGTGTTGCATTTGTAAGGTTCCACACTTACCCTGATTAATGATAACATCTGCACTGGGCTCTGGTTGGTTCTGGAAACGCCACTTCATATGCAACTTAGGACAAATGACATGCATCTACTCTACTGCATGGTTGTAGAAATCCCACAGCAACTTACTGAGAACTTACTCTGAGTCCCACAGCATAACTACAGGAAATGATGTCTAGGGACCATATTGGTTTCAGTACGACTGTGACACAAAACAGTCCTGTAGGTAAGTTAGGGTTTTTTCTGTAAAGTGACATGAATAAGTAAGTTCAAATCATCCACTCCATTTTCCTGCCACAGACATTTTGAGGTAAGCAACTAAGGATTGGTTTTCAGAAAGACACTTTAAGTGACAAAGATGCCTATTTCATTTCTAGCACCGATCGTATTCAACAGCCTACTTTTGTCTTTGAAAAACATGGTCTAGGAATAATAAAAATGTTTACTTCTTTCTTTTATTCTTATATTCCTTATATATATATATATATATATATATATATATATATATGTGTGTGTGTGTGTGTGTGTGTGTGTGTGTGTGTGTGTGTGTGTATACATATATATATAAGTAACAGTGTACATACATCACGAGACAATACAGGTATATATATATATATATATATAATATGTATATTTACATTTATATATGTATATATTATATATACAGAGAGAGAGAAAAAGAGAGAGAGAATTTTTTAATGGAGCACATTTTAGAAAGACATAAATTTCAGAGATAATTAGATTTAGGAATAACTGAGTAAAACAACACTTGACCACTGTAATTATAATTTTTCCCATACCCATTCGTATACAGGAATACATTCTTCCCTCTTAGCAAAACAGTAAGGAACAGTAAGGTATCTTGAACATATTTCCCTGTCAGTGCATATGCTGTCAATATCGCTGTAGTGAACCTAAGAATACCTTTTTATGTGACTATGATTTGTTCTTCATTATGATGTTTCCTTCCTAAATATGAATAATTAATTTGAGTATGAAAGATTGTTAAGTACTGGATTTCAATTTTTTTCTAGCATATGTCTAGATTCAAGATCTACAATAAGAAATTGTTAGATATATACTTGCTTAAATATCTTCTCAAATGTATCCATTAAGAAAATACTCTAAAAGGGACAAATATAGGAGCAGTGATTGGAGAAAAGATAATACAGAGACAGCCTTATTAGGGGATCCACGCCATATGCCACCACTAAACCAACGCACTATTGCTGATGCCGAGTAGTGCTTACTGGCAAGAACCTGATATGGATGCCTCCTCAGAGGCTCTGCCAGAGCCATACTGATACAGAGGAGGATGCTTGCAGCTAACCATCAGACTGAACATGAGGACCCCAATGAAGGAGCTCGAGAAAGGACTGAGGGAGATGAATGGATCTGCATCCTCACAGGAAGAACAAAATGATCAACGAACCAAACCCATCACAGCTCCCAGGGACTAAAACACCAATCAGTGAGTTTGCATGGAGAAACCCATGGCCCCAGGTGCATATGCAGCAGAAGATATTCTCTGGCATCAATGGGAGAAGAGGCCTTTGGTCCAAGGAATGCCAAGGTGCTGAGGTGGGAGAGGGTGGTTGGGAGAGGGAGCATCTTTATGGAGGCAATGGAAGGGGGAGGATGGATGGGATTGTAGGAAAGGGATAAAATCTAAAATGTAAATGCAAAAAATATCCAATAAAAAATTGAAAAAACTAAAATTTAAAAATTTTAAAAAGAAAACAAAAAAATTGACTTCCATGCAAGCAGCTAACATACTACTTGAAATTAATCGAACAGTCTGTCTTTGTACCAATAATATGCAGTTTTTACTATGAATGCTTTGTAGTTCAGCTTGAGATCAATCATGGTGATTCCTCCAGAAGGTCTCCTTAACCAACTCTTCCAAAAACATTTCTGGAGCCAGATGGTTTTAGTGCATAATTCTACCAGACCTTCAAAGGGTTACTTATACCAACACTTCTTAAACCATTCCATATAATAGAAACAGAAGAAACATTGCATAATTCATTCTATGAAGACATAGGTATGCAGATACCTAAACTGCACAAAGACCAACAAGAAAAATTTAGACTACTTTTTCTTATGAATATCCATGCAGAAGTTCTCATTAAAATCATTGCAAACTGAATCCAAGAATACATCAAAATAATCATTTACCAAGATCAAGTAGGCATCGTTCAGAAATGCAGGGATGTTCCAATATTAAAAAGAAATCCATCAATATAATCCACTATATAAACAAGCTTTAAAAAGTCACAGGTGCAAATAGTTTTAGATACAGAAAACAAAACATTTGAATAAATACAATATCCATTCTTGTTTAAAGTATTGAGAAGATCAGAAATTCAAGGCTGATACATAAACATAATTTAAGCAATATGCAGTAAACCACCACCCAATACAAAATTAAATAAAGATATACTTAAAGCAATACCACTAAAATCAAGGAAAAGACAAAGCTGCTCACTATCTATTTAATAAGTATGCAAGTTTTAGCTAGAAAAATAAGACAACAAAAGTAGATCAGGGGTACAAATTGGAAAAGAAGTCAAGGTATCACTACTTGCAGATAATGTGATTGTATGCATAAAAGATCACAAAAGTTCTATGTGAGAACGTCTACAACTGATAAACAACTTTACCAAAGTGGCTGGATATTAAATTAACCAAATAAATCTACAGCCTTTCTTTACATAAATAATAAATAGGCTGAAAAATAGTCCCAAATAATACAAAATACTTTGGTGTGACTCTAAGCATACAAATGAAATATCTGTATGACAAGAACTTCAATTTCTCAAGAAAGAAATTGAAGAAAACCTCAGAAGATGGAAAAGTCTCTGATGCTCATGGATTTGTAAAATTAACACAATAAAAATTGGTTACATCACTCAGGATGATAGCTTCAAGTTCCATCCATTTGCCTAGGAATTTCTTGAACTCATTGTTTTTAATAGCTGAGTTGTACTCTAAATGTACCACAATTTCTATATCCATTTCTCTGTTAAGGAACATCTGGGTTCTTTCCACCTTCTGGCTATTATAAATAATGCTGCTATGAACATTGTTGAGCATGTATCCTTGTTAGATGTTGGAGCTACTTTTTGGTATATGCCCAGGAGTGGCATAGGTGGGTCCTCAGGAGGTATTATGTCCAATTTTTTGAGGTACTGCCAGACTGATTTCCAGAGTGGTTGTACCAGTTAACAATCCCACCAAGAGTGGAAGAGTGTCCCTCTTTCTCCTCATCTTCCCCAGCATCAGCTGTCCCCTGAAGTTTTGATCTTAGCCATTCTGACTGGTGTGAGATGGAATCTTAGGGTTGTTTTTATTTCCATTTCCCTGATAACTAGGGATGTTGAGTATTTCTTTATGTGCTTCTCAGCCATTTGATATTCCTCAGTTGAGAAGTCTCTGTACCCCATTTTTAATAGGATTATTTGATTTTCTAGAGTGTAACTTCTTGAGTTCTTTGTATATATTGGATATTAGCTCTCTATTAGATTTAGCATTGGTAAAGATCTTTTCCTAATCTGTTGGTTGCTGTTTGGTCTTTTTGACAGTGTCATTGGCCTTACAGAAGCTTTGCAATTTTATGAGCTCCTATTTGTCAATTCTTGATCTTAGAGCAGAAATCATTGGTGTTTTGTTCAGAAAATTTTATTTGAACCACTTGTATTTGAGCTTTGTACAAGGAGCTAAAATGAGATCAACTTGCATTTATCTGTATGTTGTCTGCCAGTTGAACCAGCACCATATGTTGAGGAGATTGTCCTTTTTCCATTGAATGTTTTTAGCTCCTTTGTCAAAGATAAAGTGACCATAGGCCTGTGAGTTCATTTCTGGGTCTTCGATTCTATTCCATTGGTCTACTTGCCTGTCTCTGAACCAATACCAGGTATCACAATTGATCTAATACAGCTTGAGGTCAAGGATGGCAGGTTTTTTGTTTGTTTGTTTTTTGTTTTGTTTTGTATTTTTATTGTTGAAAATGGTTTTTGCTATCCTGAGTTTTTAATTATTGGAAATTAATTTGAAAATTTCTCTTTCTAATTCTATGAAGACTTGAGTTTGAATTTTGATAAAGATTGCATTGAATTTTATAGATTGCCTTTTGCAAGAGAATAATTTTTACAATATTGATCCTTCCAATCAATGAGCATGGGAGATCTTTCCATCTTCTGAGGTCTTCTTCAATTTTTTTCTTTAAAGACTTGAAGTTCTTGTCATACAGATCTTTCACTTGCATTGTTATGGTCACACCAATGTATTTTATATTTTTGTAACTATTGGGAAGGGTGTCAATTCTCTAATTTCTTTCTCAGCCAATTTGTCTTTTGAGTATAGGAAGGTGGCTGATTTGTTTGAGTTAATTTTATATCCAGCCACTTTGTTGAAGGTGTTTATCAGCTGTAAAAGTTCCCTGGTGAATTTTTGAAGGTCATTTAAGTATTCTGTCATATCGTCTGTTAATCATGATATTTTGACTTTTTCTTTTCCAATTTGTATTCCTTGACCTCTCTTTGTTTTCTTACTGCTCTGGCTAGTACTTTCAGTACTGTACCTAATAGGTAGTGTACTCATGGTTTGTACTCACAGATAACCAGATACTACCCTGCATATACACACAAAAGTTCAAAATACCAAAGAAATCCCCCACAGAACGTATAAAGCTCAAAAAGAAAGAAGACCAGAAGGTGAAATAGAAGAATAGGTATTGAAGAAAAGATCTACAGAGATGGCCTTACCTGGAGAACCGCCCCATATGCAGCCACCGAACCCAAGCAAAAAGTGTTTACTGACAGGAACTAAATATGGAGGTCTCCTCAGAGGCTCTCCTAGAGTTATATAGATAGAGATGATGGTGCTTCTAGCTAAACATCAAAGGGAACCCAATGAAAGAGCTAGAGAAAGGACTGAAAAAGCTGAAAGATTTTCACCCTCGAGGGAAGAACAACATCATCATCAGGCAAGGCACTGAGGTGGAGAGGGAGCACCTTCATGAAAGCAAGCTGAGGAGGAAAAGGGAGGGGAGTGGGGGAAGGGTATAACATTTGAAATGTAAATGCAGAGAATAGCCAAAAAATTGAAAAAGCAAAATAGTAAAAATGGACATCCTCCAAAAATAATCTACAGATTCAACACAATCCCCATCAAAATTCAACACAATTCTTCAAAGACATGGAAAGAACAATTCTCAGTTTCATATGGAAAACAAAATCCTGAATAATGAAAGAGTAGCAAGTTTTAAATTGCAAAAACAAAATTAACCAGGTACTTGTAGGAAATGAGGGAGAGAACACAGCAATAAAGAATACATAATTTCTCTCATAGATCAATTACAGAAATCCAGTTTTCACCCAATAATGTAATATGTATAATGTAACTCATTTTTAACTTCTTAAAAAATTGAATCAAAATTGATTATTGAGGAAATTATGCCAAAATTCATATTACTAGTCTTGTGAATTTGTATTTCTACACAAGCTACACCCACATAGGAATGCTGAAGTCAGGGATTTATGGTAGCTAAAATAAAATGCTTCACAAAACATGTGAAAATGAGATTTGAGTTTTGTTAAATGGGAAATGTGAACAGTAATAACAATTTCATGAAAGAACTTTCCAATATTGTAGAAATTGCATGCCTTCTTTTCATGTAAATATCTGTTAAATAGATTTTGTGGTGGCTATTAAATGCTCAAGGGCTCTCCATATTTAGCAGGAAGATGGAATAAATCCTTTCTCTCCAATTGTTTTTATCTACATACTTCAACTTATGTGGGTATCTGTTGTGAAAAAATGCAAAAAACAATATAGAAGACAAAAAAAGCCTTTTCCTAGGAATAAATGGTCTAGAAGCATGTGAAACTTCATCCTAAACATCTTCAGAGAAACAGAAATATGTTTAATTCTGAAAAAAAAATACTCTTTTGTGAATTCTTTCATTAAAGAAAGCTTGATATAGATATGGAAGCAAAGAACTATATCAAAACACAAGGGAGTGAAGAAATACTAAATGTGGTATCACAGATTATTGTGGGTCAAAGTACCAAGGGTAATGGAAGATATTGTAGAGTGACTTAAGTTTGCTAGGAATGCTCTGTAGTATGAGAATTTCAGGATGGACTAAGAGAGCTTCAGGACTTTGTGTCTTTGGAGAAAGAAAAGAGACATTCCAGCGATGAACACATATGAGCAGAGATACAGGCAGTCACACTCAGAAGCCTGGCCACGTTGTCCTCTTGGAGTGTTTAAGGATTTCCTATCACCTTACCACCATGACAAACTGTATTGAAAACTCAGGCAAATACTTTTAACCTAATTCTGTTGAAAAGTATAAATCAATTAACAGAATTTTGAGACATTCTGAATATGTCTTGTAGAAAAAATATTATTTCCAAATAAATCAATAGACTTCTTTAAACTCAGTAAAAAAATAATGTTTTAATTTCTTAACATTAAAAGAAGATAATATATTTTTTGTGATTTTTCAATGCATTGTTAGCATGCCAATTTCTAATTGACCATAGAGGGGTTTAATCAATGGATATCTACTCTATATGTGTCAACACAATGCAGTGTCCACCTGAATATTTACTGACATGAAGTTGATTTTATACTTACAACTCTCCCAAACTTACTAATCTCTTCTATATCTTTTCACGTTTTCCATTTAAATAGACTACAGACAAATTAAAATATTTGTTCATTTAATTAATGAATGAATGTTTTCTGATTGCCAAATATGATATCATGCATTTGATATTTCTGTAAAATAATAAATGTGACACATCTTCACTAGAAGATGCTCATTCAGTAAAAGGCCAGGCAAAATTAAGAAAACATATTAAAAACATGCCTCATGATTAGCATCATGAGCAGACACATAGAGCTGAAATACAGTCAACAAACTCACAGCACCACAACTAAAAAGATTTCTACTGGAACTGAACTGATTGGATTTGTTCTTTGAGCAAGAACAAATAATTAACCGTTTCATCTCATAAGCTTCCTTGGGTGTTACAAATGATAATAGTATTTTCATCCTTGGATCTTTATGGATAGTAAATGTCCTAAAGTACAAGGTACAGTGAAACTTGATCAACAACAAGTATAGTGAAAACACCAAAATATAATTTGGCATTATAACTCCCATAGCACCTTTATTAAACACAAGCAGTACCCTAGCAACAAGAAACATCAATTCCAAAGACATTACCTTATTAACCCTTTCCACACTGCTGAAGAAAAATGATATATAAATTCGTTATTTTCATAATTTTGTATACTATTTCTTAAAGACAGTTTAAACCCTGAAAATGAATGCCTTTAAGGAATGCTTGATGGATAAGCATCTGGTTTTTTGTATAGTTGAGGTTCTTTTTTTTTTCCTTTCTTTTTCTTTCTGATCAATTGTACCATGGATTTGTATAAAATAATCAAATGGATGTTTAAGAAAATAACAGAATATTCAAAATTTTTAATCACCAATTTTCATAGTCTGAAGAAAAACAAAGTACTTCTATTCACATTTGATCAGACTCCATTGAGAAAGAGGAATGGGCTGTGATTACCTCACAGCAAACTCCCCCATAGAAATAACATGAGAAATTAAAGGAGAAATGTTAGTCTATTTTGTTTTCTGACCTGATGCTAATTACTTGCTGCCTACTTCTTCTACAGATAGTTTAGAACTTTTTTGTTATATTTGACCATTTTAGGACTTAATGAAAGGAAGATAGACTAGTTTATACTGTTTGCAGTCTCCACACTCCTGTATTAAGGTGGTTAAGTAGAGAGGTTGTAAGACTTAAAAGAGAGTCTAATAAAAGGCACACAGGTATGACACAAAGAGACTCCTAGTTATCAATATTGGCAGAAATATCTGTAGAAATATCAATTTCTGTAGAAAACTTGGCTTATATAATTATCTTTTTGTTGCCCAACTCCCATTCCCTTGAAGCCTATGGGAAATGCTACTGGAGTTTTAACATGCCTACCTCATTCTTCTGAGCATAAAATTTGCTCAGGGAAGTCAAAAGTGTAGAACAAGAAGTTTGAGCTAAGACTGTGGAGCACAGAATCAAGTTGCATTTTTCAGCCATGTATTCTTTGCCTGGGTTGTGGGCTTCTTACAACTCTGCTACTATTGTATATAATGACTAAAGGAATGGTTCTAACACAGATCCACAAAGAAGCCACCATATCTGTTGATCTCAAGAAAATCTCAAGGCTGTGGTGGGTGAGATTGACTGCCACTGAGAAAGAAACAACAGAGGCTGTGAGGGCTCAGTGTCCTCATCAAGGCAAAGTAAAGACCTGGACAATGCTAATGAACAAAATTTAAGCTACAGTACTCCTCTTTTGTGGAAAATAATCCAAGAAGCAAATAGAAAGTCCCCTTAAACACACACACACACACACACACACACACACACACACACACACACACACACACAGCAAGTCTAGTAATGATTATTTTACTGCAAGCTACTCTCTATGTCTACTTTCCTGAAGTGCACAGTGAAAATAAAGTTTAGAACACAGCATGGTTTTAAAAGATTATGGAATTACAATGTAATTAGTATGAATTTCACACAAAAATAAAAAATGATAAATATTAATAATGTTAGTTTTGACAAAATAAAATTTCTTCTTTCAGTTCTCCAGGAAAATTACATTAGGAATGTCAAACATTGCATGGGGCAAAAAAAAGTTAAAAAAAAAAAAAAGAACAATGAGAAAGTATGTTTTTGATAGAAAAGTAAATGGGGTGGGAAGGCAATTCATGGTCATTTCCTTACAGTTAAAATGTGACTCATCTTGAGTTACCATGGGGAAGGTGGGTTGGAACATTACAAGACAGTGAACTTTAATGCTTTAATGAGTATGTATATGTATGTATATATATATATATATATTTGTATTTGTGGGCTGAACAGCACAGACATACAAGCCAGGCTATATCATACCATCTTTCATTTGTCTTTCCTAGGTAAACTAATGCCCCTCAGGGACAAATACCACTACCATGTCTTATTCTTATCTTTCCCCTTCAAGATCACACAGAAAGTAACTGTCCATAAAAAGGTGGCCAATTAAAGCATATTGAGTCAAACTGAGCTACAAGCTCACATCTATGTGCACTCCCATAAGTTAGAACACAGCTAAAGAGTAAAATTGAGAGATATATTTTAATAAATTCTAGAGCCATTGATGAAGCCAAGTTTTCAGCTAAAAGTTAAGTTGTTATTTTATGTTTTCAATTGTACCTATCTGACAAACCAATGAAAGTAACTAAATTTAAATTTAGTTCTCTATTTGAGGTGAAAGGGTATCTCTTGCAAATCTTTGCAGAACTTAGTAATATCTTCAAGTAATAAGAGGAGTATACTAATGCTAATACTGAAAAGTGTCTGTATCTGAAGCTGACACATGCCAGGGTAAGGTTTCCCAGGTAACTCCAGCATGAATTAGATGATGATAAGCTAAGTACACCTATCATTCAAGACCTTAGTTTTGGTTGCATTTAAATAGTTCACATATACATTTTAGTCAAAATAAATCTTTCCATTTAGATTAAGTTGCTCCATTTTACCAGGAGAATATTATAGCCACTGGACCTAATAAGGGGCTTGTTCCATGAGTTCCTGATTCACATACTATTAGTAACATTGCAGACACACACTCTCTTCATTAAACTAACCATCTTCATTCTAAGTAGCTCTAATGAATGTCAAGTCCAAAACTCCTGAACACTATAGGCACAGCAGAGAAAAATTCTAAAGATGAATCTTTATAGAGGAAATTGAAAATTTTTCACCTTTTAAGAATATAATTTTCTCCCTATTAGCTGCTGTCAGACATTTAAATATTAATGAAGTGAGGTTAATTTTGGAAAACTTTTATAGTGCCAGATAAATGGACTGTAAAAAAATATTACTTTTATTTTAACTTACTACATAGAAATAGACTGAATGCCACTTTATATGTGTTAAGTTCTAAGGTAAAGGAAGCATGGACTCTAATCTTTAATGGTAGAAAATGGATAGCAAATTTATCAGTAATAGAGGAGTATATGTGTGTGTGTTTTTTTTGTGTGTGTGTGTGTGTGTGTGTGTGTGTGTGTGTGTGTGTGTATGTGTGTGTGCTTTACTTATAATTGAGTATTTTACAATCCTCATGAAGTTATAGGTTGATTATCTTTCTCAGGCAAGATAAATGCTAAATACTTTAGACTTTCTGGGATGTCTACATTTCTACATGTGTAAAGATACATTTCCCTCTTTTAACAGGTGATAACCTTAACTATGTCTAACAAACACAATTTGATGGTACTGCAAAGTAAGATTTGGTCATAACTCATCTATGCAAAAGTTTATGCTCATAATCCAATAAGCAACTCTGTGTGATTGTCTGCACATCTGTGCACATGAGTTTCTCTCTCTCTCTCTCTCTCTCTCTCTCTCTCTCTCTCTCTCTCTCTCTCTCTCACACACACACACACACACACACACACACACACACACACACACAAAAGCACACACACATACACACACACACACACACACACATAGAACACACATGCTCCAGGGACCCTTGTTTTTAACTATGAAGTTCTAGTATCGCAGGTGACTACCATGCCTTCTGGCTGCCCTGAATTCACATGAATTTATTTTTCTCAGAATTCTCATTTGAATGCTTTCATAAATAATACCCATTGAAAAATAAAACTTTTTCAATCAAAGATGAAAAAGTTTTTGCCCAAAGATATTATTTCCCGTGTGTTAGCATGTAGACTCCTCTTTCAGAGCTGCTAACATCTCATTCATGTGTAGATTATTTCAGAATCCTATAAAAATTTCAAAGCTAAATATCTGCAATGTCTTTGATGCTTAAAATGTAGTGTACTAGAAATATTAAGGTTTGGGTTAAAGTCTTATCAACCCACCTTAAACATTCCATGAAATGGAGCACCTACTGCAGAAGGGGAAACCTGAATTAAACCTTCATTTGACTTTCAAGCTGTGCATAAGTTCTTGACTAAATTTCTTTTGAAATGAGTTTCTTTTTTCTTTTTCAGATGATATGAGGCATTTGGTCAGGGAACCAATTCAAATCTAAGACAGTGGTCTCTGAAGTTCTGGATTTAGGGATGACTACATAGTCCCAAATCTAATTACCTCAGTTTACTGATATAGCAAAGTGATTATAAAGGGACATTCCAGTAATACTCTGAAAATAAAGACCCAGTGCATGTTGAACAGCTCAGTGCAGAGAACCTGGCATGCAACACTTGTTGCATATATATCAGCTGCTACTATTACTTCTTTTAAATGAACACAATGTTTTGAAGCAATCAAGGGCCTCATCATTTTGGAACAAAAGTAAAAATAAATAGGAAGATTTTATAGTGGACTGAAGAGATGACTCTATTTAAGAGTATTTACTGCAGAGTACCTGAGTTTAGTCTCTAGCATCTCTATCAACTACCAAACAACACCTGTAACTAACTATAGCTCCTTGGGTCTTCCAGCATCTGCAGGCATTCCATGCATGCTGAGCATGTACAGAGATGTAGTCACTCATACATACAAATACACCCTCTAGTCAATACACTTGAAGTCTGGCACACAAGTAAATACAAAAATACTTCAAGGGCTTTTTAAGATAGGGCTTTGGTGCTCATTATAGGTTTAACCATGTCAGAAGAAAAACATTACAGGTTACATTAGCCCAAGAGAACACAATTAAGGCTTATTGTCTCTATATTGTGTATCTATTGTGTATAGGAGTAGTGTTCTTCCAAAAACAAAAGACGAGAATGAGTCTTCTTAATGTCTAGCATGCTGCTTGACTTCAAGAAGTGATGGCATACAGTTAACCACTCATCAGTGAAGTCCACACAATGTAAATATCAAATATGGCATTACTTTAGTCAGTATTTATTTAAATACAGATGCAACACAGGGAATATAAACTAGCCGGTTAAAAACATTTGTCAGAAGTACTCACACAAATAAAAGCTACTAAAAAACGATCTTAAAAGCTGTACTTCATGTTCAAAGAGAACAATTTGTTCTGTGCTTCAGTAAGCATGACTCCTTTGTATTTGTGGTCCTATGCTTTTCTATTTCCTCTGATTTTCCTATCTTTAGGCATATGGTATGCCTAACGTGCTTCTAAATCTATTCATTGTATATGTTATTAATTGTCATATAATAGTGTCACAATCAATCCACATTGGACTTATGATCAGATTTGGAAATAAATTACTACATTTTTATATTTTACCATCTGTGTTTTTATAGCTGAGTGTATAAACAAATTAAAGTTAAGAATGTGAGAGTATAAATTTTAGAAATTTCAATTGTTATTCAATCTCACTGAAGAAAAAATATTCTGAAATAAATTTCTATAATATTTTTATCATATTCTTTAAGCACAACCCTCAAAGCTCTATGAACAATACCCTTGTTTATTATCCACTATATCCTGAGATGTATTAATGATGGTTATAATACAAACATGTGAGGAAAATACTGAGTATGAAAATCTTAATTTGTCGACATACAAGAACAAATAGTGGGTTCAAGTATCTTCCATGGAATGAAGATTCTGAGTGTTCACAAAGGGAATAACTTTTTTAAATTCTTGCTCTCTATGCCATATGTTTTCCTAAATTAATGATATAATGTGTTTCCTGCATCAAGGAAATTATTACCATTCTAGCATTGAAAGACCAAAGTGTGTTTTGTGTTTTTACACTTTGAAAACTAGTTATTGTATGAATTAATATTATTATTTTTCTTAGTATGGAGCATTCCAGGTCATTGAACTACTTCAGTTTTTTCTCTTTTTTTCCTTCTTTTTTATTTTATTTGGATCAAATTATTTATCTAAATTGCCAGAATCAGTTAAGATTATAACTGAGTAAACAGTGCTTTCCAAACTGTGACGCACAAACATATTTAACACTGCTCTGATTTGATGGTGTCAGCAAAGGTACTTCTGCCAGGTGCTTACCACTGAGTGGTAAACGGAGGGAGGAAGCCACAAAAAGGAGAGCAGATGAGCATCAGATTCCAAACCAGAGTTTTCTCTGCAGAACGTAGGTCTAATGCTTGAAATATGAAAGATATTAAAAGGTAGGCTTGTCTCTCACTGCAGAAAGAAATTAGAGAGTTTGTAATCTGAAACTAAATGGGGTTGATAAAACATCATTCTGCTTAAAGAAGTTCATAATGCATTTCTCTACATTCATGACAGAACATTGGGGAAACTGAAAATAAGATCTGCAGTTCTAACACAAGACCACATCGTTAGGGGTTTCCATTCCTAGAACATGTATTTAACTGGCCTCTGTTACATTCTCTTTTGCTTCTCTCTTCTATGTTATACTGTGCCATTTAAATTTTATTTATTTTTTATTATTAACCATTATAATAGTGTCATGGTTTGTTTCTTGCTCATGGGCATGTCTTCAAGTTTCCAGTTATTGGTTGGCCATCCCTTTACTCTATGCTCCATTTTGCAACTCTGCATTTCTTGTAGACAAGATAAATTTTGGGTCGAAAGGTTTCTTCATGAATTGAAGTCTCTCTTGCTCCAGAGTTCCTACTTGGCAACAGACAATGGCCTTTTCAGGTCCCATATCCCCAATGCTGTGAGTCACAGCTAAGCTCACCCCCATTGATTCTTGGGTATCTCCCTTTTATCATGTCTTTGTCAGATCCTAGAGTTGCTCCCCAACTCCCCACCCCAATCAGTTGCTGATTTCTATTCATTCTCAGGGCAGTCTGGCCATCACTCCTGTCCCTTTCCACATCAAGTCTCAAAAATATTATTGTTAAAATGTATTTAAGATATGCTGAGTTAGTATAAGTGAGGCATAGTATAAAAGTACATAAAATTTACTTCTTACCTAATATTAGATGCCATCTATACCAAAATGATATGGTCCATTATGAGCTTAAAATAATTACTAGAATTTAAAATATACAAGAAGATAATCTTAATTCATTGTTTGTAACCCAAAAATATTGCATTGCTTCACACAAACAAAGATTATATCAGAATTTAACCTTACTTTATTTCTCAGCACATAATCCACAATAATTGGAAAAATTTAATCTTCAGGATTGTTGATAAAGAGATGTAGGTCAAATATTATGTTTTAAAGGACATATATATATATATATATATATATATATATATATTCAGTCAAGTCATTTCTCTTGTATTTTTACTATTTTTCATCATAGTTGATATAATTTTTCCCACAGCCCATTCTGAGAAATATAGATATACCATTAAATACACTGCATCATGGTTAGTAAAGTAAAATAGTAAATATTGTTTCATTTAGTGATTTGCATGAATTGAGGTCGATTTCAATATTAATCTTTTGGGAAGGGGCAGCTGTGCCTCCAGGTATGATTTAGAGAAATGAAAATTCTTGGGTCACCACATTCCACTCCCCAAGCTTTATTTCATCATATGCAAGCACACAGAGAAATCTCATAGATGGCAACCTGAAAGCTAACGTTTCTAAGCATAATACTTACACGGACCACTGACTGTAACATGTCTATCCTCTCAAAGGAACAATAGATTTCTGCTCCGCTGTTTCAAATCACTGTATCTGCAAGGACAACCTTTTCATGTCTATCTCTGCACAAAGGCATCTGTTAAATATGTTAAATTACATATATCCTTTCAGATTATTTCTCTCTTATTTTTCCTCTAGTTTTTTGTTTTTTGTTATATTTTGGTTGTACTGAATGGTGGCTAATATTCTTATATAAGGTTTAAAACATATGCTGAGTAAGAAAACAAGATGCTTCCAAAGGTAAACTTTTATAAGCAGATGCCACATTGCCAACTGTCTCCTCTCACCTCTTTCACACTCTCCTGTGCATGCTGAGAACATGCTCACCTATCTGCTATGCAGATTGCTTTTTCATAACTGCAGTAACTGAGAATCTGTCTCTATTAATAGACTTCCTATTTTATGAAAATTTATTTGAAAGGGTGTTTTGTAAGAAGAAATTAATAAAAGTTCTAGAAAGTGAGAATTGATAGGGAGCTTAAAAATAAATATAAAGGAAGAGAAACACCAATGTTAAATTGTGACTGCTAAAGTTAAAATCCGTGAAGTAGATATAACTTCTATAATGGAAAGATAGTCTGCGTCCTGTAGTTACTGCTGTGGTATACTGGGACTTGAGACTGATGGTGCTTACTCAGCACAAACTCAGTCACTGCGTAGATCATAGTCATATATATGGTCCTGGGGCCTGTTGTTGCAAATTTGGACCTTATATCTATGAAATTTTCTATTTTTATTCTCATCTAATTTGAACAGCTGTCATGTAGATACTCTTTTACAGCAAATTGCTCTCTTCTCATGTTCTTCCTTGTTCTACTAAAATTCACCTCCACAAACAAAATTGATACTAATTCCCTTTCTAGACTTTTCAATCTTTACATGACTTTTCCCCAACAAATTGGCCTACACTGTTCACAAATTTTCTTTATTAATATCAAAATGAAACTCCCTTAAATTACCTTATTAAAAGGAAAACATAAATTATTTCTCTTTTGTTTTATGAGTGTTTTATCTGCATGTATGTTTGTGTAACATGCATAGCAGATACCCACAAAAGCTAGAAGAAGGCATCAGATTTACTATATATGGAGTTATGACTATGAGCCTCCACGTGGGTGTTTAGATCAACCAGTGATCTTAAACACTGAACCACTTCTCCAGACCCCTCTATGCCCTTCTTTTTTCCTGTCTTATGTTCCAAAAAGATGTGCTAGATTACAGAGCACACAAATAGGAAAGTATGATTTTAGGAATCTGTATTATTAGGAGACTTGAATTTCTTAAAATATTTCCTCCCTCCTCAAAGTCCGTGATCTGATGAAGTAGCTGAGGACATTACCACCTCCATATTTTTAATGTTATCACCATGGAGCTGATTAAAATAAATCGTATCTCCAAATATTTCCCAAGCGTGCACACATCACTGATTAAAGGTATGTTCAGAGAGGTTTTGTCTGTTGCATTGAACTGCATTTGGTTCAATACTGATTGATAAGTAGGCATGCCTGCTTTTATTTTGTACTTAAACAATTGTAATTGTAACTGTAAGCACTTAGCCTATGGTAAGTGCAATCGACCTTATCAGGTTTACTTCAGATTTCTCAAATTCCTTCCATACAGGTGCTGTAAAGATTGTGGTTCCTTTGCTATTGCTCACAATGAAAGCAGGATATCAGTCTCCACTTCTCTTTCTCCGTTCCATTGCCCTTCAAACTAGGCTTGCAATGTGATGCTCTGATGAATCGTTAGAACAGACTGTGAGGCCCCACTCTCAGATGCTGCTGTATTGGGTTTGACAGTGAAGACTGCATAGTTTTATTTCTGGTAGGGTCTAAGGCTATCCTGATGGTACTTTACACAGAGCCGCATTGGAATTTGTGACTTTAAGAGTCAAATCAATGATGATAGCAGTTCTCAGTCTTAGTCCCACAGGAAACCCCATAAAATGCTGGGAACTGACAGATATTTTTAGTGGCTAATGCTTATGTTCTGGCATTCGCTAAATATTTTTAATATTTTCCTGTCTTTAGATCATAACTAACTGAGTTTTATGGAACAGAACTCTTCTGAGTAAAACTAGCTTATTATGGGCCAGTGTGATCCATCTAAGTCCCTCTGATGGCCTAGTGTCAATCCAACAAAAAACATAAGAATAGAAGAAAATAAATTAGACCTTGCTTTATAATATTAGGGTTAAATAAAGATATTTAATTAATAAAAACATATGACTCTAAATCAAGCTGAAAAATCACTGTAGACTTTACTTTGGTAAATTATTTTGTATAAAATGTGTTCATTACTCAGTAATGGTTGCTATTCAGCAAAACAATAAATAATTTTGGAACAAAATTAACTAGGATTTCTATAGTTCTTTATACCACGGGTAAGTCAGGCACAATGCCACATTCTTATTACACTGGCACTCAGGTGACAGGAGCCCATGCCTGTCCTGGTCACTGCTTTCATCAGTTAAATTAAAGCTTGCTGCATGATCATACATCTCAAATTATTCTACAAAGCTTAGCCACAACCTTTGATACCTATCTACCTGCTAAATATATGTATATATCACAAATAAATCAGTCTTATCTAAAATATATTTATTGATATTCAAAAACAATTTTATTACATTATTTTATTTGTCTACCTGAGGAAACTTTTAGAGTGCTAAGATCTCCCATCTATAGAACAAGCTCAGGAAGTTATATATTTATCTAAAGCACATAACGTTAGAATTTAAGGTTATTATTCCTCTCGATTTTTGTCTTTCTTGAAAGAATATAGTCATTCAATTTCTATTATAAACAAAATGCAGAAAGAAGCCAATTTAGTGAAGGGAATGAAAGGTAAAATGCATTAGATGCAGAAGGAAGACAATGCCGTGTGAGGAAAAAAAGAAGGAAAATGTAGTGGGAGAAAACATATTGTGTTCTTTTCATATCCTTCGTAACTAGGAAATATTTTCACTTGAAATATCAGAAGTGTGAGGGTTTATCTTAATAATCAACTTGACTGTATTTAGAATAAATTAATGGACAAAATTTTGGCCATGTTTATGAGGTTGTTTCTAGAGAGGCTTAGCTGGTTAGAGAGGGAAGACCATCTTGATCCCAAAAGAACATAGATGGAAGAGCAAATCATCTCAGAATCAATATGTAAGACTCTGCTTCCTGATTGTGGATGCACCATGTCTCATGTTCCTGCCATCTTCTACACCATGGTTTGTATCTCTGAAATCCTTGTGCCAAAAATAAACAGTGCTTTCCTTATACTGTTTTACTAAGCCATGCAATCATAGCAATGAAAAAGCTAACTAACGTGAGTCTTGTGGGCTGTTTCAGAATTGCATAAATGTTGTCAATTTGCATGAGTCTTATACCTTCACACCCAGTAATAATGGAATCATAGTCATAACACATGTAGTAAAACATGAGTTAGAATATCATCCTGAGTGGGATAACCCAGTCACAAAAAAACAGACATAATATGCAGTCACTGATAATTGGATACTAACCCCAGAAAGCTCTAAACACCCCAGAAACAACTCACAGACTATATGAAGTTCAACAAAAAAAAAAAAAAAAAAAAAAAGAAAAAACCATTATGCTTAATCTTTACACACCAAGAAAACTTTGACTAATTCCAGGTTACATCTTGTTTTACATGTACTTTATGCTCATTGTAACTAGTAAGATCTTAATGCACCCTATCAAACCCTTTAAAAAAAAACCAAATACTGACAAAAATGTATTTCTATGCATTTATGAAAAATGCTTTTAAAATCTGTATATTTATCTTTGTTTTTAAAAATAAAGTTGTTCAATTAAAAAAATAAAAATAAAAATAAATCAGTCAGAGCTGATATTGAATTACTTGATAGCAGTGTTATAACTGATGTCTTAAACACAGCTGATTCTCAATTACAACCATGAGACAAAGCAACACTTTGAAAAACACGGGGAAGTAAAGACTAAACTGATAGATATTTAGCTATACATACATACATACATACGGACAGACAGACAGACAAAGAGATAGGTAGGTAGGTGGGTAGGTAGGTAGATGGAGGAGGAAAAGAAGAAGGAGGAGGAGGAGAAGGAGGAGGAGGAAGAGGAGGAGGAGAAGAAGAAGAAGAAGAAGAAGGAGGAGGAGGAGGAGGAGGAGGAAGAGGAGGAGGAGGAGGAGAAGAAGAAGAAGAAAAAGAAGAAGAAGAAGAAGAAGAAGGAGGAGGAGGAGGAGGAGGAGGAGGAGGAGGAGGAGGAGGAGGAGAAGAAGAAGAAGAAGAAGAAGAAGAAGAAGAAGAAGAAGAAGAAGAAGAAGAAGAAGAAGAAGAAGAAGAAGAAGAAGAAGAAGAAGAAGAAGATACTGATGTAAAACTTGACAAGCAAAAACTGTTAGGAGCAAATTAACATGCAAAATTGGCTTTATTATTCATTGTGTATTTTTCAAGTACTGTGATACATGCATCATTTTTTATCATCATAATTCTCAATATTACAAAGTTGTGAGAAAGGAGTCCATTTTTATTTCTAAATAGATAAGATGTGTAAACTACAGATATTGTTCATTAGGTGAGTGCTAATATAACTTGTAGGAATCCCTGGGTTTTGTCTCTGAAATGCAGAAAACATTGATACAGTGTTAAGACTTGTAAGCCCAGTATGCCTCTCATGCATTAGCAGAAGAATAGAGTTTAAGATCATTATCGACTACATAGAAACCTTGAGGCAGTCTGAGCTACATGACATTTCCAAAAAAAATAAATAAATAAATTATATATATATATATATATATATATATATATATATATATATATACAATTAACAACATCCACATAAAACAGAATATATTGTTCATCCTTGTCTGAATATAGATTTACGTTGTATATGTTTACAAAAGAAGTTCATTAATATACTTAACAAGGACAAATAAGCTTTGCTGAAAGAATCCTGTAACATTGTATGTTCACATAGCCACTGGAGAAATATTATTAGCATAGAGATTCACACAGTTTGTTTTGTTGTTGTCACAGTAAATTATTTTTCTACCTGTTCAACTAGATATAAAAATGAAAATACTAATTAAATAACAGATGTAAATCAATAATTCATTAGAAAACCAAGAGGGTATTGTATTCCATCTTCCACAATCAGCATTTTCTTTGAGAAAAATGTTCAGTTAAGAAGAAAATTCATGACTTTAGCATACACAGTCTGGTCCAGTCATTGTTTCTGGTGGCTGAGTAGTATTCCATTGTCTAAATGTACCACAATTTTTGTATCCATTCATCTTCTGAAGGACATCTGGGTTCTTTCCAGCTTCTGGCTATTATGAATAGAGCTGCTATGAACATTGTGGTGCATATATCTATGTTGTATACTAAGGTGTCTCTGGGGTATATGCCCAGGAGTGGAATAGCTGGGTCTTCAGGTAGTATTATGTCCAATTTTCTGAGGTATCACCAGACTGATTTCCAGAGTGGTTGTATTAGTTTGCAACCCCATCAACAGTGGAGAAGGGTTCCTCTTTCTCTGCAACCTCGCCAGCATCTGTTGTCATCTGAGTTTTTGATCTTGGCCAATCTGACTGGTGTGAGGTGGAATCTCAGGGTTGTTTTGATTTGCATTTCCCTGATGGCTAAGGATGTTGAGCACTTCCTCAGATGTTTCTCAGCCATCCGATATTCCTCAATTAAGAACGTTTTGTTTAGCTCTGTACCCCATTTTTTAATAGGGTTGTTTGATTCTCTGGTGTCTAGCTTTTGAGTTCTTTGTATACCTTGGATATTAGGCCTCTATCTGTTGTGGAGTTGGTAAAGATCTTTTCCCATTCTGTTGGCTGCCGTTTTGTTTTCTTGACAATGTCCTTAGCCTTACTGGAACTTTGCAATCTCATTAAGTCCCATTTGTTAATCTTTGACCTGAGAGCTTAAGCCATTAGTGTTTAGTTCAGAAAATTTTCTCCTGTGCCTATGTGTTCTAAGGTTTTGGACAAAAAAAAAAATGTAATTCTGAAGACAATATTATTATTATATTTGTATACATTATAGAATGGTTCACATATGCTAACTGGCAATCTTAGCCTCACCAAGTGACATGTCAAGCACACTGTTAGTTATTACAAGAACAGATTATCACGGGCTACAGCAAACATGCTCTCCCATGGATCTGCAGAGCTTGTTCCTGTCACCTAGCTGAAACTGTGTGCCCTGTAACCAACCACTCCCCCTTCCTTCTCCTCCCCAGCCCTTACTAACCAGCCTTTACTCTATATCTGTAACTGCAGTTGTTTTTAGATTGCACACATATGTGAGGTCATGAAGAATCTTCCTGTGTTTGGCCTCTTTTACAAAATACATTTCCCCTCTTTAAGTCTTGTTTTCACCTTGCTTCAACCCTCGTGATCGAATATCTTATCTATTAAGTTATTCTGACTCTCTTAACTTGCGTGGTTGAGTTCTAGAATGAAAATGATCAATGAGATGTTTTTTTGGTAGATCTATGGCAAGGTATTTTCTTTTGTCACAGCTTGGAAATGATTGAATATCTAAACAATCTAAGTCACTATTTGATGAATGGATTCTCTTAAGACCCTTGATATCCAGGAATTCAGATGAACCAAAACACTAAAAACTGGACATATTAAATATGTCCTAATGCTTATGTTTTCACCGATCTCAGAAAAAGCATTAAGGTGTTTCTGTGTTCTACAGAAAATCAATCTGGCTCACTAAGAGTGATCTGCTAGGCTTAATTGCAGACTTAGCTCTTGGCAGATCAATTGTGCGCATTTGATGGTGGTTTCTCTGAAATAGACAATGAAACCTGCTTCCTGACAGTGGAGCAAATCCAGAGCACACACTCATGGTGACTGCATTAGGATTATATACCTGGAAAGGTGGTTGGTCCTCAGCTAACATCCTTTCTTTAATCAGTGGCACAAACACGGGGGCGGTACTGTTTCCTCACCTCCTTCTTCTAAGGTCACTAAGTTTACCAGACACACAAAATGAAAGTCCACCAAAACAAATTTGAAAATGTATGCCTTTATAACTATGTGTTCAAAATACATGATGTTCAATACTGTGATTCAGTATCAGACATCACAAAATCAGAGTAACATTCCCAAAAGTCTAAGACAGAAGGATAAGGATTGAAGACCAGTTTGAGTTTTAAAGAGTATGCTCTCTCGAAAACCAAATAGCGCCATTCTTTGTAAATTACAGTACAAAATACAAGACAGCTTTAAGAAAATATGGCTCATCATTTTGCAGAATCATTTTGAAACTAAAATATTAATTGCAAAAATATTCTGCCTTTAACTAATCATGCAATTATTGGAACACCACCTCTGGCCGTCATGTTTATGCACACATCTATTTCTCATGCTGTATACAGGTTACCACAGACTTTGCAGCTTAAGCTGAGATGTGTTTATCAACACAACTTCAACAGGCCACACAACTGGGTGTTGCTCAGCTTCTCTGTCCTTGAGGGTTTTACAAAGCTATAGTCAAGGTGTTCATTACAATGAGTCATTTGAATGTACAGATAGTCTTCCAAGTTCATTCAGCTTGCTATCCCAATTGAGTTTCCTGTATGGCAGGTTGAGGTATCTAATTTCTGTTACTATTTCATGGGGATTGAAGTCAGCAAGTAAAGCCCATCCATAATCCCTCAGCCCAAGGCTTTTAGATTTTCACATGAGCCAGAATCTTAGGAGGCATTACCATAAATGGCATAATACTAAAAATTGAGATTCAAAGCTTGACAGCTTAAATCCCCAAATTAAAATTCTACAGAAATTAAAATCTTTTATATCAACAGTTCTTTATACTTTAAAGATTTTGAGAACCATATGAAGACATAAGAGGACACTTTATAGGTCACTTCCCTTAGTATATTAATGATAGCATGCTGAGTAAGCATATATATATATATATATATATATATATATATATATATGTGTGTGTGTGTGTGTGTGTGTGTGTGTGTGTGTGTGTGTGTATATCAATGAAGTGTGTGTGTGTGTATGATATATATATATATATATATATCAATGAAGTATAATTTAAAAACACAAAGACATTCACTAAAAATAGGTAAACTTATGAAATTCTTAAATTCTGAGGTGTGGTAATATATGCCTTTACTCTCAAAACTCAGGAGACAGAGGCAGGTAGTAGATTTTTGTAGGTTCTAGACCAGCCTGGTCTACAAATTAGTTCTAGGTTAGCCAAGGTTTCACAGTGAGATCCTATCTTAGAAGGAGGAAGAGAGGGAGGTGGGGGGAGGGGATAGGGATGGACAAGAAAACAGGGGATTGATGTAGGTCATCCATCATGATATTTCAGGTGAATATATATATATATATATATATATATATATATATATGGCTCAGTGCAAATTATGAAAGTCTCTAGAGAAACTGAGCAAACAGTAAAAGGGGTCACTGTCATATGTATAAACCAAACGAGCATAGATTCTGAGAAATGTTACTTTTCATAATCGCAGAAGTCCAAAATAATACCTTATGCCTTACCCAGTGACCAGCGTTTTAAGGCACATGCCTATTTTACCAATAGTCAACATTATAATAATAAACTCTTGTTTCAAGTGCAAAAAATGTAAAAATGAACAAGAACTCCAAATTTTATATGATTGATACTTCCAGGATTGCCAAAATTATACAGAATTAAAATATATAGCATAATTGATTAAAAATAGCATTGACAACTAAAAACATTAGAAAAACAAAATTAAAAATTAAAGACCAAATTTGACATATTAAAATATATTACAAGGATAAACTGAGGAGAATTTCGTATAGGTAGTTCAAAAGGGGTTGACAGCTTTTAAGATCATTTACCATTTTTGAAGCTCATTTACTTATGTCAGTGGCTCCTGCTCTTGGTTGGAGTGGCGATTAAATTATGCTGGTTTTCAGAGAATACTTTCACTTGGCACTACTCTCCACATGACTGCTTCTTCCTATCCTCTACTGTAACCCTCCTTAACCCTTCTCAGAGGCAGGAAAGCAATGCCTTGGCATTTTCCAGGTTTGTTCTGCCTAGCACGGTGTACTTCTATCTTGCTTCTAAATAGTGGCCTGGAAACTTGGATAAAAGCTCATAGCCTGAGTTGGGCTAAACCTTCTTGCAGCTCCCTTTTGGACTAGGTTAAGAAGTTACCTTGTTGTGCATTAAGTAGATCCCCAACCAGTACCTGGTTCCTTTTCTTATGGTGCCTCCTTCATTCCCCACTTCCTTCCATATCCCCAATTCTTTCCCCTCCCTCTATCCCACCTCTCCTTTCTTATTCTTTCTCAAGAAGATTTACATTTTTTTTTATTTTATGACTTGAATGTATGTCTGCATACCATATATAAAAAAGGTTTTATGGAGCACAGAGAAGGCATCTGGATTTCTGGAACTGAAATTACAGAAAAATTGCATGAGAACTGTATGTGCTGAGAACCAGGGATCTCTACAAAACAGAAAGTGCCATTAGCCATTGAGCCTCTACTTTTCTTCACCTTAAAGAAGACTTTTAGAGAAATCCTCATCTTCCTGGTGAGAACTCTTACCCTCCCTCCATATGATGTTCTCTTTCGGTCTAATGCTTTCTTTTTCATCTCAGGGTCCAATTATCTATCTTGATTCCCTCATATTCAAAGCAAATTCATGGGAGCAAGTTTATGTCTCAGCTCTCTTTCCGACTGAAAGCTTCCATTTTGCTTCTTTTGTAAAAATAATATTTGGGGCTTGTTCATTGGGAGCATAATAATTTTGGCATCTTACTTACGCAAGTGTTGATGTTTTTATTTTTCAGCATTTCAGATTACAGTTTGGGAGTCTGTCTTTAAGGATTATACTCAAAAGTGTTCCATGACAGCTTTTCTTTGGAATGACAGTAAGACCATTCTTTGACATGGAATCTCTCTCTGTAAATAAGGTGACTTTGATGGGCCCTATCTTCTTCATACTTCGCACACAATGGCCTAGGTAAGATGGTGTTTATCCTGGCCACAGCTGAAGGGGAGCATTTAATCCAGTTAGGCATGGCAGGGGGTTGAAGTTTGGCAGTCAGATGTGCATTGTGGCCTGGAGGCCTGGAAGCCTGGAAGCCTGGAGGATTTTTTTCCCTTGGGAATTTTAGGTATTGATTCTCCTCATCCTACTGTTATGTGCCACCGGCAGTCATTGGTAGACAAATCTAATGATAGAAGCAGTAAAACCTTGGCAGCTCGGGGGAGCTACTGAGTCACTCCCAGAGGAGGGAGAACAGACGTCTGTACCCTGGAGTGCTGTCTGCTTGCCTGGCTCTGTGTTCTGCTACCATCCCTATATTAAGGAAGGACAGATGGTAACCTCATGCTACCAACACTTCTGAAGGAAACTGGCAAATACTTTCTTTTTAAAGGGCAACTAATTCATTAATACCAAACTGACTGTCAAGAAAATGTTCCTACAATTTTCAATATTACCAAACTTTCAAAAGTGAAGTCTATTTTGAAGCTCAAAGTTATTTTTTAAGTCCTCTGAAATCTGAATAATTAGGCATCTGGTCACATTACACACATCCCAAGAAAAATACTCCCCAAACTCTTTGCCTTTCTTCCTCCCCAGTTCTTCTCTCTTTCTTTGTTTCTACCCATCTGTCTTACTAATTGCTGAAATGACAAATGGTAATACGTAGATAAAATTAATGGTCAGATGAACAGTTCTTGTCTTCTAAACAAGTCCAGTATGAGAGTCAGTAACTCTAGGTTACTCAGAATACAAGGGGCATAATTTGTGCTTTGAGACACATAGAAAGACAAAAGAAGAAATAAATGGGTGAAAAAGGAAAAAACTAAGAGTGCGGTCTCCAAATTTAAGTGCACAGTGGAAAGTTGCTGTGTGCAACAATGGTAAAGTTACTTTAGCAATGACCCTCACTTTGTACATATGGGTGAGGGAACAACACACTGGATGTCCTTATTCATGCTCTTAGGGTGGTTTTATGCAAATAGCTTAAGTTTCAAATAAAATAGGAATAAAAATGAAACATCTTTAATGCATCTTCTTCTCTTTGTGATTCGTCCAAGCTGAGAAAAAAAAAAAAAAAAAAAAAAAAACTCTGAAAACATCTCTCTGGTAAAGTTAGGAAATGACATTCAACAATATGTTAATGCTTATAAAATTTGAACTTGTTTTAATGGGTCACTCAATCACTGGACAGAATTCCCCTGGAGTGTCCACTGAGCTTTCAAGTACATCAAATCTTTGGTATCTGGAGGCCAAGATGACAAATGTAAATCAGAAAAAAAAAAAAGTTCAACTAATAAAAAGAGATATTTTAACATAGGAAAGAAATGATTTTTCTACAGGTGTCATAAGAATGAAACAAAATTATAAACTTTATTTCTCAATAAGGAATGTCAACTAGAGTAATAACATTAATCTTAAAGACCAAGTTACCTAAATGTGGTATAAACACATGTCACTTACTATAATCAGAGTAACTTCAAGCTTAACATGACTTAGGAACATACACTGTTTCCTCTCAAAACTTGAATCTTAGCCATCATTATTCATTTTAAAGTAAAAGCAATTGTTTTTTTCTTACAGAAGAGCACAAAAATACAGAGAAATGTTTAACTAAACTAAATCTGGCTTTTTCAAATAATTTTTTCCTAGTAATAGTTTTGCGAATGAAAAAGATGTTATAACTTTCTGTTTTTTAGGTACTTAGACATTTAGAGCTTTGTAATGAAACAAAAGCAAGTATTTGAATTGGTTGGCCACAGAACAGTTTAAAAACAGAGGTTAACTTCACTCAAGATCTTCAGACACTGGCCGGTACATAACAGCTGATGGGAAGCCCCCAGTGCATATACAGTAGAGGACTGCTAGGTCTGAATTCACTTAGAGAAGATGCACCTAAACCTCAAGAGACTAGAGGTTGCAGGAAATTTGGAGGTCTAGTAAGTTAAAGGGTAGGGGAGCATCCTCCTGGAGGAGATATGGGATGTGGAACCATCAAAGTGTAGAATGACAGAGGGATAAAATCTGGAGTGTAAAAAAATTAAATTCAATTCAATTAAAAAAGAAAAATTGAACAAAATAGAGGTTAAAAGGAGTTTGATGGAGTGCAGATATGTACAACTTCTTTGAAAATCATTTTGGAGTACTCTCAGAAAACTGGGAATAGTTCTACCTCAAGACTTAAAAAAAAAGAAAAGAAAAAAAAACTGGAAAAATGGATTAAGAAAATACTATTCACCAATGAAAAACAAAGACATCACAAATTTTGCGGGCATATGAAACTTGAGAATACCATCCTGAGTGATGTAACCCAGACCCAAAAGTACATGCATGATATGTACTCATTTATAAGTGGATATTATCCATAAATGACAGGATATCCATTCTATACTCCAAGGACCCAAAGAAGCTAAAGGAGAAGGAAGGCCCAAGTCAGGATGATTGAATCTTCCTTAAGGGAGAATAAAATAGTTTTAAGAACATATGGAGGGAGGGAAAAGGGTGCGAAGAGAAGAGGGAGGGGAATGGAGAAGTTCAGGATCAGGTATGGGGGAAGGACAGGAGAGATGGCCAGAAGACAATGAGGATGAGTGGAAATGAACAATGATCAAGGATGGGGAGGCCAGGAGATCTCCAGAATGAGACAAATACCTGGGATAAGGGATGCTTCCAAGAATCACCGAGGTAACCTTAGCTGCAACTCAGGGTATTGGGGATATGAAACCTGAAGTGCTCACCTCTTTTAGCCAGGCAGGACTTCAATGGGGCAATAGGAATACCAATCTACCCACAAAAATTTTGAACCAAAATTCTACATGTCTATAAGTAATGCAGAGACAGGGGATAGGGTAGAGACTTAAGAAATAGCCAGCCAATATGGCCTAGCTTGGGACCCATTCCATGGTCAAATACTTATCCCTGATGTGATGAATGATATTCTGTTATGCTTATAGACATGAGTCTATTATGACTGTCCTTTGAGAGTTTCGACCCAGCGTCTGACTCAGACAGATACAGACACCCACAGCCAAACTCTATATGCCTCATAAGCTATATTCATATGTAGAGTACCTTTCTCTTCTTATTATAGATTAGATTTGTGGGAGAATGTCACCTTGACTTGACTTAGACTTGTATAATAGGTACCTTGGGTAGTCTTCTGGGAGGGCATTTTCAGAGAGGTTTACTGAGGTGGAAGATTCACCATGAATTTGATGGTATCTTAGTCCCTCTTCTATCTCTGACAAGAAACCATTACAAAGGCAACTCTTAGAAAGCATTGTATAGGAAGCTTGCTTGCAGCTTCAGAGGTCAGTGCATTATTGTGAAAGAGTGCAGGTTCACAGGTATGGCACTGGAGCAAGAGTTGAGATTATCCTGGTCCACATGCAATAGGAAGAAAAGAAACAGACTGGTTCTGGCTTTTGAAATCTCAAAGTCTATCCTCACATACACACTAAGGGCTACAAGACCACACCTCCTAATCCTTTCCAAGAAGTATCCTGATGTCAACACATTTAAATATATGAAGTTAAAGAGATCATTCTAGTTCAAAACTCCAAAGGTTGAAAAACCTCCTAGTCAAGGATCAGACACAACATAAAGGAAGACAAAGGAAGAAACCGGATGAAATAGAAAGTCATCTCCCACTGCCTCCAGACTACTGACACCATGGCTTCTCTGCCACAGGAGACTGTGTGCCCTTAAATATAAAACAATAATCTTTTTTCCTCCTATAAGTAATTTCCATTGAAGTATTTGATTTCAGCAACAAGAAAAATTACCACAATGGAAGCCAATGATCACCCCAGCTTAAAACCATTAAGGCAGAGGCGGCAACGGGGAAGAAATAGTGTAGATTTGAGAAGCCCTGGTAGAGAGAGAAAGCACCGTGCTTCACAAACAGATGGAGGAGCAATGAGACAGAGGTATGTGGTGGTCCATAATTCTAATTATGAAATGTAGAAATGTAGGGAATGTCCATTAATGATCAGGTAGAAGAAAGAGAAAATATGCTTTTCTGTTCCTTTTAAGGTATAGGGAGAGCTTGCAGAGCCCGAAGCATTTTCTTAGATGCTATTCCTGTGGCTGCCACATAACTGATGATCTTGCTGCTATCACCTGCAAACCCACACACTTTTGAGTTTGTTAATGCCTAACCCTATGTTGGAATATATGGCTTGTTATGAATTTTCTTCACAGGTTTCACTGGTCATTAGCCATAAAAGCTCATCTTGTTTTTAAGATGATGAAGTTAAGGTGAATTGAGGCTTATTAAATATTGGTAAATGGCCACTATTGCCAGAGCAATGCTTAGCTGGACCTCAATGCACTTCTGGATCTACTAATTTAGAATATATAGATAATAAGTTCCTTAATGCATGTGAATGTATAAAACAAAAATACACAACAGAGTATAAAATCATTGGAAGTTTAGCTTTCATGTCAGGCGATGTTAATCAAACTCTTAAAAAGAAGTACACTACATTGTAAGTTTTGACATGGCTAGCAACAGTAAGGAAATAAATCCAAGTTCCTATTTGCCCTTGAGAATATTGAGTTTCTTTCTATTGAATGACTCCAGTAGAGAAAATTATTATTGCAAACTTTTTAAATGCTACATGTAAAAGTAATTTTAGAAGTTATTTAATAAATTATATGTTGATTGTGACTTGAGACAAGTTGAAACATCTATTATCTAGACAAATCAACATTCAAAACAAGTTATTAGAATCTGTGATGGAACAATTTGGTTCATGCTTTTACATCATTTATAAACCATAAAGGAGAACATAGATTGTCATAAAATAGTATTGACTAAAGTTTGATATGGGCTATGAAAAACTTCAGATAAATACTATATAAAACAGACATAATTTAGGTAGTGTTTTCAGAATGGTCCTTTGTAAAATAGATTAAACTACAAAGCATTGAAAAGTGAATTTATATTGACATCTGGAGGATATAAATAAACATCTTAAGGAGAGCATTAAAAATGTTTAGTTTGAAATTCCATGCATATCTCACATCTTTATTTAAACTAGTGTTGTACTCAATTCCTTCTGGACTGCACATGGTTAGACAGGGAACTTTTTTCTTTTTATACTGTGTTGAAACATCTAATTTTCAATTGCCTGCCACATAAATGGTGCTGAATATTAGAGAAATGGTTAAATGTAGTGTTTGAGAAAGGGTTAAAGATAAAGAGACAAAATAAATACATATGATTTAGACTACACCACCCCAGTCACTTAAATTAAGAGGTTAGTACACTCATTAACAAGTCCAAGGAACCATTAGCAATGTGAAATAAAGAGAGGAAAATAAGAACTAAGGAGCAACATATTACAATTAAATGAATGGAGTTCCAGGCGGGTACAGGAAAGTTCCCCCAGCTTTTGCAGTGCCTTTATATGTCACGGATCTAATTTACCTCATTTGTATTAATGAGCAGAGGATTGCACAACTATTAGCATGATTGAAAATTACACTAATGCTCAGTAAATCTACCCCTAATTATTATGATGAACGAGAAATTGATCATCTTGGACCAGATTAACAACCTAAAGTAACTGAAACAGAGCAAAAGAGCTTTTTCTTGCTCACCCAAGTCTTTAGTCATTTTTATTTAATGAAACCCTGAGCAATTTACTCATTAGTGTTATATACTAATTCACTATAACCCTCCATTTACATAGATTTACATAGATTATATTTTCACATTTATGTATTTATCTGAAATAATTACTTCCAAGCGCATTGAAATGTGGTCTTATGATTGGCTTTATGCATGTTAATGTTGCAACACGAAGCAAAGTAATGAAATCAGCCATATTTTGACTCTACCTGGTTCTAAGTCAACTCAAGTAAGTGTTATCTCCCCCAAGGGAAAAAAAAGTAGTCATCTCTATAGTTATTAGAATTAACAAAGAGAAAGTACAAGTTTTTCCTATGAATTGAAATACTATTTTTAGAATGACTTACAAGCTATGAAATAAATAACAGGAAAACTTAAATTCTTTTAATTAGTTGGATGTCTGAGTTCTTTTTTAATCTGAGAAATGTGTGACATCTGTGAGCTCCTTTCCAAAGCCTCTATTTCAAGTAGGCACAGTCTTTAGACTGAGGGGGATAAAAATGCTTTTGTTGCCGTTTATTTATAGCTTCTGCTCCTGATAGATGTCAATGGACACCATTATACTGAGTGTCACAGTCTTTAATGCATAAGATGAATAGGTGGCATAAAATGTTTTCTTGTATAATACAAACAAACAGAGTACCAAAGGTATTTCTTTAGACAGGAAGAAAGTATTTCCATGAAGTGGAATCCCCATGTTCTAATAAATTTTATGTCCTGAATCAGTGGGTTTATCTCAAACATTACTTACTGTGATATTATTGTTAAGATCATTAAATCTTGGTTATGAAATCTGTAAATTACAAAAGGTAATTTGACACCACACAGTGTCTTAGAGTCATAAATTAACTCACCAATATTTACTTAAATGTTGCCCTTTCCCAGGCTTCATATTTTGGCTGTGGCTTTAACAGAGCATGAGATCAAACATTTTTATAGTCTTGGAGGACTTTGGTTTTACAGCATAGAAATGAGAAAAATTATAAAAGAAGGAAAGAAAGAGAAAGAGAGAGAGAGAGAGAGAGAGAGAGAGAGAGAGAGAGAGAGAGAGAGAAAGGGAGAGAGAATAGGTAAAGAAGTAAGGAAAGAAGGAAGAAAGGAAGGAAGAAAACATTACTAATATGTCACAAAAGAAGCAAGATAATGTGGAAGACCAGGAACAGAACCAGGAGACAAAACACTCGAGATTGGAGGTGTTGGAACAGGTTAGTTACTTCCATATCATTCTTGGAGCAAGTTGAGTCTAAAATTGAAATGGAGTTTAATACTAAATATGAACCAAAAAATTATAATCAACAGATGCACAATGGAAAAAGGTAAGTGGGAGTCTGAGCTTTAAAATATTGAGCTTTTTGACCTTCCAAATTATTTATATTATAGATATGTGAATAAAATTAAAAGTGGTAGCTGCCATAAAAGGAGACTGTGTTAGAAATCATAACTTGGCATAAAGAATATTTTCCAGGAAAGTAACAAGACATCTCAATGAGTAGCGTGTCACAAGATTCTGAAGCTTGAGTTTCTTCACTATGTCTCACATGGTTGGAATCTGCAGAAGTTGTATTGTAACTTCTATATACACCCCATTATGGCACTGAGGCAAACATGTGCATTCATGCCACATACACAAATGCACACAAACAAATAAATAAATATAAAAGTAAATAAAAATCTCTCATATTCTTGCTATAAGTTCTTAAAAGGGTGTGATGGCAACTTTGAAAATAGATTGTCACTGTGTAACTGGGTGTGTCTATTATAATCTTCATGGTTTCATCATTAATCATTGGTTTCAATGTCTCCTCTAATGTTAAATCCTATTACTGTAGTCACCCTGATGGCCCTGATGAAATCTATATGCCCTGTTGATCACCTTCTAAGGCCTGAAAGTCAGCCATAGACAACTTACACCTTTGATGTTCCAATTTCTATCCAACTATCCATTAACTTTTAGAATCTTAACTCTTGAGGAGGAATGTTATAGTGATTGATAGATTTAGACACATTCTTCACAGCAAATATAGGAGAAAATCATAACTTTTTGCAAGTCCACTAGGGGAAATATACTTGCTTATGACCAAAAGAAAAATGGAATCATCTTTGTGTTTGGCCAGAAACCTGCCATTCTGATATGCTCCTAAGATCAAGACACTACATATTACTTTTTTCCTTCTATTAGAATTTTCTAAGTCACTCCTGTTAATCTGACCAGAAGAGCACTTGTCCTCTGGAAAAATATGATTCACCTGTAGACTTGCTGGAAGGAGATTGGAGGAATACTTAGCCTCAATCAGATAATGTATTTATCTTCTGAGAAGAGAAACCACATACAGAGCAAATACAGCTTCCCTCACAGAGACAGGAGAGATTGCCAGCTAAGTTTTAATGCAAAAGCAACTTCCTTATCCTTTTTAAAATACATACCAAAAGCCTCAGTATGCTTTCCTCAACTTGCTAATCTTTCTTTCTTTCTCATAGTCCTCATTGTCTTCAACGTGGTTTGCTTGCTGACCTCCATTACTGAACTTGCCACATTACGTGGACCCTGTCAAAAGACATCAGTTTCTCTCTTCCTATTTTTACCTTCCAATCTTCCAAACACCAGTTGAGATTTACCTCTTGATTGTCCTAGACTCTAATATAATGATCCTTGAGCTTCCTCTACAGTAATGCTAATGGAAAAACCAGTTCTCTCTTGTCCATATTTTGACAATATGTATATTAAAAGATGTAGCAATTTCATAGACATGAAGGTAAGTGACAAGTAGACATCAACTTATTCATATTCACTTGGATTTTTAAAAGTCAATACCTCACTCTGTTTCTGTTATTTATTTATTTTTTCACTCAAATGTTGCAATCAGGTAAGTGACAATTCTCTCTCTCTCTCTCTCTCTCTCTCTCTCTCTCTCTCTCTCTCTCTCTCTCCCCTCTCTATATTCTTATTTTATAATATCTTCATATATATTATTAGTATCATCAGTTCATTACTCTTTGACTCTGAATGCTTTGAGGTAATATTTCCAGTTCTATGTAATAACTTATTAAACACTGCAGTGTCCTTTTCTAGTGAGATTTCACACACACACACACACACACACACACACACACACACACACACACACACACACACACACACATATATAAGTGCCTAGGGACCTGGAGTCTAAAGATAAGGTCTTTAAGACCAAGAGGAAACGGGGAATATTTTCTGCCTTAAAGTTTAAATTATGTCAAAGTATTTTAAGAACATTGATGCAGCAGTAGCAGGGGAAATCCCGGGAAAGAAGATTAGCTAGATAACTACTGTAATAATTCAGGCACCTGGTAATAATGATCTAGTCAAAGGTAGTCATAATACCCCAAATGTGCTGAGTGGACTCTCTTATATTTATGATGGTGACTCTCAAATGGGCACTCACACAGCCAGAGAAGCCTATCATAAATTCTCTAGCACATTTATTTTTCCACTTGCCACATTAATGCTCACATCACATTTCCTCTCTGCTTACACCCTAGTACCGCCTCTTCCTGAGCTCCTTTCTCTGCACCCATGTTACTGTGCTTACCTAGTGTTCCCAGGGGAAATGCATTATATGAGGATAAATTGCCCATCTTAACACAAAATCTTCCATTCGCTATGCTCTACCTTGTGCTTTTGTGTGGGAACAACTCCTTTCTCATTATTTTCCGTGCATCCTTTTCCACACCCACCCCATCCTATGCCTTCAAGGAAGCATCTTTCTGTGTCTTTGAAGACATTTTCATTCTCATTATTCTAAAGCATGCCTTACTGTTAGTACTCCTTAACTGGCCCTCTCTTAGTTTCTCAGCTTTTTGCTACTCTTCTCTGAGGAAAATTATCAAGTCATATACTTAAACATATTACTCTTTGTCTACTAAAATGATGACAGACAGTTGATTTCCACATTTCCTAATATTCCACATTAAGTCTACAATGTACATAGCCTTGTGGCATTTATTTAGCAAATGTCACGCAGAGCAGACATTTGTGCCCTTGGAGAACAGGTCAGAGAAAACCTCCTAGTCTCTTCTGTTGGAACATAGTTCTCAACTTGTTCAAACCAGCCTTCTGGAAAGAGATTGTTGCAGGAACCTGGCTTCATGCCAGCATATTTGGGCCTACACAAAGCTCTCAAGTATCTCTGCTCTACCTGCTGCTGTTATGAAACCAAGCCAGAAACCAACCATTGGAAAGCTTTGGAAATTTCCCATCAACATAACTTACAAATTAACAAATGCCTATTGGTACTCAGTTATGACATTGGGAGTATCTTCCCAGTGGGACAAAGAGTTGTACAGCCACCTCCTGTTTTCTTTCTTTTTTTTTCAAGTTTTTTTTAAACTTTATTTTAAAGAACAAAGATAAAAAAAAATTTAAACATTTTTGCATAAATGTATACAAATACATTTTTGTCAGTGCTTGGATTTTTCCTTTTTTTTTTTTTAAGGTTTGATACTCTGCATTAAGGTCTTAGTAGTTATAATGAGCAAAAAGTACATGTAAAACAGGATGTCCAACCAAAATTATTGGATACTTTCAATCATCACCATAGTAACTTGTTCAGTATTTGAAATGCGTACTAACTGAAACACATGGGAAGTGTAAGTCCTGGGAAGTATTCATACTATTGCAATTAAAACTGGTAGAATCAGTGATAGGAATGCATGGTCTTAGAGATGTCTATTTCAAAATGCTTTTTCTCTATTTTGTTTTCTGTTGTTACCTTTACCTCTCATAGCATTGGATAGCAAGCAGTGACTCCCTACTTATGGAAATCCTTTTTATGCAATTTCTTTCAGACTTCTTAGTATCATCCCCTCACTCCTTCCAATGAGTTACTCTGCTTTATTAAATCTTTAAAGAGGTCATATATTGCCCTCTCTATAATGATTACAAAGTCTCAATGTATGTTTTTTTTTTCACTCAATATATTTACAGGGTATATATTTACAAAGCTAGAAGCATTTTGTTTGGATCCTAATAAATTGTCAATTTTATATATGCAGCCTAATTGTCATTATCAAAAAAACAGATACGCTGCAATGCCTTAGCTGTGAGATGGGGGAATTTGCTGGTTATCCTCCCATGATTTCAATGGACAATAGTTTGCAGGACACTAATCTTGGTACTGACAGGAACTATGAAACATGAATATGTTTTTTTCTTTTTTTCAATCAGTTTTTTTTTCATGTGGAAGGTTGTTGTCATTGATGGCTTTCTGTCTAGACTGTTACATTGGGGGAGAGGGGAGGAGTTGTCACAGACGTCTTCCATGTTTCTTTTCCTCAAACAGGGTCATGTATCCTGGACTTACATCTGGCTTCTGGCAATAGCACAGACAACAGACATCTATATGGTCTCTGGTGTCAGAATGTTCCAACAGTCTCAGTATAGTCTCCTGTGGCTGTGTGCTACTGCATAGGACATGGTCACCAAAATAGCTTTTGGTTGCAGCACAGGCCAAGGACAACAACCTGGGTTCAGGCTGTAGCACAGATCAGGAACATCTGAATAGCCTTTGGTGGTAACAAGGACAGGGGACAGTACTTCATTAGGACCACAGATCTAGACATGGCCCCTGATGGTAGAAGCACTACCAAAAGACGTTAACATGGATTCAGGCTGCAGCACATATAAAGGACATCCCTGTGCCCTTTAGTAGTAACTCAAGCCAAGAACATTAACATAGTAGCTCCTGAACTACTATGGTTATCCACATGAATCTGCAGCCTTGGGCAATAGACCACAGATACCAAAGTGGCCTCCAGGTGCAGCATGGACCAGAGAGGTCTTTTGAGGAGGTCCAGTCTAGAAAATAGATCATTTTTTTATCTTGGACACTCTGTTGTTGCTCAGAACCAGGTGATCAAATGTCTGGGCAACATGTTCCAGCATCAGAGGGCAAGACCCATTCTACTCCATACCTCCTTCTATGTCCTACACATCCCTGCCATTGGTGGCAGCCACCCCGAGGGTCACCAGGCTTGACCTATTCAGCTATGATTTGTTTCTAATAGGCTGATGCACAGCATCCTATTCTCAGTGCCTGGGGCCACGTGACTCAGCTCAGCAAAGTGGAGAAAAACCTGGGTGGAAATGATTCCACAGGCTCTCTGACCAGCAATGGGGGCCAACAGCACAGGCTACAGGCACTTTGGCAGTATGTAGTTAGGTGGTGGCCAGCGGGGTTCAGGCTAGCCCTACTCAGCAGTGCCCTAAGGCTCATCAGGAACTGTTTATGTGCTCATAGTCTGCTGGCGGAGACACAGCAGGAAAGAGTATGGTTCCTCATTCTCAGTGCATGGCTCTACTCCACTATCTTTTCTTCCAAATTTGCAAGTCCACATTTTAAAAGCATCTTTTCATATTACTTGTCCTTTTTTCTTAGTTATTTTGGAGCTCCCTGGGCCCTGACGTCTGTTTTTTGCTGCCAGGACATCAAACCTCATGGTTCTCTTAGACCCCTTGGAGCTCCATAATGGATGCTGGTGATCTGCAGCCTCCTGTGTTGTCTTTCCTCCTTCGAAAAATAAAGTTGTCAACTTATAATTTTACAGGTGAAACCCTTGTCTGGATGACAGCTTTTGTAACAACAGAAAAACAATCCATAGGTTTGCGCTGGAGTGATGCTTTTGAGCACTGGGTAATTATTATCCTTGTATTATTCAAATGTTGATTTCTACAGAGAGCTGAGGACTGGTTGGACTTTGAGACTGTTATTTTTATGAAGCATCACCTATTTCAGGATTTTGCAAGCATTCTTCTCCATTGCCTTCTGATAGGTCAATAGAGAGTAGGTCTGCCAATTAAGTAGGCAGAAGAAAACAGGATGGGGCTTCAGATGATATTAGGGGCCTGTCACAGGGAGACTACAGAGACAAGAAGGACCTCAAGGAGTGACCATGTGAAGAAACCACCTGGAGAGAACAGACAAATTCCCCCTGGGAATGAAGGGAGAGAGCAGGCACAAGGACACACCTGGACAAGGTTAGCCAAGTCCAGACTCAGATTAAAGGTGGCTGGGAAAAGGCAGCTCTAGGATTAGAGTAGCTCTGAATATGCCTACATTAGGCTTGCAGCTTGTTAATAAAAACAGCAAGTCTCTGTGTTAGTTATTTGGAAGCTACAGTGAACTAGAACAGACACAGTAATGCCCTGAGGTTATTTGGGTACAAAAAGCAGGAAGGGGGGAGGGGAAAGAAATCCCCCACGGAATTACAGTTACATGTTTGTGCCTGCGATTGCCTATATAGACATATTTTAAGTTCAGTTTCCATACAAAAGATTTTTTTTTTTACTTTCTTTTCTTTGTAAATCACAACTTGCTTTCTCCTTTTTGACTTTTGAATTATCCTCAACTGTTAGGTCCAGCCTAGGCATCATCAGTAAATTTGTTTTTATTTTCATTGTTATGGATTTCACAAATTGTCTTTTTTGGTTAATTAGCATATAATCTCTCCACCCCTGTTGCTTTTCCCAGTAGAGTCTCAGTGTAGAAAAGAACTGAATATCCACTTTGAGAACTTTTGTTAAGCTCTGCTGTATAATTAATACATTTTCAGCTCACTTCACATCCTATCTCCCACTATACTTTACTTATATTTAATGTAACATTGAATGAATTGACAGATTATATGCTTCCTTTATAAGACAGGTTTACCTTCAAGTTGTTTAGAGAAATTTGCAGCATCTTGCATAACTGTTATCCTCTGAGAATCTGGTACATATTTTAGAACAATAACTTGTAGAATAAAGTATGATTGTCTTCTCAGTATTATCAAAAAAGAAAATAATCTTTTAATCTCATGATCTACTTAATATATTATTTATAAATTCATCTAGATGCATAGTGTGTAAATGTTCGTATTATTTATCCTGTTGTTTTTGCTGCTGCTGTTTGCTTGGCTGTTTGTTTTCTGAAGCTAGAGTGAAGGAGTCAGCATGAGGACCTGTGAACAGGGAGGTAGGATGATCTGGGAGAATTTGACAAATGGCAAACCATGGCCAGAATATATGGCATGAAAATCTATTTTCCAGTGAAAAGGGAAAATTTCCATTTAGTGTATTCCTTCTAATTATTCACAAATTGTGGAAATCATTGAAGATAAACAGTGAAAACTCATTGCTTCATAGTCATATTAAACGAAAGATGACCTTTCTTGATCGAATGGTACTTAAGATACTATTTCAGAAACTTAGTTATACTGCGAGGTTCAGTGAGTGAAGATGTAGTCTAGTGATGTCCTCAGAGTGGCACAACTAACCAGCTACCAATAAACAATGGAATTGTATATATAGCTCTCCATTACAAGGAGATAGAAATGACTTCAACAACCTTCTCTGATGTTGTAGATTTGGAACTAGTTAAGCCGAAAAGAGGCAGTAGTTTACTGAAGGTCAACAATATCACTGCATGAGACTGTGTCCAATCCATTTCATTTCAAATTTTATAGACACAACTATAATTACAGAGAGTCATCCAGGACAACTTCATTGTCAAAGAAGTAGCTTAAGACTCTCACCTTTATAAAAGGAACTAAGACCCATTGCTGAATGACCTAGAAACTCACTTATAGTTAGCAGAAATATTTAGAGACAATTAGTGCTTGGACAAAAAGTATCATGAAACACATCTACTAAGGTTAATTTTTCATTTATACTAACATAATCTGGTACCGTGAGGATAGGTAGGTAAAGGCTTGATGAGGAAGCCTGGTGAGATGGTTTTTAACCATCCAATTCCCGAAGGGAGGACAAGAGAGAATTCAGTGTATATAGTGGTCCTCTGACTTTCATACATACACCATGGTATGCATATTCATACACATCACACACCCACCACACACAGAGGAATGCACACTCACAATGATGAATAAGAAGTAGTAGTAGTAGTAGTAGTAGTAGTAGTAGAAATAGTAGTGGTAGTAGTAGTAGTAGCAGCAGCAGCAGCATCAGTAATGGTAACTACAATTAACTAATGTGATCTAGCCAGATGATGTGTTCTTAAGCCTTGCATTCAGTTAATCCCTTAGTTCTAAAGACATCTTCTAGAAAATGATCACTGATGTAGAATTTAATTCTAAATCTTTGTATAACTTCACTATGTGTGGAGATAATCAATTACAACCACATGGCAGCTATACGGCTAGAAAGAGAAGATGAAGTCCTGGAGTCTTTGTTTGCTTGGATTATCATTTAATATAGTCACATTGCATACTTTGGTATCCTTGCCAGCAACCTCAGTGAATCACAAGGGCTTATTAATGTACACATCCAGGATCTTATTAAAATTTGTGGAATCACCCCAGGAACGTCCTGCTGTGACATAATTCTTTAACATCATTAATGATACATCTCCTGGGCTTGCATGCATCAGGCAGCAAGATGGCATGAAAGAATCTGCTGTACCTATATAATAATGAGCTGTGAGATTAGAATATAATTCTACACATTTTTCAGCTTTGTTCAGTATCTATGCTGCTGATAGGTATCTGATGGCTTACCGATAACATCATTATGAATGGCTTACCAATAACATCGTCATTGATGGCTTACCAATAGTATCTTTGTACCAACTCTGTGCCTGTAAGTGCCCAACAAACACATATGTCACTGTAGAAGAAATGCAGTGTTGCACCGGGAACTGCAGAGACCCAGAGACACTGGCCTGGTGAAACTGCTCTTCAAAAAGCCTGGGCAGAGAGAGGTCTGGGCTTATAGCACAGAAAGCACACTCCCTCCACCCCTCATCCTGATTGGTTCAGGGGAACAGAAACTCTGCCAAAGGGACTCGGTATTCAACTAGAGGGCCCATGCAAGCAGACCTAATGATCAGGCCATCTGTTATCAAGAACAGCAGAGATCCAGGGACACAGGCCAGGTACACAGTAGAGAGGGAAACCAATCACTGACAAGAAGACCACATATAATCACATACAACAAGATGGCAAGAGGAAGACAAAAGAACTTACTCAATGGAAACCAAGACAACCTGGCAACACCAGAACCCAGCTCTCCCATCACAGCAAACAGAGGAATGCCAAACACTCCAGAAAAAGAAGACTCAGACCCAAAATCATAACTCAAGATGATGATAGAGATTCTTAAACAAGAATAGGGGGAAAGCAAAAAGAAATAGAAGCTTTTGAAGAGGAAACAAGAAAATCACTAAAATCAAAAATCTAGAGGAAAACAGAATCAAAGAGATGAAGGAATTGAAGAAAAAATTTAAAATTGAAATGGAAACAATAAAGAAAACACTAAAAGAGACAACTGTGGAGGTAGAAAACCTAAAAAAGAAATCAGAGTCACAGATGCAAGCATCTCCAACAGATTACAAGAGATGAAAGAGAGAATCTCAGGGACCGAAATGAACATGGAAAACATAGACAAAACAGTCAGAGAAGATGTAAAAGCCAAAAGGCTCCTAACCCAAAATATACAGGAGATCCAGGACACAAGGAGAAGACCAAAACTAAGGATAATAAGAATAGAAGAGGGCAAAGAATATCAACTAAGAGGCACAGTAAATATCTTCAACAAAACTGTAGAAGAAAACTTTCCTGCCCTTAAGAATGAGATGACCATGAGCATAAAAGAAGCCTTCAGAACTCCAAATAGAGTGGACCAGAAAAGAAATTCCTCCAGAAACATAGTAGTCAAAACCCAAAGTGCCCAAGCAAAGAAAGAATACTAAAAGCAGTAAGGGAAAAAGGTCATGTTACATATAAAGCCAGACCAATCAGAATCACACTCAACTTCTCAACAGAGACTATTAAAGCTAGAAGACAGACATCATGCAGACCCTAAGAGAACACAAGTGTTAGCTCAAGCTGCTATGCCCATCAAAACTCTCAATCACCATAGATGGAGAGATTAAGATATTCCAGGACAATACTAAATTTACACAATATCCAGTACTACAGGGAATTATAGATGGAAAACCCAATACAAGGAGGGAAACTACATCCAAGTAAAAACAAGAAAATACCTACGGATGAAAACGAACAAAAGAAAGACACACAGGCACAATTCTATCTCCAAAAGCAAATATAGCAGGAAACAGCAACCACTGTTCCTTAATATCTGTTAACATAAATGTATTCAATTCCTCAATAATAAGACATAAGCTATCAGACTGGATACATAAACAGAATCCAACATTTTGCTGCATATGGGAAACTCATCTCAGAAAAAAAGACAGATGCTATCTCAGGGTAAAAGGATGGGAAAAAAAAAAACTTCCAAGCAATCGACATCAAGAAGCAAGCTGAAGTGGCTATTCTAATATTTAATAAAGTAGATTTTCATCAAAGAGTTATCAAAAAAGATAAGGAAGGACACGTTTTACTCATTACAGGAAAATTTTGTCAGGAGGAACTGTAAATCCTTAACATATATCCTCCAAACACAAGAGCAAACATATTCATAAATGGAACCATACTAAAGCTTAAAAAATACATTGCACCCAACACAATAACAGTGGGAGACCTCAACATCTCAATCTCATCAATGGACAGATTGTGGAAACTGAAACTGAACAAAGACACAGTGAAACTAGCAGAGGTTATGAACCAATTGGAATTAATAGATATCTACAGAACATTTCATTATAAAACAAATAAATACACCTTCTTCTCAGCACCTCATGGCACATTCTCCAAAATTGACAATATAATCGAACACAGAACAAGCCTCAATAGATATAAGAAGATTGAAATACTCCCATGCATCATATCAGATTACCATGCTCTAAAACTGGTCTTTAATAACAAAAAATATAACAAACAGCCCATATACAGGTAGAAACAAAACAATGCTCTATTAAACAATAGCATGGTCAAAGAAGAAATAAAGAAAGAAATAAAGGATTTTCTAGAATTTAATGAAAATAAAAACACAACATACCCAAATGTATGGAATGCCATGAAAACACTACTGAGAAAAAAACTCATAACTCTGAGTGCTTCCAAAAAGAAACTGGAGAGAACATGCACTAGCAACTTGACAGCACAGTTGAAATCTCTAGAACAAAAGGAAGGAGATACCCCCAAGAGGAGTAGAAGGCAAGAAATAATCAAACTCAGAGCAGAAATTGACCAAATAGAAACAAAAAAACAAAAAAACAAAAAACAAAAAACAAAAACAAACAAACAAAAAAACCATTCAAAGAATCAACAAAACCAAGAGTTGGTTCTTTGAGAAAATCAACAAGATTGATAAACCCTTAGCTAGACTAAATAGAGGGCAAAGAGAGAGTATCCAAATTAACAAAATCAGAAATGAAAGTGGGGACACAATAACTGAAACTGAGGTAATTCAAGAAATCATCAGATCTTACTACAAAACCCTATACTCAACAAAGCTGGAAAACCTGGAGGAAATGGATGAATTCCTAGACAGAGAGCAGATACACAGTTAAACCAAGACCCGGTAAACCATCTAAATAATCCAATAAAACCTAAAGAAATAGAAGCAGTCATCAAAAGCCTCCCAACTAAAAAAAAAGCCCAGGTCCAGATGGGTTCAGTGCAAAATTCAATCAGACATTAATTGACGACCTAATATCAATGCGCTCCAAAATATTTCACAAAATGGAGTTAGACGGAACACTGCCTAAGTTATTTTTTGAGGCCACAATAACAGTCTTTCCTAAACCGCACAAACTCTCTACAAGGAAAGAGAACTTCAGACCAATCTCACTTATGAACAATGATGCGAAATACTCAGCAAAATCCTTTCAAACCAAATCCAAAAACACATCAAAACCATCATTCGCCATGACCAAGTAGGCTTCATCCCTGGGAAGAGGGGATGGTTTAATATACGGAAATCCAACAATGTAATCCACCATATAAACAAACTCAAGGACCAAAACCACATAGTTATCTCACTAGATGCTGAGAAAGTATTTAACAAAATTCAACACCCCTTCATGTTAAAGTGTTGGAAAGAACATGAATCTAAGGCCCATACATAAACAAAATAAAAGCAAAATACAGCAAACCAATAGCCAACATCAAATTTAATGGTGAGAAACTTGAAGCAATCCCACTAAAATTAGCTATTAAACAATTTTGCCAACTCTCCCCCTACCTATTCAACAAAGTACTGGAAGTCCTGGCCAGAGTAATTAGAGAGCAAAAGGAAATAGAAGAGATACCAATTGGAAAGAAAGAAGTAAAAACATCACTGTTTGCAGATGACATGATAGTGTATGTAAGTGACCCCAAAAATTCCACCAGAGAACTTCTACAGCTGATAAACAAGTTCAGCAAAGTGGTTGGATATAAAATTAATCAAACAAATCAGTAGCCTTCTTCTACTCAAAGGACAAACATGAGGAGAAAGAAAAGGGAAAAGATACCCTTCATAATAGTCACAAACAATATGAAATACCTGAGTGTGACTCTAACTAAGCAAGTGAAGGACATGTATGACAAAAACTTCAAATCTCTAAAGAAGGAAATCAAGGAAGATCTCAGAAAATGGAAGGATTTCCCATGCTCATGGATTGGAAGGATCAAGATTTTAAAAATGGACATCTTACCAAAAGCAATCTACAAATTCAATGCAGTCCCCATCAAAATTCCAACCCAATTCTTCATAGAGTTGGGAGAGCAATGTGCAATTTCATTTAGAATATTAAAAGACCTAGAATAGTGAAATCCATCCTCAACAACAAGAAAACAACTGTGGGTATCGCCATCTCTCACCTCAAGCTATATAACAAGGCAACTGTGTTAAAAACTACATGGTACTTGTACAGATATAGGCACATGGATCAATGGAACAGAATATAATATCCAGAAATCAGCCCTCACTTGATTTTTGACAAAGGAGCTGTAAACATTCAATGGAAAAAGGTTAGCCTCTTCAACAAATGGTGTTTGTCGAAATGGCACTCAGCATACAGAAGAATGAAAATAGACCCTTTCTTATCTCCTTGTACAAAGCTCAAGTGCAACTGAATCAAAGATCTTCACATTAAACCAGGTACACTGAAATTATTAGAGGAGAAAGTAGGGAAAACCTTAGAACACGTAGCACAGGAGAAAATTTTCTGAACAGAATAACAATGGCTCATGCTCTGAGGTCAAATATAAACAAATGAGACCTAATGAGATTGCAAAGTCTCTGTAAGGCAAAGGACACTGTCAAGAATACAAAATGGCAGCCAACAAATTGGGAAAAGATCTTCACCAACTTCACATCTGATAGAGGCCTAATATCCAAGGTACACAAAGAACTCAAGAAATTAGACACCAGAGAATCAAACAACCCTATTTAAAAATGGGCTACAGAGCTAAAAAAAAGTTCTCAATTGAGGGATATTGAATGGCTGAGAAACATCTAAGGAAGTGTTTGACATCATTAGCCATCAGGGAAATGAAAATCAAAACAACCCTAAGATTCGACCTCACACCAGTCAGAATGCCTAAGATCAAATATTCATATGACAACAGTAGCTAGTGAGGATGCAGAGAAAGAGCAACACTTCTCCACTGTTGGTGGGGTTGTAAACTGGTACAACCACTCTGGAAATCACTCTGGCAGCTCCTCAGAAAATTGGACATAGTACTACCTGAAGAACCAGTTATTCCACTTCTGGGCATATACCCTGGAGAAGCTCCAACATACAACAAAGATACTTGCACTACAATGTTCATATCAGCCCTATTTATAATAGCCAGAAGCGGATAGAACCCAGATGTCCTTCAGTAGAAGAATGGATACAAAAATTGTTGTATATTTACACAATGGAGTACAATTCACCTATCAGAAACAATGACTTTATGAAATTCTTAAGAAAATGGATGCATCTAGGAAATGTCATGCTGAGTGAGGTAACCCAGTCGCAAAAGAACAGACATAATATGCAGTCACTGATACTTGTATACTAACCCCAGAAAGCTCTGAACACACCAGAAACAATTTACAGACTAGATGAAGTTCAAGAAATCAAACGTCAAAAACTTTTACTATTTCTAGATTACATCTTGTTTTACATGTACTTTATGCTCATTGTATATAATAAGATTTTAAGGTATTCTATCATACCTTTAAAAAAATCAAGTACTGACCAAAATTTATTCATATACTGTTATGCAAAACTGCTTTTAAAATCTGTACATTTATCTTCATTATTTTAAATAAAGTCTTTCAATTTAAAAAAAGAAAAATAAATAAAAAAAAAAATGCAGTGTTGGCTTAACTCCTATGAGCAAAAACATTCAGGATTGGAATGTCACTTAGAACAGTACCTACCAGGGGACACTGATTATGCAAGCATTGTTTCAGTTCATTCCAGAACAGATGTCCAATGAATTCATTTCATGATTTCTTGAATTTGACTAATTTTTTTCCAGTGTCAAATCCTTAATATGAGACAGTATTATATTTCAATATCAACACTGGCACTTTAGAAATAATTACTTTTTGAAAAATAGCTATTTCATAAACAATTGATTGCACTGCTAAGTGCTTACAAATAACTCATAAAACAAACTGAATATGCACAATCATATTATCTACAAGCAACAACAGATATAATTAAATTTACTATGATGGTACAAGATAATCTTTTCCAACTTCACACAGATAGAATATAAATAGTCTAACCACTGACGTAAGCCATCAAGAATTAAAATTTATCCAGGATTTAACAAACCCATCACCCTACTTATAGTACAAACATAAAAAGGAAACTGGAGACAAAAGAAAGGCAATTGGTAGCTTTGGTGTTAAGTAAAATATTTTCTGAGGAAATGAAAAGTAGAAGATTAATAGATTTGATCTAAACATGCCATCCAGAAATAAAGCACCTCACTTAAATGTATGTAAGTAATGATGTAAAGAGGTCTTTGAATATGAAAGCACTGCTGTTTCAGTTTCAGGGTGACAAAGGACAATCTGGATAACCTGCATGACTCCCCCAACCCATGTGACTCCCTCTCAACATGGCTGTTGTTTGAATACAGTCATTCATTTATATAGTGAATGTTGACTAAGCATCAAGTACATGCTAAGCATCGAATTAATTTATCAAAAGACAAATATAAAATCATTCATGTCCTGCCTTCACAGACTTCAAGGTGAACAAATCTAGACTTGAGAATAAAGAGTTATAATAAGGCAAGAAAAAAATGTAAGAAGTCTAGACACAGCACAAGGCTGAAGAAAAGCAAAGCTCTAAGGATGGAATAAGGGTTGGCTATGATACAGGGAAAGTTACCAGGTAAAAGTAATTAGTATACAGTATTTCCATTGACAGGGGGGGGGTGGGGGGGTGGGGGGGTGGGGGTTAGGTCTTAAGGAAAGCCATTAGCAGACTGCATTAGAAATGGAGGCAGAGAAAAGCTTGCCAAAGCTGGTGCAGGTTTATGAGTTGGGGTGTGAATTAATTATACAGAAGTGAAACCCTGCCGGATTCATCCTCCCCCTTTGATCAAACACAGACACGCTGATTTTAAAAGTAGCTTTATTCAGTCTTTGAAATCTTTATTCTTCCATGCAGTCAATAAAATAAAACTACTAATCTGTCGCCTCTTAAAAGGTAACATACTACTCATTTAGGCACTTAAATTAAAAAACTAGATGCTACACTGATAAACAGATTACTGAAGAATGGATTCTACAAATAAAAATGAAAATGACTTTTCTATGTCATAATGTGCATTTTTCCCACTGTCCTTCATTTTCCAGGCCCAAGGTGCTACCTTGGGCATCATACACTGAATAAACTCTCTTTTTTATCATTAGAATTCCTGGTCTGATTTAGTCTCCCAAGAAATTCCACACTGCTACCCCTTCTGTGCCTCAGCTCTTTGCCTCATTGACAACTATGAGTAGCAGAACATACTCTGTTTCCTAAGTCTTTTTCTGATCCTATTTGAAAGAAAGGCAAAATGTGAAGTTGCTGACAGAGGCCCTGAAATAGCCCTTAGACATGCTGATGTAGCTCAGAGTTAAAGTCTTTGTCTCTTGTGCTTGGAAAGTAAAGTTGTCTACAATTATCTAACTGTCTGTCTGTCTGTCTGTTTATCATCTATCATCTATCTACTATCATTTTTTATTATTGTTTATTATTATTCTCTCTATAACTATTGTAATGGGAGGCCATTTAACCACCAATTATTATCTTCTCTTTAACATATACTGATGAATTAATAATGGTGGGGTATGATACTTATTGCATATGGAGAAATAGCTTCAACAGAGAGTGACTAAAGCTACAGAGCTAAGAAATAAATTATATCACAAAGTAAGATATTAATAACGATCACTAGATCTGAAACTTCAAAATGGGGAGAGATGGTTTGAGTTTGAATTTTGCCTCATCATTATTTGATCACAGAAAATCACTATTAATTGATGCATATTTTTCCCTGCAATCCCCATTAAAAATTTTCATGAACCCATTAACATTGTCTACTGAAAATTTGGGGCAATCACCTCTAGAAAAGGACTTTTGCTCGGTCCATATTGAGCTAGCTCAGCTCTGTGTCCTGTACTCAGATTTCTCCTTCACTGAGAAGCCAAGAGGTGAGGTGGGTTTCTACTTGCTGCGAAAGATTTTTCAGATATTCATAGATGGGATGCTACAGAGAACACAACTGTTTACACTGAGTGATTATTATGGCTCAAACATAAACACTACTCAGCCTATATGTTAGAGGACTATTATTTTGTGCTCAGTTGAAGAAAAAGATATACCTAATATCTAACACAGGTGTTCATTTTTAATAAATTCCTGTCATTAGATGCTCAACTCTCATGCCCCAACGTTTAAAGATTGACTTGATGGAAATATTTAGACAATCATATTATCAGATGATTCTGACACTCTCAGAAACATCAAGATAGCAGAGTAGTCATGTTCTCTGAGCTTACTGCATTATTGACACAAAAGGAAAGACCTTGTTTCTAAAAACATCTAAAAATAAAACAATAGAAATCTCCAGGTATAGGGCACATGAAAAATTTTCTAAATTTTGTGTGAGTTGTGTTTGTAGTTTTATTTCAAGAAAATCAAAGACTATGAATGAATAAATAATGAGAAACGGATACAGCTAGTATTTGCCACATTTCTAACTATACAACTTGAATAACTATATCAATCTTTTCTAAGTACATCCAAAGTTAAACCAAGAGGGGTAAAAAACTGAAATAGATCATAACAAATAAGGAGACTAAAATAATAATATGACATTACTGACTAATAAAAGTTCAGAACCAAATGGATTCACAAGAAAATTCTATGAGATATTTTAGGAAGAACTACAATAAGTACTTTTCAAGTTATTTTTAAAATAAAAATAAACATAGCATTTTAAACTTATATTATGAAGCAAATATCATTTAATTACTAAAATTAGGCAAAGATGCATCCAAATAGAAAACTATAGGTCGATTCCCACCCCCTCACACACAAAAAAAAAAAAATAGGTGAAAAGGTTTATAACAAAATACAGGCATATAGAAAAAAGACCATCTAACCTGACAAAACATACTTTATCCTGGAGGTACAAAAGATTTTTCAAAATGAATAAATGTAACAAGCCACATAAATAAACGTAAGTATAAATATTATAGCATCTCAAAATATGAAGAATATATCTTTGAAAAGTTCAACATGACCTTATAATAAAAATCATAGGAAAATAAGAATAAGAGAATGTACATGAATATAATAAAAAACAGTTGTGAACCAGCTCTGGTCAACATAATGTTACATATAAAGAAACTCAAAATAATCCTATTAAAATCTGATTTTTAAAAATAAGACAGGACTGCCACTACTGCTATTTTATCAATATATTCTTGAAGCACTAGCTAAGATATTACTACAGGAAAGAGAATTTAAGAAATGCTAATAGTATTATATGTGAAGTTATCTGTATTTGCAGATGATATGGTTTTATACATAAGGAATCTAATGATTGTGCATGAAGAGTTCTTGAAAGACTAATAATTTCAGAAAAGTAGAAGTATTAAATATTTAACTTTAAAAAAAACAGCTTTTCTATATACCAATAGAAAACATATTAATAAGTAGTTTATGGGAGATTCCCATTTCATAATCATCTCAAATATCTAGAAGTAAACCAAATCAAGAAAAAATATGTCCACAAGGAAAGTTTTAAACATCTGAGCAAAGGATTGAGGAAGATTCTGAAAAATGGAAAGACTTCCCATGTTCATGGATCTGTACAATGTATACTGTACATAAGCATCCCACCAAATAACTATTTACATATTTGATATTCTTATAAGATTCTTCAGTGAAGATTAATCATCCCACAGTTCATTTTGTATTACAGTACAGTTTGGAACCACAAAAGACCCAAATGGGCAAAGAAATGCTTAGCAAAATTAAGGAGTCACCATTATATACTTCATAAAATATTACAAAGCTATTTAAATAAATACAGCATGGTTCTGTAAGAAAAGAGTCATCAGTATAAATAGAACTAATAAGGCACCTGAACTTCAGTGCACAGAACTGCAGGTATTGCATCTATTACAGTAATAAGAAGAATACAAAATGGAGAAATGACAACATCTTCAATGAATGTGTCTGGGAAAATTAGATGTCCACATGTAGAAGAAAAGAATTAGACCTGCATTTACCACTCTGTACAAAAGTCTACTCTATATAGATTAAAACCTCAGTGTACCTATTTTCTAACAATCTTCTAAATATTTAATCTTATACCCATGGATAAATGGTTATTCCTATCTTCAATAAAGCTTGTTTTGGCAACATAAGGAAGCTATTACAGAGACTCAAAACTGGTCAAAATGCAAAGAGTAAATGACCTTTCATTGTCCAGTTTCTATTCAAATATCTGTAATAAAATTTATCATGGCAGAAAAGGAGGCAGGAAGACTGCAAGAGACAGAAAACTGAAATGAATTCCGAGAGCTACTGTCTTTTGAACATTGCAGGGTAGTTGTACCCTATGTTGCCTGTAAAAAATTCCTGTAAAATACCACACCAGTTGATATGCCAACATTGATGAAAGAAAGTTTCACAAGGTCTTTGTGGTGATTTGAATATGGTTGGCCCTGTAGATTCAAGTGTCTTAATGTTTGGCCAATAGTGAATAGCAAGCAGTATTAGGAGGTGTTGCCTTATTGGAATAGGTGTATTCCTATTGGAGGAAGTATGTCACTGTGTGAGTGGGCTTTGAGGCATCTTATGCTCAAGATATGCCCAGTGTGGCACAGTCCTCTACTTCTGCTGCCCTAAGATCAAAGTGTAGAACTTGGTTTCTCTACAACCATGTCTGCCTGGATGCTGCCATGTCTCCTGCCATGATGACAATGGACTGAACCTCTGAAACTTAAAGCCAGACCCAGTGAAATGTTTGCCTTTACCAGAGTTGCCTTACTCATGATGTCTCTTTACAGCAATAAAACCTAAACTGAGACAGCCCCATCCTCAAATAAAAAACTATAGGCAAAAATGTAAATTTTGTTTTCTCCAAGTATGAGTCCCCCAGCATAGTAGCCCTTCCCAGTTTCTCGGTCCTAAGCATGTGTGCATATGGGCACCAGTAATCAATATATTGTGTGTATATGTATATACATATGCATATATTTATGTATATATATATTTATACATATAAAGCCATTTGTACTTGTACATAAAGAAGTCATAAAATAGTAAACATAAAAGGTTTTAGCACTGGAGAGGAAGAGGTATAAATGATATAACAACAGTTCAAAAACATATAAAATTAAAATGAAAACAAAATTTACACGTGCAAAATTATGAATACGAAAATTCACAAGATACTCTCTCAACTATGGTCCTGTATAAATTTATTTAAACAAGTAAAACAAATTTCAATTATATTTAATAAGCAACAAATTCTAGCCCTGAATTACATGTAGATACATTAAGTGTTTTTAAAAGGAGCCTTCTTTTCAAAGAATAATGTATTATATGTAATAGATACAGATATCTCAGAAATGTCCCCAAACACTATAGAAACTGTAAATTTAATAAATTATCCAGAAGTTACTAATGCTAGCCCTTTAAAAGAAGGGGCCTTTATGTTCTTCTTTTGTGAAACTCAGCTCATTATAATAATAGTTGCTTCCCACAGAGCTATCATAAGAATTAAATATGGAAATGTATTTAACAGCCTCAATGAATATTACTTCCCTCTTCAGTGACTTCCCATTGTTAATCTCTCTTAAGGAGGTGGTTCACCACTAATATGATGTATAATTTATCATCCTCGTGGGGTGTGGGGCTAAGATACTTTGAGAGTGAAAGAGAAGGGCAGTCCAAGGATAAGAAATTATTAATTTATCTACCATAAGTGTAAACTTTGACCACACCAAGAATTCAGTGACAGTTTCTGCACTCATCAACTGAACCAGCCAGCAGACATAGTTCTTTGAAATTACATGCAAATAAAAAAAATATTGGTTCAGACAGTGGTGCTTAAAAGTAACAGCACATGCTCCACTTGTGACTGGTAAATTGAGTAGGTTAGGAACACAATGCCCTCAGAGATGCCTTACGTGTCCCCTTTGCCTCATTAAGGTGCCTCAGTCAGATGTCCCCTCCATTACCAGTGCACATCTGCTTTTGCTCCTAGAAATGAAGGCAATGCCCTCATTTCTGCTAATAGGTATTTCTGAGTAGATGCACCTCAGTGAGAGGGCACACTGAACTTGGTGCTCAGGAACAAACATTCCAGGCTTTATTGTTCATTCAATTACCCCTGGGATAAGAGGGGACTTCTATCTCATGCAATTCCTATGTAAAAAGTAAGACAGCAACCTGTGATTTCATCTGCAGTGTGAAGATGGTGAATTAGGTCTGAATGCTTAATGTTACAAGAAATGTGAAAGGAGATACCAATTTATTCATAAAACAAACATTTACTGGGTGGTTACTAGATCTTGGCTATTAAGTATTCAAGTATAAATAGAAAAAGGAATTTGAGTCTGTGGAAAAAATTTGAGCAACAGGGTGTAATGTACTGTACATACTAAGTTGGCTTCAGTTTATTTATTTCATTTTGGTACATAAAAGTAAAGTTGTACACATCCTTCAGTTTGAAGAAATTACTTTCTAAAATTATTGTGAACTTGAAATGGCATTTTAGATTGTACCAAAACCAGCAACTCAATGTGATATGAAAACATCAAAGCTCATGCTTACAAAGACTCTTAGCTTAGATTTTACATAAGTTTGGAAGATTAGTCATTTACTTTCCAATCCAGTGCCTCTCCATAATAACCAAACAAGATCTATTGTGGACGTAGTTTGCAGCACATCAAACTGCCTCATGGCTGGCATGCAACTCAGGGAAGGTAGAACTAAATCTGGAATGGTGGTCCACAGTCTGTTGGCACTCCAAAAGGAGAAACAGTGGGTCTGAGACTAAAGCTATAGTTCCCAGGCTCTTGTGTACCTGAGCACCTCCGGTGTACTGTAGGTAGTTGGGAACTATGGTCTCCATCTACACTTCCACAAAGGATGTCCAGGAGCCGGCAGAAAGAGGAAGGCAGAGCTGGGATAGCGCAGAACCGACCTGATTCTCAGTGAGTGAGGAAGGAGAGGACTTCTTTGGGAGTTTAAGCTCAGATCTTTAAGATACAGGCCTTCCCTGTGGCAACCCATATTTAAGGAGGATCCTTGCTTGTTCGCACTGTTTAATTCGATGGTAGACATGAATGCACACACCTTACTCAGGATGAACAAGTGATTAAGTACATTTTGCAAGAAGGAATGCCGAGTAAGGACAGGTAATTGGCTGAACGCCGAGGCCTAGCTAGTTCCTCATTAGTTTGATTTTATGTGGTGACTGATTGTCATGGTCCACAGTGGAGTGCTGTGGTTATACTGTGACCCAGAGCAGGTAGCAGTAGGGACGGAATGGTTCCACTCCTGCAAGTCTCTATTCTGAGATTTCGCGGGTTTGAGCTCATTCAATCTCTCACCTGTCTGCTAACAAAGTTTCACATGCCCTATGAAAGTTGTGCATACGCTTTAATATACTGGACTCTCAGTCAACTGGTGAAGCGGTCTGAATCTGTCATGTTCACACCTTTGTGTGTATATGTGTAAATAATCACTTTTTAAAACTTCTCAAGGTATTTTAAACAGGGTAACAATTTTCAGGAAACTTCAAAGGAGGCAGAATTCTAAAATTTCCTTTATACACCCGTAATGTCAGGTCTGTAGATCTGTCATTATCTGAATAATCTGTATTCTTATCACATAGGAAAGGTGAAGCTGATCTGCCACCCTGAACGGCAGGTCCTAAAGGTTTAAAAACTGGTGAGTAGGAGATCTAGGCAGCCAGGGAGCAGAGAGATCTCTGCGGAGTACGCATGGAAAGTGCACCCCCCTGCCCTGCCTGATCCAGGGACCAGGAACACAACTTTGAAACTTCTGTTTCCACCCAGCGGCAACTTCAGGCGCAGAACAGAGCCCGGCCCATCGGCCACCCGGATCGGCAGGTCCTAAAGGTTTAAAAACTGGTGAGTAGGAGAACTAGGAAGCCAGGGAGCAGAGAGATCTCAGTGGAGTGCACATGTAAAGTGCACCTCCCCCCCAGCCCTGCCTGATCCAGGAACCAGAAACACAACTTTGGAACTTCTGTTCCCACCTGGCGAATCTGAGGCATAGAACAGGGCTCAGCCCATCTGCCACCTGGACCAGTGGATATCCAGGGACACAGACCAGATACAAGGGAAAGGGTAGAACATATACTGACAACAAAATGGCAAGAGGAAAAAGAAAGAGTATACCCCAAGAAAACCAAGACAACCTGGCAACACCAGAACCCAGCTCTCCCATAACAGCAAACATCAGAATGCCAAACACTCCAGAAAAAGAAGATAAAGACCTGAAATCATACCTCAAGATGCTGATAGAGATACTTAAACAAGAACGAGAGGAAAAGCAAAAAGATTCAGAAGCTTTTAAAGAGGAAACAAGAAAAACACTCAAAGAACTCAAAGAACTGGAGGAAAACAGAACCAAAGAGATGAAGGAATGGAAGAGGGAATTTAAAACGAAAATTGACACAATAAAGAAAACACTAAAAGAGATAAACCTAGAGGTAGAACACCTAAAAAAGAAATCAGGAGTCACAGAAGCAAGCATTTCCAATAGATTACAAGAGATGGAAGAGAGAATCTCGGGGGCAGTAGACAACATTGTAAACATAGAAAAAACAGCCAGAGAAGATGCAAAAAACATAAAGCTCCTAACACAAAATGTCCAGGAAATACAAGACACAATGAGAAGACCGAACCTAAGGATAATAGGAATAGAAGAGGGAGAAGAGTATCAACTAAGAGGCACAGTAAATATCTTCAACAAAATCATAGAAAAAATTCCTTATCCTCAAGAATGAGATGACCACGAGCATAAAAGAAGCCTTCAGAACTCCAAATAGGTTGGACCAGAAAAGAAATACCTCCCGACACATAATAGTCAAAACACCAAGTGCCCAAAGCAAAGAAAGAATACTAAAAGCAGTAAGGGAAAAAGGTCAGATAACATATAAAGGCAGACAAATCAGACTCACACCCAATTTCTCAACAGAGTCTATAAAGGTTAGAAGAGCCTGGACAGACATCATGCACACCCTAAGAGAGCACAAGTGCCAGCCCAAGCTGCTATACCCAGCAAAACTATCAATCACCATCGATGGAGAGATGAACATATTTCAAGATAAATCTAAATTTACACAATATCTGACCAGAAACCCAGCACTAAAACGAATTATAGGTGGAAAACCCAGTACAATGAGAGGAACTACATCCTAGTAGAAACAAGAAAACTCCTAAGCAAGAAAACCAAAAGAAGAAAAAGAAACAGACACAACTCAAACCACAAAAGCAATAATAGCAGGAAACAGAAACAACTATTTCTTGATATCTATTAACATAAATGGACTCAACTCCCCAATAAAGAGACATAGGCTATCAGACTGGATACATAAACAAAATCCAGCCTTTTGCTGCATACAGGAAACTCATCTCAGAGACAGAGACAGACACTATCTCAGAGTAAAAGGGTGGGAAAAAAACTTCCAAGCAAACAGCCCCAAGAAGAAAGCTGGAGTGGCTATTCTAATATCGAATAAAGTAAATTTCCAACCAAAAGTTATCAAAAAAGATAAGGAAGAACACTTTTTACTCATTACTGGGGAAATCTGTCATTAGTTACTCTCAATTCTTAACATATAAGCTTCAAATAAAAAAGCACCCACATTCATAAAAGAAACCTTATTAAAGCTCAAAAAACACATTTCACCCCACACAATAATAGTGGGAGACTTTAATACCCCGCTCTCACCAATGGACAGATCATGGAAACAGAAACTGAACAAGGACACTGCAAAACTAGTAGAGACTTTGAATCAACTAGAATTTATAGATATCTACAGAACATATAATTCTAAAGTAAAAGAATACACCTTCTTCTAATCACCCCATGGCACCTTCTCGAAAATTGACCACATAATTGGACACAGAACGAGCCTCAATCGAATAAGAAGATTGAAATACTTCCATGCATCCTCTCAGAATACCATGGTCTATGGCTGGTCTTTAACAAAACCAAAGACAACAAAAAGCCCACATACACATGGAAACTAAACAACTCTCTGTTAAACGATAGCAGGGTCAAAGAAGAAATTAAGGATTTTCTAGAATTCAATGAAAACGAAAACACAACATACCCAAACCTATGGGATGCAATGAAAGCAGTACTGAGAGGAAAACTCATAGCCCTAAGTGCTTCCAAAAAGAAACTTGAGAGAGCTTACATAAGCAATCTGACAGCACAGCTAAAAGCCCTAGAAAAAAAGGAAGCAAATATACCCAAGATGAGTAGACGGCAAGAAATAATCAAAATTAGGGCAGAAATAGACCAAATAGATACAAAAAGAACCATTTAAAAAATCAACAAAACCAAAAGTTGGTTTTTTGAGAAAATCAACAAGATTGATAAACCTCTAGCCAGACTAACAAGAGGGAAAAGAGAGAGTATACAAATTAACAAAATCAGAAAGGAAAGTGGAGACATAATAACTGAAACTGAGGAAATTCAAGAAATCATCAGATCCTACTACAAAAACTTATACTTCACAAAATTGGAAAATCTGGAGAAAATTGTCAAATTCCTAGACAGATACAAGGTCATAAAGTTAAACCAGGACCAAGTAAACCATTTAAAAAATCCTATAACACCTAAAGAAATAGAAGAAATCATCAAAAGCCTTCCAACCAAAAAAAGCCCAGGTCCAGATGGGTTCAATGCAGAATTTTATCAGACATTTTGCGGATATAACACCAATATTCTCCAGCCTATTCCAAAAGATAGAATCAGATGGAATACTACCTAACTTATTTTTTGAGGCTACAATAATCCTTGTACCTAAACCACACAAAGACCCTACAAGGAAAGAGAACTTCAGACCAATCTCACTTCTGATAATTGATGCAAGAATAATTAACAAAATCCTTGCAAACCAAATCCAAGAATACATCAAAACGATCATAATCATGACCAAGTAGGCTTCATCTCTGGGATGAAGGAATGGTTTAATATAAGGAAATCCATCAATGTAATCCACCATATAAACAAACTCAAAGAACTAAATAACATGATCTTCTCACTAGATGCTGAGAAAGCATTTGACAAAATTCAACACCCCTTCATGTTAAAAGTCCCGGAAAGAACAGGAATCCAAGGTCCATACTTAAACATAATAAAAGCAATTTACAGCAAACCAACAGCCAACATCAAACTTAACGGTGGGAAACTTGAAGCAATCCCACTAAAATCAGGGACCCCACAAGGCTGCCCACTCTCCCACTACCTATTCAACATAGTACTGGAAGTCCTGGCTGGAGCAATTAAACAACAAAAGGAGATCAAGGGGATTCAAATCGGAAATGAAGAGATAAAAGCATCACTCTGTGCCAATGACAAAATAATGTACTGAAGTGACCCCAAAAATTCCACCAGAGAACTCCTACAACTGATAAACAAGTTCAGCAAAGTGGCTGGCTACAAAATTTACTCAAACAAATCAGTAGCCTTCCTATACTCAAATGACAAACATGTCGAGAAAAAAATTAGGGAAAATGTATCCTTCACAATCGTCACAAAAACTATGAAATACCTTGGTGTGACTCTAACTAAGCAAATGAAGGACCTCTATGACAAGAACTTCAAACCTCTAAAGAAAGAAATTGAGGAGGATATCAGAAAATGGAAAGATCTCCCATGCTCATGGACTGAAAAGATCAACATATTAAAAATGGCCATCCTACCAAAAGCAATCTACAGATTCAATGCAATCTCCATCAAAATTCCAACCCAGTTCTTCATGGAATTGGAAAGATCAATGTGCAATGCCATATGAAATAACAAAAGACCTAGAATAGCGAAATCCATCCTCAACAACAAGAAAACATCTGCGGGAATCACTATCCCTGATGTCAAGCTATATTACAAGGCAATTGTGCTGAAAACTGCATGGTACTGGTACAGAAATAGGCAAGTGGATCAATGGAATAGAACAGAAGATCCAGATATGAGCCCTCAAGTCACCTGATTTTTGACAAAGGAGCCATAAACATTCAATGGAAAAATGACAGCCTATTCAACAAATGGTGCTGGTCCAACTGGCACTCAGCAAGCAAAAGAATGAAAATAGCCTCCTTGTACAAAGCTCAAGTGTAAGTGGATCAAAGATCTCCACATTAAACCAGATACACTGACACTATTAGATGAGAAAGTAGGGAAAACCTTAGAACACATAAGCACAGGAAAAAATTTTCTGAATAAAACACCAATGGCTCAACCTATAAGGTCAAAGATTAACAAATTGGACTTAATGAGATTGCAAAGTTTCTGTAAGACTAAGGACATTGTCAAGTAAACAAAATGGCAACCAACAGAATGGGAAAAGATCTTTACCAACTCCACATCAGATATAGGCCTAATATCCAAGGTATACAAAGAACTCAAAAAGCTAGACACCAGAGAATCAAATAACCCTATTAAAAAATGGGGTACAGAGTTAAACAAAACGTTCTCATTTGAGGAATATCGAATGGCTGAGAAATATCTGAGGAAGTGCTCGACATCCTTAGCCATCAGGGAAATGCAAATCAAAACAACCCTGAGATTCCATCTCACACCTGTCAGATTGGCCAAGATCCAAAGCTCAGATGACAACAGATGCTGGCGAGGTTGTGGAGAAAGAGGAACACTTCTCTACTGTTGGTGGGGTTGCAAACTAATACAACCACTCTTGAAATCAGTCTGGCGATACTTCAGAAAATTGGACATAGTACTACCTGAAGACCCAGCTATTCCACTTCTGGGCATATACCCCAGAGACACTTTAGTACACAACAAAGATATATTCACCACAATGTTCATAGCGGCTCTATTTATAATAGCCAGAAGCTGGAAAGAACCCAGATGTCCTTCAGAAGAAGAATGGATACAAAAATTGTGGTACATTTACACAATGGAATACTACTCAGCCACCAGAAACAATGACTTAACCATTAACTTAACTTAAGTTAACTTAACTTAACTTAAGGAAATGGCTGCATCTAGAGAATATCATCCTGAGTGAGATAACCCAGTCACAAAAGAACAGACATAATATGCAGTCACTGATATTGGGATGCTAACCCCAGAGGCTCACACTGCCCCAGAAACAACTCACAGACTGTATGAAGTCCAAGAAAAAAAAGAAAAGAAAAGAAAACAAAACAAAAAATAATCATGCTCAATCCTTACCCACCAAGAACACATTGACAAATTCCGGGATGTACCCTGTATTACATGTACAGTCTGCTCATTGTAAAAAAATAAAAAATAAAAAAATCTTTACACACCAAGAAAACTTTGACCATTTCCAGGTTACATCTTTTTTTTACATGTACTTTTTGCTCATTGTTACTGGTTGTATCTTTATCACTCTTTCAAACCTTTAAAAAACAAAACAAAACAAAACAAAAACATAAAAAAACAAAACAAGTACTGACAAAAATGTATTGTATAATTTTAAGCAAAAAATGCTTAAAATCTGTACATTTATCTTTGTTTTGTAAAATAAAGTTGTTAAAAAAAAAAAGGAAAGGTGAAGCTTTCCATCATATTTTCCCGGTAAGATTCCATGTATGAAATATTCAGGGTTTTTTTTTTTTTCAAAATATTTTATTGCATATTCTCTTTTTACATTTCAAATGCTACCTCCTTTCCTCCCTTTCTACCTACTTCCCTCCTCCCCTTGCTTCCATGAAGATGTTTCTACTTCTAACCACCCACTTCCACCTCAGCACCTTGGCATTCCCCTATATTTGGAAAATTAGTCTTCACTGGACCAAAGGCCTCTCTTCCCATAATGCCAGACCTTGCTATCCTCTGCTACATGTGCAACTGGAGCCATGGGTCTCTCCATGTGTGCTCATTGGATGGGTTTTCCGTCCCTGGGAGCTCTGGGGCCAGTTGGTTGAGATTGTTGTTCTTCCTATGTGGTTTCAAACCCCTTCATCTTCTCCGGTCCTTTCTCTAGCTCCTCCATTGAGGTCCCAGTGCTCAGTTCGATGGTTAGCTGCAAGCATACTTCTCTAAGATATTCTAATATTTGCTTGTGTCTGCAGAATATTTTGATTTTTTTAGTTTTTATTGTTACTTGTGTTATATTATTTTGTAAGCTTTGAAAATTAAAAAAAAAAGAATTCTGCCAATGGACTAGATAAAAAAATTCTAGACCTGGATTAATCTGCAGCTTATTGTTTGCAAAGCTCTTTCTCAAAAGTCCTACATGAATAGAATATGGTTAACAATGTACAAACTGTTTCTCAAAAAATATGGTGAAGGGGAGTCCAGAAATATTGTGCTAGATGTATTTCTATCAATACTGTTTCCATATTTCCAGAAAACTTGAAAGACATTCAGTTTTGTGGCATGTTGATCTGCTATTGCTAAGAAGAATTTGTTTCCTTTGGCTAAATCCTAAAACGAGAAACCCTGATCAAGACTCAGCTTTTAGATCTGATTAAGAGTCCAATGTGAAGGTCACAGTAAAATGCAATCACAGTGCAATTTTCTTGTTGTTGTAGTCTAAAATATAAGTTACAGATAGAGTTAAATCAGTGCAATGCAGAAGACATGGAAGCAATATTTGCCGTGACATCATCTGCCTGAATAATTATACCTTCTCACTGTGGCTACTATTCTCTCCTTCCATATCTTGGGATATAACACATGACTTTGACCCTGAACCTAATAAGAGATGATACCAACAATAATCACCCTTAATTCTTGAAATAAGAAAGGCTAGTTAAATGACGGGGTTACATAATATATTTCTGAATATAGTTCAAAACAACAGGCAAAGATGTTGCCAGGTGGCTCAAAATGGCTCCAAATCAGTTAGCTGACTGGAAGCACTTGCAGCTATAAACGTAGCTATTTATGACATCCACTAGTGTCGTTTGTATGCTGAAATCCTTTCACTCAAGGTAAAGGTACTAGAAAGCAGGATATTTGAGATGAAAAGCTATAGAGTCTTCATGCAGAGGAATAATGACACTAAAAAATGGATTTCTCCAAGAGACCCTTTGTTCAGCTTGCTTCATGCATGTGCTTAGAAAGGCAGCAGTGCCTAAAGGAGTGAGCCCCAAGCAGACTTAGACGTTTTGGTTCTCTAGAATTATATACAGTAAATTCCAGTTATCTGTAAACTATCGAAGGTAAAATATTTTGTTGTATCAAGTGATAAAGAGAAGGGTAGATAAGTATAGGGCAGACTGCCCAGGTAAAGACTCATCCCAAGCCAATAACAATGGAAAGAACACAGAAAAAAAATGCCTCTGAATGATTCTTATCCCTCAGCTTAGAGACCCTAACATTGAAGGAAAAAAAAACGATCTTTACTTATTGTTCACGATCATCAACAAAAACAACAAAACTCATAAAAAATAGAAAAAAACCCTACTGTTAATAAAAATGAAATTATTTTTGTTGTTTGTAGTCAATCCACTTAGGTATGACTTAACCATGTGAATTATGAATTTCCCAGAAAGAACACATGTGTGCCAAAAGTAACTGACTGATTTAAACTTTATTAATGTGGAGAAATTAGAATATTGCAGATTCAGAGTCTAAATACCTTATCTTGGGTTAGTTTTATCCCTAGAATAAGCATTCTTGCTCAAATACTTGACAGAACTCAATCTTGTTACTAGTAGGAAAGAACTCTTTTGAAATCTATAAACATAGCAAATCCCTAGCTTGCAACAATTCAAAAGTTAAGAATGTCCTTAGATAACATTCTAGGCCCATAGACATGCATTCCCTGTTGTGCTGTAATGGCCTATGTTCACATTCTCCTTGATTTATAACTTTGTTTTGTATAGAATATAAGACTTCATGAAGCTGATTCCACACTGGAACATGGGATTCTGGGTAACGTAAATGTTTTCCAGGCCATGCTTACTCACAATGTCTCAAGGGTAACATAGCTCTTAGTCCATTTACAGAGAAATCTGTTGTAATGGCTTTTATATGCTAGGCCTGGGGAATGGCACTGTAAAATGGTACAGCCCTGCCAGAATAGGTGTGGCCTTATGAGTAGCCATGTCACAGTGGGTGTGAGCTTTAAGACACTCATCCTAGATGCCTGGAAGCCAATATTCTGCTACCAGCCTTCAGATGAAGATGTAGAACTCGCAGCTCCTCCTGCACCACGCCTGCCTGGATGCTGCCATGCTTTCACGTCGGTGACAATGAACTGCACTTCTAAGCCTGTGAGCCTGCTCCAATTAAATGTTGTTGTTATAAGAGTTTCCATATGCAGTCACAAAACCCTACTATTGCTGATGTTAAGTAAGGCTTGCTGACAGGAGCCTGATATGGACGTCTGCTGAGAGGCTCTGCCAGAGCCTTACTGATACAGATGGGGATGCATGCAGGCAACCACTGGACTGAGCATGGAAAGCCCAATGAAGGAGATAGGGGAGAACTGGAGGAGCTGAAGGAGTGTGCAGCTCTGTAGAAAAAATAATGTCAACCAAGCAGAACCTGTAGAGCACCCAGTGACTAAGCCACCAACCAAAGAATACACATGGAGGGAACCATGGCTCTAGCTGCATATGTATCCGAGGATCATTTTTGTGGCATCAATGGGAGAGGAGGTGCTCAGTCTTGTACAAACAGGCATGATGCCACAGCATAGAGGAATGTTAGGATGCTGAGGCAGGAGGGGGTGGGTGGGGAAGTGGGGAAGTACCGTCATAGAAGCAGAGGAAAAGGGAATGGGATAGAGGGCTTTCAGAGGGGAAACTGGGGAAAGGGTATAACATTCAAAATGTAAATAAATAAATTAACCAATAAACATAAAAATAGTTACCTTGTTCATGGTGTCTATTAATGATATAGAAAATGTAGTTCATTTGCACAATGTAATACTATTTATCAGTTGTGAAAAACAAGGATATCATGATTTTTTTTCCCAAGGAAATGAATCAAACTAGATAATATCAGCCTGAGTGAAATATCCCATACCCAAAAGAACATGTATGGTATGAAATGTACTTACTGATCAGTGGAGATTAGCCAAAAAGTACAGAATACTGATGGTACACCCTACATACTCTAAGAAGTTTAACAAGAAGGAATGGCCAAGTGAGGATGCTTCAATCTCACATAGAGGGGGAGCAAAATAATCATGGGAGGCAGAGGTGGCAAGGACCTGGGTAGGAGAGGGGAGGGAGAAGTGATGTTGGAGGTAGGATCAGGTATGGAGCCAGACAGGAGAGAAAACCAGAAGGCTAGGAGAATGAATGGAAGTATTCAGGTACTGGGGTATTGGTGGTGGTTTGGGGCAACTTGTAGAAACTGCCGGAGACTTGAGATATGAGAGGCTCCCAGAACTCAGTGGGGATTACCTTTACTGAAATTCCCAAAAGTAAAGATATAGAACCTAAAGAGACCACCCCTAGTAGATAGACATGGCCCCCACTGGAGTGATCGGGATACCAACCCACTTTCAAAATTTTTGACCCAGAATTATTCCCATCTTAAAGAAATGCAGGCACAAAAATGGAACAGAGACTAAAGAAATGACCAACCAGTGACTGGGCATCTTGAGAGCAGTCCAATGAATGTGCAGCAAACCCTGACACTATTACTGATGCTAAGTTGTCCTTGCAGACAGGAGTCTAAAATGGCTGTCCTTTAAGAGGCTCTGCCAGCAGCTGACTAAGACAACTACAGATACTTACAATCATTGGACTGAGTTTGTGGGTCTCTTTGGAAGAGTTATGGGAATGACTGTAGGACGTGAATGGACTCCACAGAAAGAACAAAAGTGTCAACTAATATGGAACCCTGGGAGCTCCCAGAGACTAAGCCACCAACCAAAGAATTATGTCCCATCCAGCACATACATAGCAGAAGACTGCCAATCTGGTCTCAGTGGTAGAGGATGTGCCTAATCCTGTATAGACTTGATGCCCCAGAGAAGGGAGAGCTGGGGGCAGGCGAAACCTCTCAGAGGCAAAGGGGTGGGAGAATGCTATAAAAACTCTGGGAGGGGAATTCAGGAGGAAGGGCAACATTTAGAATTAAATAAATAAAATAATTAATTAAAAAATAAAGTAAGCAATGCAACAGCTTTATGATGACAAAAAGTTGATACAATTACCTCAGTTACAAAAGAGACCAATGCTTTATAACACTGTTCTCAGTGTTGCTTGACAAATTTAATTTTAATTGGAAAAACTTATTCAACATGGGACTCAGCAAACATGCATATGAAAACATACTCCACAGACAGCTTAGTACACTATAGAATGATTGCTATTCTGTTTTCAAAATAATTAAATTTAACAGAGGCTTTAGTTAGCACAACCCAATGATAATTTAGTGCTATATATATAGCAATTTAATAACATAGAAAATGGCACTTTACAACATATAACAATAACAACTGAATTTTGTCTCTAAAATGGTAGTCACTGCCAACAGAATGTGTTTGATATTGGGAAACCAGGCTCAGCATAAATTTTAAAAATAATAATTATGAGACTCATAAAACATACATATATATACATGTACAATATGTGAATTGTATATATGTATTTCTACATACACTAACATACATGTACATACATGTCTCTAAAAGGTTAGTGTCACAAATATAATTGGGAGTTAGAATAAGAAAGAAAATAAATACAAGGCTTTTCAATAGTGCTATGGTCATTTTCAGCACCAGCACAAGTATAGGTAGTAGTCATCAATATCAGAGCAAATTGCCATTTTCATTAGCGTCTTACATTCTGCTTATATATGCCCTTGAAAGGAATAGTCACTCTTGGGTAATATTTAAACATTCAAGTTTTAATATAACCATGGTCAGCATTTAAGGAGGGCATTGTTAATCTTAGAAATAGTTCATATTCAGATTATGCTTATAAATTTGCCCAAAGTAGAACCATAAAAAAACAATCTCCAACTGTGCTTTCCAGAAAGCCTTGTAAATTCTGCCTTGCAAAGGCTGACCTTACTTAACACAGAAATGTGTTTAAAGATTAAAAAAAAAAAAAAAAAAAAAAACCAACAACCAAGTTGCAACTGAAAGAAGACAATGCTCAAAGTTGCTTTTAACCTATAACCTAGCCAAAATGTCTATAATATGAAAAGGCAGCATTATTAGGCAGGGAAATTACACACTTGATCCTTCCAAAGACAATTGTACTGTAGATAAATAATAATGCTTTCACTGTGCAAAAGGTGATTACCCTGTTTACGCAGTTTTATATCAAGGATTATCAAATTGATATCACTCTGAAAGAAGGTGAGGGTTAGAGATGAAATGAGTCTAGCTTCCCAATATTTGAATGCTTATTTTGATTATAACCAGTAAATAGCTTTATTAAATGCTTAAGTTGAAATAGTAAACAAATTTATATATGGGATATCCACATGCTTAATACAGACAGAATATTGCAAGAGCACACTATAAGCAAGATGTAGGAGAGCAAGAGAAGATCTTCATTTCTACTTGTGAGCTTCATGATCTACCAATGCCATTTTTCCCTTGCTTTAGTTCCTCTTCACTGAGCTCCTCCCTTTCACTCTATCCTCTCCTTATGTATTTTCTTCTGCCCTCAGTCTCTTTGCACATATTGTTTGTCTATGTTTATGGATCTCTGCAAGTATGTCACATACACAAGAAAAGCAAGATGGACCCCTAGAGGTGGAGTTACAGGTAGTTGGGAGACATGAGATAGGCATGCTGGGACCTGAATTGAGGTTTGCAGAGCACCAGTACACCTACTTGATACCTTTGAGATATTTATCTAGTTATATTTTCACTTAAAATATTAAACTAATAAGTTTTATGTACACCTATATTTTATCTGCAAGTGTGCATCCCTACATTATATTAGCCTGACTCCTACTCCACTAAGTCAAGGGCACTGGGTCCCCTAGGACTAGATTTGTAGATGGTGAGAAGTCTCATGTCAGTTCGTGGAACTGAACTCTGACCCTCTGCAAAAGCACCACTGAGACAGCCCTGTCTTCTATTTTCTTTTTATATGGTCTAACAGAGCTAAAAAAAATCCAATGTTTGCAATCAGTGAAATTTTGATAATGGCAGAGACCTTGTTTTGTGTACCATAGGCAGACTGAAGTATTTTACATTGGTCTCATTTCCATCCTCACAACAACTACCTGATGAAGTGAATGACCCTTACTCGCCAGTAAGGGAAATATAGAGTACCACTGTTGCAATTTGTGCAGAGGAAAAAATGTTCTCTAAAAATGTGATTCAAATCCAGGCACATCCTCTATTACTAACATTTGTCCACAAACTTTAATTGTACTAGGTCACAGACGTATTAGTGGAATATTTTTTAGGAAAAAAATGCCATTGAAAATGCTAAACAATGGGGGACTTTATGAGAATTCAAATTCTTACAACTTGAAGAATCCAACATATCATACATACAATTTAGACAGAAAGGTGAACAGGCTGTTTCTCATGATTAAATCTCTTTGTGCTTGAGAGAAATGGGACATAATCCCTCAAAAGATGTTTCTAATTGCATTTTTCTAATTAATACAATTATACATTCTTATTGGCCACCATTTTCAAGAGTAAAGGAAAAGGTTTAGAGAATAATTTACAGATATGGCTCATACTCATGGATGGGAAAATATGTGGCTTTAATTGCAAGTGATCTTTGGAAAATCGTAAAGAATCCAGAAATATGGGCAACTTAACCTTTTAAACTCTATGGTCTCTCCGTCTATGCTCTCTTTCTCTGTCTCTGTCTCTGTTTCTCTGTCTGTCTTCGTCTGTCTCTATCTCTGTGTCTCTGTCTCTCTCTCCCCCTGTTGGTCTTTTGCTGTCTCTAATTCCCTCTTTCTCTCCCTCCAATCTGCCTCTCTAGCTCTTTAGCTCTTTCCTGGTCTTTTTTCCCTCTGATTAACACATTCTCCACACTGAACAGCATTGAGGCTCTAGTTTTCTAATTTTTAATGTTGGTTACACTACAGAGAACATCCAGTGTAGACAGAAGACAATGTAGCAGCACTCAATGTCTACCTCGCCATCATAAAGATCTGTGAAATGTCAGTGTCAGTATTAACTTTGAGATTAGTATTAAGGGCTCAAATATGAGTATAATAAAAAAATCAACAACAAATGACATACGGAGAGCCCTGGCATATGGGTCCTCATTATTCTAGTTTAACTAGTATTTCCCAAATAGAAACTTACAGACATGTATCAACACCTAGTGCACTTGGATTGAATATCTAATTTGCAGAGCTCTAAATGCTAGAGAATGCATTTTTAATTTATATTTTCTATTTATATGGAAATTAATAGACTCGGTAAGTGTATATATGCTTTATATAATTGGTACACAAACACGTATTCTTCTTCCTCAAAGGAGAAGGAATATCTGTATAAAACAAATACTTGTCTGTAGCGTAGAGATAACCGGAAAATTATAATATTCTTATGAAGAGGAATTACTGTTCACAATTACAAATAACTTATATAATACTAGTTTAGGTATTTTTCAATTAAATAGTTCACATATAAGCAAATGGTTTCAATCCATCCTTCAGACAGAACATAACCCAGCAGGAGACCAGCAAGAGTCACTAACTACTGTATTCTGGCAAGTTGCTTAGCAACTCTGCAACTGCAAATTTTTAGGCTCTTTATTTCAGCTAACACATATTTATTGAATACCTACTACACGTTTGTTGCCAAGAGACAAATACAAAGAGCACCATGAAGAGCATCTTCATTTTAATCATTTCTTTCTTTGAAAATTCCTGGTACTCTGTAGCTTCCTAACCTGCTTTGAAAATCAGCTTCATCACTTAAGAAGATTTTATTGTTCTCTAGTCTTCTTTGGAAAAGTACAAGTTTCCTGATAGTCCCTTTCCCCACTCCTTACAGTTCTTATTTTATTTGATTTTACTTTATTTTATTTTATTTAGTGTGTGTGTGTGTGTGTGTGTGTGTGTGTGTGTGTGTGTGTGCATGTACATGTGCATGTGTGTGTATCTGTGTGTGATATTCACATGTGTGGATAAATGTTGGTGTACATGCACACATATGTGATTCTATTTAAAATATTGAGATAGACTTTGAAACACTTCCTCAAGCAATCTACACCCTATTCACTGAGTTGAGGTCTTCAGCTTAAAGCAGAGCTCAACAAAATTTCTAAGCTAGCTACACAGCTTGCTCTTAGGAACCTTTGGCTTTTCTTTCTGAATTTTGGGATTATACACAGAGGTTCTCATGTCAGGTAAGCATAGTAAGATACAAATTCTTATCTTCATGTTTGCTAGTTGCATGGAAGGCATTTTATCTCTGATCCATTTGATACATTCTCCCTCATATAGTTTTATGGAGTTATAAGTGAACATTCAATCAATATTCAATAGAAGTTGTTGTATTCCATGAAAGTAACACATTGCCTTAGTTTTTATTGTATTTTTTCTTTCTGGACCACTGATTCTTAAAGAGTCTTAAAAAGGATGCTGCCAGAGAAAGACTCCTCAAAAATCTGTGCTGAAATATGACATCAGTAAAATATTAACAGTAAGATGTCAATGAATATTTCCCTTTTAATGATAATTTGACAAGATAATTGCACATCTGTCTAATATGGTGACAGATGTTTGGGTATACTTTTTATATAATTTATTCTTTAAAGAGTGGTTTTTTATCTTTGTATCTTCTGAAAATTTCAATTTGGAGTATTACATATGAGACACTATACTATCAGTATTTATAATGAATACCCCAACCAGTTGTGCATGATGTGAGTATCTGGGACATCCTCACAATACCTAGGTAAAGAACCTTTCTTCAGCTCCCACATGTTGCCTTTGTTCTGCCTTACAAGCTGTTGGCTCCCATCCAACAGATACAGAACAAACAATGTGAATGAATCTCAATAAAACACCTTTTAAAAATGCTTGTAGCAGGACCTACTTTGTTCCTGGGACATACTGTAGTGATTTCCCAGATTAAAAAAATTATTAAGTAAAATTATAGCAAGCTATAAAACAAAAATTACTGACCTTTTAGTCTTAAATTCTATGGTACTTGTCTAAAGCATTATTAGAACAATTCCCCAAATGCAATGATTCTTTACAACTAGTTTTTGTTTTCCGTGATCTTAATTACTCATAATTACATGTGGCCTGAATATATTAAAATTTCAGAAATAAGTTATTTATAAGTTTTTTATAATTTTTGATATATGTATTTTTCTAATTATGTTTCATTATTTAATTGTCACTAATTTCTTAATAGTGTCAGACTTCTCTTTAAACTGTATATGATGCATGCTTATGTAGAAAACGCATACTTCCTATTGGAGCTGATATTATAAGGTTTGAGGAATGCACTAGAGGCCTTGGAATGAGTCCCACAAGAGTAAAGAAGAATTACTGTAATAGCTTATATATTTTTCTTGGAAAGGAATGTTACCTAAGACATTTAGTTTAGGTTCAACTTTATCAAATGGCCTTTAGTAGGACACTGTGTAAGCAATCAAGGGCATTTCAGCACCACATAAATGTATTTTTGTACTTATATTTAAAACATAGGTACACTAATTAAAGAAAACTATATAGGGACTTTTATTAAAAATATTCTACTTGTAAGTGTACATATTATGTAACAGATCCATACAGGGATAAACCTAAACAGATGAAGGTCCGTTTAAAGATGATGAACTTTTAGCTGAGTTGACAAAGTACTTTCAATGAAAAGATTCTAAGTGTGGTCCCAGAAATCCTGTCAGAAGTCAGATGTGGTAGGAAATACTTATTATCCCTGTCACAGGGAAGTGGGGGTCAGGCAGGTCCCAGGAGCTGGACTGTCAGACAGCCTTGACTTCTCAGTGAGTCTCAGGTCCTAAACAGACATCCTGTCTCAAAAGAGAGTGTGAACAACTCCTGAGACATGATGCCTGGGGTGAAACTGTGCTGTTATAAAACACACATACACACACACACACACACACACACACACACACACACACACACACACTTGTGCAAACACGCATGCACACAAATGTCTACACACACGCATAGGTACCTTCACTCCACATAATTATTATCATCATAGAGAAATACCCCTTCAATATATATCTGGGATAACACAGTAAATGCTTTTTTATTTCTCTCTTACAACTTTATTTTTTTTTACAGAGAAATATATATACAGATGTTTAAAGGCATTTTAGCATAGCACTACATGAATATTTTTGTGAGTACTTAATCATTTTAGAGGTTTGATAGCATGTGTTGATGCTTTTAAATGTCTCTCCTGAGGTAGAGACATATAAAGCCACAGTCAAGTTCACCATAGCGTCTCTACGAAGGAGAACGCCTGCAGACACAAAAGCCTTACTCTCTACCTTCCCACCCCTGGAGCTGGGAAAAGTGAGCCCTCATCCAGGGTTTAATAGAAATCTGTTATTCACAAATTAATTATCCTTCCTAGCATAAGAACAATGTTTCTCTGACAATATATTTCATTGATCACAAAAATATTATGTGATGTGACATTGATTTACTATATCTTCTTCTTACAAAATGAATAATTGCTATCTGCCCACTCTCAGGGAGAGAAATGTAAAAGCAGGAAGCAACAAAGTAATGATTCAGAATACCCATGTACATTTAGACTATCAATGGTCCTGATTCCTAATAATTTTATAAAGCAAGCAATTAAGAATGCAGGAACTAGTGACACAGACCCCCTAATTCTGGGTACTCTCAGAACCACTTTAGTAAAGTGACAGTGAAATCACATGAGTCACAGAGGGGCTTCACCACCATACTAAAAAAACAATTAGTGAAGCCATGTTTCAAAATTCAAAGTAATGGAGCTCTGGGATGGAGCACTTGTCTATTATAAGCCTGCATTCAATCACTAGACTTCTCAAAATAAGTGAACAGAAACCCAAAGGCACAGAAAAGCATATGAAGTTCTTATAAGTCTTGAGACTTGTATATCACCATCACCTAACTTATGCTCGAAAGTCACTTCTCATTACCGAATTTACATATTGTAAATATTGATGAGTAAGCTATTCCTTAAGTGAATTTTAAAGATTAGAGCATGCTGAAACTCCAAAATCTTCAAATCAATACATACTTGTGTGAATATAAACTACCAGAATGGTTTCAACTTAAACACTTCTAATCTAAAAATTTGCAGGAAGATTGCACACAAAAGAAAGGCCATGGAAAGCAAGATCAGCACAAGACTGATCCCCATTTTCCTATGCAAAAGGAGAAGACACGCTCATGTGGTCGAAGCTGTTACTGACTGTGGGGAGAGATATCATATTCTTCAGTGGGATAGACACTGATAAATTACCCTTATTCACTTGTAGGAAAGTCGGGTTCTATAGGAGGAGATCCGCATAGGTTTACATTACAAAAACTCAGTAATGAGGTATAAAATTATCAACTTATGAAATATAAATGTGATCTCTACTTGCATTGAAACTAGAATGTTTCTCATACAGTCTATCCTAATTACAGTTTTTCCTCCCTCTACCTCTCCCGGTTCCTCCCCACTTCCCCTTCCATCCAGACTGACACTTTGTCTCTCATTTAAAAAGAACAGATTCATCAAAAGATTACAGCAACACATAACAGGATATGGAATCTGGAGCCCCACTGGTGTTCAGAATTGATTCAGCTGATCTGGCTGGTAAGGTAGGTGTGCTCTTCCTTTCTCCCTCCTCTGTGTCTGTTCCCTGTGCAGCTATGTGCTTGTTCAAAGATGGCAGCTTTCACTGAATAGAGGCAGAATGATATCAAAGTAACTACACTCCTCTGCTTGAACCACCAAACAAGCCTGCTGAAGGTGTTTTGTTGTTGTGACTGTGTTTGTGTTTGTGGGTGTGCATTCACGTGTGTGTGTGTGTGTTTATGTGTGTGGGGGGTATGTGTGTGTACATGCATGTGTGTGTGTGTGTGTGTGTGTGTGTGTTTGTGTGTGTAAAATTTCTCTCTGTGCCATTACCACCAGTCATGTCCACACCAATCATCAATGATGAAAGTTCTTAAAATGGGAAAAGGGAAATGTTAATCATGCTAACAATAAATGTGGACTCACAATGTCACTGAGGTCAGTTTTAGTTTTCCTATTGTGTCAAAACCACCGAAATTTAGAATTTGATTAGGGTCTTGGCTAGTGTTCTTCGGGAATGTAAGAAAGTTTGATGCACCTGCCAACAGCTTGTACCAGCTCCGAAGAACACCCAGGGAACTATATGATCGTCCCTCATTAATATTGACTTGGAGCTCAGCCATGGCAAAAGCATTTGTTCAATGAGGACATTAAACATGAAAGGAAACAGCTTCTTCAGTGGGTTTTCCAACCTTTGTGTGAACAGCTGCATCCATTTAACATTACAGGAAGGCCTTTGAATATGCAGATCTCTTCAAATTGAGAAATGTCTCAAGTTGAATGAGTCAAATAGAAAAGAAAAACCCATCTTTAGCATCTATTACAGTCATTTGAAACATGACAAGTGTTCCTAGCACAGACGTTACACATCCCGTCAACATTCCATTATAACAGATAGCAGGCAATTTTATTAGCATCATAAACAATAATATCCGTTTTCTCTTAAAAATATTCTTTCACAAGTTAATCTGTATTAGTTGTATTTTTTACATAACATCATATTCAGTGGAACAAGGAAGATATGTTGCTGGTTAATGAGCATCTCTGCCTAATTAAAATGTGCATCACATAGCTGTACTTAATACTTCCAATGATTACGCATATGATACCATGAAGTCAACAGAATGATCCTTAAGAATTCATGGGATGCTATTATTACTAAGTAACAAATGAAAGCCCATTTATTTGCTATTCTTGACTTAGAGTTTCGCAAACAGATTTAAGAGTTGTCAGGAAAATGTGTAAAATTCATAAATGGATGAATTATTTAATAATTTCACATGTAATAGGTCTGAGTCAATTAGCTATGAAGCATAATATATTTTAATATAATAAACGACCACTTCATAATAAAGTTGGTAAATCCCAGGAGGAGGTAAAAACAAAATAGATTCTTCTTAGTATTAGAAGCTCCAGTGAGAGATACAGACCTAGAACTACAGAGCTGTAAAGAAGTGGGCTAGTCAATATCAATGAAAATTTTTGTCACACACAGTGCTAAAAAATTCAACTTGTATTTTGTCTTTAATGTGTGTATCTAAGACAGTTTCAAGAGTCAAAAAACCATAGTTCAGAATAGCTTTGATAGTGCCACACTATAGTGTGTAAAGATACTAAATATATGCATGCAAAACTACACGACTTCCAAAAGGTACACTGTTATACCCAGATCTCAAACCCAAATGTTGTTCATTAACTGCATTGATCAGAATGAGTATCACATTTTTCATTAGCCTGTATTTTGTCACTCGAATCAAATACATTTATAGAATGTAGATGTCTTTAATAATTTAAAAGGGCCTTTTGGATACAGTAAATATCTTCCCTGATGCAATTTTTTTTCTATCTCATAGAATAAAGTGGACAGGTCCATGAAGGAGAAATTACTAATCAAGTTTAACTAGGGTGATACAATTTTAAAACTTATTTTCTTAAAATTTAAACATCATACATATTATCATAGAGAAACAAACTTCCAAGGAAGATTAGAAAAAGAAAGCCTGTGCTGAGCAAACTCTGTGAGTGCTAAGGCTGGTAAAATGTCTCAGCAGTCAAGGGTTAACTTCTGCAGAGAGGGGTTCTGAAGCTTACTGCTGTTTATAATTCCTCTCCAGGATTTTCTGAATCTTTTGGCCTCCATGGGCATCCATGTATCTGTGAATACACTGATGCACACATGGACAAAAATGTAAACACAATTCTTTAAAATGTGTGTATGTTTATCATCCATATCTAAAACTCAGAGATAAGTTGATCATTTCCAAACTTTAGTGTAATAACTGAGAGCTTCTGAGGTCATAACAGGATTGCAGAGGTCACCTGAAGACTCATCTAGAAACAGATCTGACACAGAAAAGAAATGCCTAAAGTAGAGAGAAAAACAAACAACAGCAAAAACAGTCCAGCCAGTGTTTCTGAGAATTCCTTCTCCAAAAAGAGATGGTTTTATAACTCAGGAAAATCATTCCTAGTTCAAAAGGCAAAAAGATATCAAAGTTCAGAAGGACCACTGAACAGACACTTTTGTGTATTATTAATTATGAAGTAATCCTCTTCAAATGACATTACACCACTGTCATCTTGAATAGGTTACTCTAAGTCTCAAAATTAAATTTTAGCAATTTTATGCAGTGTTTAGTTAGCTATAATTCACAACCCTCCATATAAAGTGAACTCTGCAGTCCTTTTCTGCTTTTAAACCATGCCAATGGAACAGCTAAGTGGAAATCGAAATCAAACCCAGCTATCAATACCCACTATATAAGGGCCTCAGTAACTACTAATTTCTGTATCATTAAATCTCAATAGGTTTACTATCTCTTTTGGCTACCTGTGCACATATCTTTCTGACAGCAGTGGCTGCTAGACCTGGAAAGTTACAGGACACCAGGTAAGAGGAACAATTACCATGAGTACTCTAATGTTTGGAAATAAATGAAGTTAACTACGGCTTTTCTGTGCTGCTGCTCAACTCTCCTGGTGTAAGATGGCATCATTGTGCTCATTCCTAGAGGGGGAGCATCTAATTCAGCTTCAGCCGTTTCTTTGTTTTGAGGATCTGGTGGTGCCTGGCTAATGATGTGCTGTTCATGTACTCTAAGTGGTACCACAGAAGCTCCTGGGGAGAAAGCAATGGAATGTTCGACTCTGGAGAAAGCAGCAGTGTAAGCCGCTCCATGGGCTGCCATCAGAGCCTGAGATTGCAAAAATAACTGTATTTCTTCAAATTTCCTAATAAACTGTGAAGCTCTGACATCAGCATACATGTTTGGAATCCCAGAAAATGAAAGCTCATGGATAATTTACTCCATCATTTCTATGGGAGAAAATAAGTCAAAGAAGCTTTCTGCTTGTTTGTTTTTGTTTTTGCTGTTGTTGTTTTGTTGGTTTGTTTTGGGGTTTTGTTTGGTTTGGTTCCTTTTAGGCTGGGTCTTTTGGCTGATTTTGAACTCGGAGATCTGCTTGAGTCCCAAGGATAACCACATACAAAACTACCTTTCACATCATTCACGTGTTATCTGAGCTCATAAATGAGAAATTTGGTCAGGCCGTGGCCCCTCACAGCAGAGGGTCTGATGCTTTAAGTTCTTTAATACTTATAATGCTCTCCCATTCTCTTCCAATCCAGGGGCTGTGCATATCTGGCTCTGCCTGTCACTGGATATTGTACACAGGAGAGCTGGCCCCATCTCTCACCAGTGGCAGCACTGTGTCACCACACCTTGACCACACAGCCCAGTGGATCTGGTCCTGGTGTACGGGGTTTGGGTGAACTGGCCCCCAAGACCATGATTATAGGAGAGTTGACCTCATGTGCTGGTATAGTGGGTCATTAGAGCTTGGGGGTTGTCTCTTCCCATCACTGTCCACAGCACTGCTGAGCAGGTTTTTCACCTCACCTGCCCAGTAGATTAGGACTGGCTCTGACTGTCTCCAAGGTAATAAAAGCATGTGAATAGGCTGCAGGTGACAGTCCATATCTGATTGCAGCTTTGGGATAGCTGGCCCTGTCCTTGCCAGGTTAGCATAACTTGAAGGGAACAATAGCAAGAGACCTGATCCTGCCTCCAGCCAATGGACTCTAACATAGGGGCAGGTTGGGGTGATATCTTCACCTAGTTGCCCCTACCACCTGTGGCAGTTGAGAGAGCTGGCTCACATGGTTGTGAGATTAGGAGAACTGGCCAAGTCCCTCCCTTGCAAATTAGGGAACTTGGGAGGGTGGGCCCTTCACCTTGACTGGGCAGTATGGTGGGCCCAGATCTGGAGGTGGTACAGTGAGCAAGCCCTGAGATTTTCCTCTACCTCCTACCAAGGGTGGCTTTGGGTGTTCTAGCCAGAGTACTGCTGAAGCTCTCACCTCAGTGGTACAAATAAGGGAGAGCTACCAGGCTGAGCACCCAAATCTAAGACTCTGAATGGCCCACCCCAAAATCTATATCATCTGTGAACAGATGAGATTCCTGAAAGGGCCAGTCCTGTTGTTCCAAAGCTGAAGGCTCTCTCATGCTGATGGTGTCACAGAAGTTAAAGATCTCAAAGCAATGATTTTTTGCAAGAAGGTTTGCAAGTGAAGGGCAGAGGGATAAACTCTGCAACACGTTGTAACATATTACAGCTTCTATGATGAGATATTTCTAGGAGGTGTTGTTGTTGGTGGTGGTGGTGGTTGTATGTGTGTATATGTGTGTGTATGTGTGTGTATGTATATGTGTGTGTGAGTGTGTATGTGTGTGTATGTGTGTATGTGTGTGTGAATGTGTATGTGTGTTTGTTTGTGTGTATGTGTGTGTGAGTGTGTATGTGTGTGTGAGTGTGTATGTGTATGTGTGTATGCTTTTGTGTTATTTTGGGGAGAGGTTGAAGGAGCACAGGGTAGATATGATTTAACAGGAGATGAGCAGAACCCCAGGACATGATATGAAACTCTCAAAAACTCACTAATAAGTTTAAAAAGTGATGAGAATAATAATTAAAAACTTAAACGAGTTTGTCCATAAAATGATAGTTATAACAGAAGCAACTAAGTGCTTTACAGAGTTTAGCAGACTGCACACTGATAATTAATCTAACTTACGCCTGGACTGTCACCATGTATGGATAGGGGAGTAACAGGGTCAGTCACTGACTTTTTTATGGGTACCAGCGCTCGAAGTGTAGGTTTCCAGAAATCACAGAAAGGTAAAAGATCCCAACATTCTATTCTACACTGTGTAACATTATTTCTCAGGACTATCGTTTTCCAACTTGATGTTTTCCAGATTGTATGAGGTTGCTGATATTTACATAAACATTTTATGCAGTTTTGGTAGGAGCCAAGTGTAGACAAATAATCAAGATGTGGTCTAATTGATTCAACAGCAAACTCAGCTCCGTGAAAGATGACTGTTTTCTTCCAAACATGAAAAAGAATGCATCTGCCATCCATTTTTCAATAACATAGCAAGCATTTTATGAAATATAAATAATTCTGCTTAATCCAAATGTAAATTAAATGCATGCAATGGAGATTTTCAAATATCCCTTAGAGACCTTACCATTTGTTCTTTTTAGTTTATAAGGTATTCTCTTTTTCAAAACTATTCAAATGAGATTTATTCAACAGTTGGATGGTCCCAAATTACAACATGGTCCCAAATTACAACCCTAGTATTCAGAAGGCTCAGGCAAATATAGCCTGGGGTACCAATGCAAAACTCAAGCAAAGAGAAAACACATAGTGCTTTTAAATATATTTTAGAAATGCAAAAATATAGACCACAAATACTATTTCCTGCTATAATTATTCAACAATGATTCTCAATAAATAAAGTACACATAATACAAATAAATTTTTATTTACAGAGAATAGGAATCTAAAAGCTAAGCATATCCTGGTTTTCCAAACTGCCAGGATTCTTTTTCTTCTTAACAAATTTTGCTACTTTTTAAAATTAGGTACTACAAATGAGGTTAGCTCTTTCCCTTCCTACTCATATGTCTGTCCTGGATACCACATGCATATATCCTTAAGAGTCTGTGGTATATACACCGAGCATCAGGAAAGAATAAAGAGGAATTTACTTAGATGATTCAAGTTAAAATAATTAACTTTGTGAATCTACAAAGATTTTTAAGACAAAAATGTTGAATACATACTGCAGTTTGATAAGTTTGATAAATTTCATATACCATGAAATTTATTCCTCACCAAAATTTGACAAGACACATTTACACATAAACCTGGAGTTATAAAGGAAGGCAAAAGGAGCTGCTGAAGACTAAACTGAGAGAAGCATTCCTAGATAGGCGTACTAATTTACATATGTGTGTTTTGAAAAGAAAAGGAATAAATAAGTCCAAGAGAAATAACTTAATGTTTATTTATCGTTACTTGTATTAGCTGAAGTGACTCTTGTGATTACCCCAAGAGTCCATATGCTTAAAGAAATTGCCTCCTCCCCAAAAGGTAATGCATAGAGTTTTTAAAAAGAAAGCATATAAAGTGCATGCTAGTATAATAAAGGAACACATTTGTATAACTACAATATCAGGTACATATGCATACATACAACATACACATGTTAATCTGCAGTATTTTAAACAATTATCTCAAGCAACTTAATAATTTAATCATGACTCTTTAAACACAATATTATAATTTTTAGAAATTGATATTACACAAAGATTAAGGTAATGAAAATAAACTTCCTGTCATTTATAATTATTCCCAACACTAAAGATGAAGAGTATTTCTTTCAAAACATGAAGTTGAGATGTCTTAGCCGGAGTCTGAGGACCTGACTTTCACACCCAGAACCTGCCATAACGTTGTGGGTGGGGGCGGGGTCGTGGGCGTGTCTTCTTGGGGTGGAGGAGCAGAGTGAAGAGACCCAGAGCTTATCAGTGACACTGCCCAGGCTACCTTGGTTTTAGTTGAATATTATGTCTCAGTGAACGATCAGAAAAGAAAGTGAACAGAACCTGACGATGACACCTCATGCTGTCCTCCAGCTTCCACATATATGTGCACACATATCCAGTGCACATGAACTGTAAAAATGCTCATACTCCTATAAAATAAAACAAAACTAAAACTGAAAAGAAGATGTTTCCTAAAACTCCCAAATTCCTTTCCCAATTAGGAAAATAAAATCCAGCCTTCCTAGCTTTGCCTTTCATAGCTCAGGACTCTGCAGTGCCCATGTTTCTACAAACCACCTAGTTAATGTTTCAATGCTTTGATATGTACCAAAGGTTCAGACACCTTGAATGCCTTCTACTTGTGTCTTCAATAATCTGACTTTATACACCATGTGCGAAGACATATGTCCCCATATAGAGCTTGTAAAATCAATGTTAAGTACCAAACGACTCATTTATTGTTATTTTTCCTCGTTGACATTAAGTTTTATATAGATTGTAGTCACTCATTCATTTCTAAAATTGTGTTTTTGAAATAAGGAAAATAATTTTAATACATTTAATTGATCATTTTAATTAAATATTACATGTTTTAGTCAAAACCTTAAAATTATAATGTTTTCAAGAGTTAATATCATAATTTGTTTTGTAATTTGATTAGTAAATATTAAAATGGATAAAAATGAAATCTGATTATTTAGTCTTGGCAATTCCTGTTTTCTAATATCAGATTATTTCTTAAACAAGTAAAATTTCATTAAGATTATATCACTATATTAAGAAAATTGTTGTAATATTCTTTATATATGAGAAACAAAAAGACTTGCTCTAATTTCCTGAGACCAATATGTATTGAAATCTGACCAATAACCAAAGAAAGAAAAATCAAAATGATTAAATCAGTCTAAACATCAGGAAATCATGAGATCCTGAGAGGCTCAGAGAACCCCCATGCTCTGTGCTACATCTTTGTGTGTGTGTGTGTGTGTGTGTGTGTGTGTGTGTTTGTGTGTGTGTGCGTGTGTGTGCGTGTTCTACATCTTAAAAGCAGTCAAACAAGCAGATTGACTGAGTAACTTCTAACCACTAGAAAGACTGTGTATTATCTTCATGTTTCTGTTGTCCAATTCTGAGTTTATCCTCTGTAACTGCATTTTACCCATTAACCTATAAAAATACAGTAATAAAATGGAGATGATGTCTACAGATATCCAACTTGACTTTTCAGGATATTTCTTTTTACTCAATCTACACGCCATGCACTAAACCATAGAATGTCCTGCGGTGAGACTTCATGGGTTTTTTTTTTTTTTTTCCTTTTTAAAAACTGTTTTCATAATTCAAGCCCCATGCTTCCATGTCATGCACAGTTGCTTTGAATCACAAATGTCGTGACTACGCGCTTTCTCGGCATCCTTGTGCAGGCAGACAGAGAATGGCCCTCTGTGCCTGTTCACTTCGGAAAATGGAACAGAAATTGAAGTTTCACATTCTAGATACACTGTGCCATGCTAACATTATAGAAGATGGGATCAAAATGGAGAGCAGACCATGGTATTTTTAGTCTGCCCTTCTCTCCTTAGCTAGAGACTGTAATAAAGACATTTCTTCACGATTTGAATGATTTTACCTCCTTATTTGAGAAGAGCATACTGACAAATGATACACCTTTCGATGTGGGAGGAAACTATACCATGGGTAAAGCGGGACAGCTCTGAGAATTTTGTGAACTGCTTTTCCCCCACGCAAACCTTCTTCCTCTGGGTTTGGGTTACTCATAGTCCACTGCCATGTATAAAAAGTCCTATAATAAAGACATTCATAATTTTAAAATTGTGTACTCTTATTTATAGCAGCACTCCAGGAGCACGAATTTCCCCTCCATCCAGATTTTCCACTTTTTACACACAATCCCTCTGTGAGTTAATAGTCAAATGGCACTTAAGTCGTCAGGGTATTATTCATTAATAGAACCAAAGAGTGGCCTTTGCAGTTCAAACATGTCATGGAGAAGTCACAGAGTGCTTGCTGTCAACAGAAAGAAGAAAGACTGACAGACAGGAACTCTAAGGAAGATGTCAAAGTCACTAAGGTCATGACAAGAACTAATCTTCTGTCTCTGAAATTGTAAAGAAGAAAATATAAATCCATGCAAATTCCCTGTCTAATCTCAAACTAACAATATCATATCCATGGTATACCTTTTGGTTGTATTTCAATATATATGTTTCACTGACATAGAAAAGGCATTAAATTAAATGGGTTATGTGTGAATTCAGGATATAGAATGCATCTTAGAATTAAAATATGATTACTGTATCTGTTCAAAAAGTTAAAGACAGTATTCTAATTCTGCTTATCTTCAAACATATACATACTAAATTTAAGACCCAGCAACAAACAAACTTTGCTATGCTCTTTACCTGATGATTTTTATTTCCCAGTTTCTGATAGTTTTATTAATAGACTGCATTACTTCATATAGAAATAAAATTTTGATATATAGATATATATTTTAATATTTGATCCTGGCGATATTTAGTATGTTCTAACAAAACTTGAAAAACTGGTAACTGATTAATTCTATAAAATTTTTGTGGCAGGAAAGAAAACATAAGAATACCTTAAAAGAATTAAATTTACCGTTAAATCAATCAAGCTAATTCATCTTAATGAGCACATAATTTTCTTGCCACATATTCTTTTAGAATTAGGTTTGGTTCATCTTCAATGTCAAATTGACTAGGGACTTGAAATCACCATGGAAACACACTTGTGGGTTTGTCTACCTGGGTTTCTAGAGTGGGTTATTAAAGAGGCTATGTGTAACAGAAAGTGGGCATTTCCAAGGCAAGGTATGGGGACCCAGAATGAAAAAAAAAGGTTGGGGGGGGGCTTAAAAGACAAGAAGCAAGGTGAACATCTGTATAAATTACTCTTTTACTCTTTGCTTCCGGATGAACTTGTCACAAGAATGGACACTTCAGATCCTTTTCTTGTACCGTTACTCAGAAGTAATCCGTTTACCCTAAGTTGCCTCTGTCCGTTATTTTGCCATAGTAACTGAGAAAGTAACTCAACCTAATACTCACTAGTAGATTGGTACCATATCACGGTCTGCTTCTCTGACGGTGGCTCCTGGGGCACAACCTGCATACTGCTTTCGAGAGGAAGAATAAAGCTTGATACTGGGGTACACAGTCCAAGCCCTCCTTTAGTGTACTTAAAGCAGAAACAGTGGAGTCTGGGATAAATGCTGTGGTTCCAGGTCTCTTTTCTGGGTAGCGAGGGTCCAATGGAGTACAACTGGAATTCAGGAATAGGGGTCTGCCAAATATGTTTTCCCTCAGGGCCTCCATATGCCAGGCAGGAAGGGGAAGACGGAGACCTGGACAAGCAGAATTCTCTGTCTGATAGGGAGTGAGCCCCATGAGTAGCAGAGGGGCTGCAAGAGAGAAGGCCTTGCTCAGGAGTGTTAGGCACAGTTCTTTTTCCCCACAGCCACCTTTAATGGTGAGAAGATTCTTGCTATCTCACAACAATTTATTTGATGGTGGATGTGAATGTATATCCTTTATTCAAGGTGAGTCAGGGATTAAATACCTTCTGTAGGAAGGAATGCCCAGGAATGGAAGCTTATTGCTTGAAGGCTGAGTGATACCTACATAACCCTTTACCATGGAAAATAACTCCAGGGATTTATGCTATATGACCCAGTGCCCATCGTCCTCAATGGGGTATCAGGGTTACCTGTTCCAAAGCAGGTAGAGGGAGGCAGGGAATGGCTCCATCATTGCTGGTCTTTGTTCTGCGATTCCCAGGTTGCGATCTCATTCACCCTAACCATGTGTTTTGCCTGTCTGGTAACAGTCCCACACGCCTTACAGATACTTTGGCATACTGCAAAAACGATCACAATCTTTTCCCCTTCCCTTTCCATACAGTTTTTTAATTCTACGGGTGCAATCAGTCAGTGGATTCCTCACCCCATGAATGTGACCTAGTTTTATGACTTTCTCTGATAAAAAAGAAAACATCATAATTGCGAGCACACCAGTTCTGACTCTGGGCTTTCCATTAGCATGTAGAACCTCTTCACTGCCAGCTTCCCAACCTGTGGTAACTGTGAGAGAAGAAAGAGTAATCACAGGTAAAAGAGCACATTTCCCTCAGTGTGAGCCATTTAAGACTAAATATCAGCTAGTGAAACACCATGTCCTACTCAAGAGAATCAATGGAATTGAATAGGAGAGTCATATCTCCGTCTCCAGATGCAGAATGAGCTCTGTGGGCTTTGGGCTGACAGGAGCAGAACCCCTGAATTCTTCAAAGAACCTTGAGTTTGTTCTGACATGATACGCTAAAATGACTATGTGATAAGTAAAGGCTTTTCTTCATAGCTGTTTGTTCCTGTTTCTATTTTGCGTAAAATGAAACTGAAGCCCATTCGTTTTAAGTCAAATAATATTCCATAATCGTACTCAGGAATTAAGTATAAAACTAAAATTATATGTTCACCTGATTCTACATTTAGGTAATCATTTTGCATGGCTGGGCTCATATTTGAAATCCTCTGGTCCTGGCTAGCCAAACAGCTGCATTTGTGAGGACAAGCCTCCACTGTTGGACCTCAAATCAATATTTTCTAAGAGGCAGGTCCACTTCTCCAAGCCAATGCTCCTTTATTTCTGATTCTTCAGCCAGCCTGAATCCTTCCCTGAAGTTAATTCACAAAATTATTATATCCAATTAAAATGGAGCAATCTATTTCTATAATCACTTTACTAATTTTTTAGTTGAAACATTTATTGTATTTGATATAGCCCCATAAGCATTTCTGAATGCATCCCAATAATGTACTTTACTTGGAATTAATATATGAAAAAAGACAAATTAGAATGAATATATTAAACTATGGCTCTTAATATTTAATGTCATACTTCAATGTATTGTCATTATCTAATATAGATTTTACACTATAAAATATTTATATAAAAGATTTTTAATACTGATATTTTCTTTTAAACTTTAAAGATTTCTTTTTAATTGTGTACATGTGTCTGTGTCTGTGTTTAAGCATGTGCATGTAAGTGAGCACAGATGAGGGTGGGGTCCTCTGAGTTTGTGACATGAATGCTAGGCACAGACCTTGAGTTCTCTGTGAAGGCAGCACATGTTCATAACTGCAGAGCCATTTCCACAGTGCGACTTCTCAATGTTAAAAGACACAACTAAGATTTCAGTTAATCACGGGAAATTACTAAGGAGCCTTCATTTTAGCCATCTGCCAGGAACAAAGATATTTGTTTTCAGATAGCAGTAGATACGTTAAAAAATAAAAAGGGTCACCTCTAACTGTCAATCTTTCCAATTCAGCAATCACAGGCACTGGGGTTATAAGAAGGAACTTCCACACTCAGTCTCCTGTTACTGATGTTCCCTGTAAGAGTAATAAATCTGAAAAAGCACAAATCTAACTGAATGCAGTTCCCTTTTAATTAACCCATATTGTACAGTTCCCAATAGTTCGTCATATTTGATCTAGAAAAGAGTTTGAATAATAACAACTTGAAATTAATTATGTAGTCTGTTTCTACCCATGGTCCTGTTATATATTTTCTTTAAGTAAATGGATGACAGTATTCTGAAGTATGTAAGGTGAAACCCAGAGAATTTCTTTTCTAAACCATGTTGCTAGAATTAAAAAAAAAAAATCTTAAACAATATGAAAGGTGTAGATTACCATATTTACGTTCAATTTCAAGTTTTCAAGCATGGTTGAGCTGTAGCTGTGACTAAGCATTTTAATTATCCTTTCCCCATAAATTGTATGTTGTATTTTAGCCACAGTGAGCATGATGCAAATGTTTTGCCTTTGATATTTTGGCTTTTCTCATCTTCAGGTTCTTGATTAAATTCAGGACCACTAGAGAATTAGTAATGAGGGGGATTTGAAGAATACCGAAATAACCTTTCTTTAAGGTGGACTGTGTGAAAATTCAATCTTCTTTGCTCCCCTTATAGAATTATTTTAATTTGCATTTTGAAGGAAATTGGAAGTAATTGCTGAAAAACATTACATCACATGCCCAAATTTAAGAGAGCTTCTAGCATGAAACAAATAAAGTTTCAAATAAAGATTAGTGCCTGAAAACCTTTCACAACACAACTCGACCAGGATGGCCAACAGGCTAAAATAGTGTAGAAAATATTAAACAGGGCTTAGTAACCTAGAAAGATACAAAATGTAGAATATAAGGCAATATAGATATATTGTACATTTCCTTTCCTTCTTTCCTTTGTTCCTCCCTCTCTTCTTTCCTCCTTATTTCCTTTCTTTTTCTCAGATAACCTCAAACATAGCCTCTTAGGATACTGGCTGGCATCATACTGCCCATGTATTTATTTAAGATTTATGTTTGTATTATTATGTATATCTTTCTGTCTGTCTTTCTCTTTATCTGTCAGAATGCCATGTGCATGTGGGTGCTTGTGGAGGCCAAAAAACTAAAATTCAGGTAAACTACACACAAACTGTGACCATGTGGTAGTTTAAGAATGCAGAAGAATGAAAATAGACCCTTTCTTATCTCTTTGTACAAAGATCAAGTGCAAATGGATCAAAGATCTCCACATTAAACCAGGTGCACTGAAACTATTAGATGAGAAAGTAGGGAAAACCTTAGCACACATAGGCACAGGAGAAAATTTTCTGAACAGAACACCAATGGCTCAAGCTCTAAGGTCAAAGATTAACAAATGGGACTTAATGAGATTGCAAAGTTTCTGTAAGGCTAAGGACACTGTCAAGAAAACAAACGGCAGCCAACAGAATGGGAAAAGATATTTACCAACTCCACATCAGATAGAGGCCTAATATCCAAGGTATACAAAGAATTCAAAAAGCTAGACACCAGAGAATCAAATAACCCTATTAAAAAATGGGGTACAGAGCTAAACAAAACGTTCTCAGTTGAGGACTATCAAATGGATGAGAAGCATCTAAGAAAGAGCTGGACATCCTTAGCCATCAGGGAAATGCAAATTAAAACAACCCTGAGATTCCACCTCACACCAGTTAGATTGGCCAAGATCCAAAACTCAGATGACAGCAGATGCTGGTGAGGATGTGTAGAAAGAGGAACACTTTTCCACTGTTGGTGGGGTTTTAAACTGGTACAACCACTCTGGAAATCAGTGTGACGATTCCTCAGAAAATTGGACATAGTACTACTTGAAGACCAAGTTATTCCACTTCTGGGCATTTACCCCAGAGACACTCCAACATACAACAAAGACACATTCACCGCAATGTTCATAGCAGCTCTATTTATAATAGCCAAAAGCTGGAAAGAACCCAGGTGTCCTTCAGTAGATGAATGGATACAAAAATTGTGGTACATTTATAGAATGGAGTACTACTCAGCTATCAGAAACAACGACTTAATGAAATTCTTAAGAAAATGGATACATCTAGAGAATAACATTCTGAGTGAGATAACCCAGTCACAAAAGAACAGACATAATATGCAGTCACAGATATTTGGATTCTAACCCCAGAATGCTCCGAACACCCCAGAAACAACTCACAGACTGTGTAAAGTTCAAGAAAAGAAACGAAAAGAAAAGAAAAGAAAAAAACCATTACGTTAACTCCTTACACACCAAGAATACTTTGACTAATTCCAGGTTACATCCTGTTTTACATGTACTTTATGCTCATTTTAACTAGTAAGATCTTAATGCACACTATCAAACCTTAAAAAAAAATCCAAGCAAGGACAAAAATTTATTTGTATACTTTTATGCAAAAATGTTTAAAATTTGTACATTTATCTTTGTTTTTTTTAAATAAAGTTCTTCAATTAAAAAAAAGAAAGTTCTCTCTATGCTGAGTCATGTCTCTAGACCCAATGTCCTCTGATTTTCAATTTTAACTCTTTGTATTTAAAAGAATTACAATTTCTTACTTATACAAAAATAATTATAATATAATGTCAATTGGGCCAGAAGTTCAGATACTATTTTACTTAAATTAATTAAGGTATTATCTGTTATAATTCAATTTTTAATGAGTTTAAAAAATGGTTTGTCTTTTTAATGATATATTTTCTTATTGTGTTTTGTATGTGTATGGACATTTTAGTCTCATATATTTGAATATTTGGTCATGGTTGGTGAAACTGTTTGGGAAAAGGAGATGTGGCCTTAATGGAGGAGGTATACTACTGGGCATGGAATTAGAGGTTTCAAAAGAGTCACTCCCCTTCCAGTCTCTTTCTCTGTGCCTTATACTTGTAGATCAACTTTCTCACCTATTCTGGCTTTTGCTCTGTCATCAACTCTGAGCCTCTGAAACTATAAATTCAGAATTAAATGCTTTCTTTTTTAAGTTGCTTGGTTTGTATACTTTGTCAAAAAAAGGTATTTAAGATAGTTCTGAATATCTAAGGCATTGGCCAATATCATAACCAAGAGAACCTGGCTCTGCCATTTGTAATAGTGTTAGAAAGCCACCCTTCCTTTACAAACAGAGAGAGTAAAAAGAAGTTTAGAGATATCTCACATTTTATCAAACTCTGACATAGTAGGGCAACCTCAATCTGTCTGCTTTAAAGAAGCCAAGCTCCTTAATAAGCTGTGACCAACAAGTGTAGGTATATTCTAAATGGATTTTATCCCTGGGTTAACACAGACAAGAATATGATACTTTTGGCTAGGTTCTTCCACAATACAAAACATATATACAAAGAGGCAGATGAGCATCCATGCCATTTTCCACCTAGGCTTTACAATCAGAACATTGCCACTTAGCAGTTTGTTTTGGGAATTACTGTCAATCTGACCATACACTCCTCAAAATCAAGATCTCCCTCTCTTAGATCTGTATTTCAATGGGATGACACACATGCTACTTGCCTGACATTTACAAATATTTCTATCTAATTGTCACAATGAGCTACATTACTAATATTGTTTTAAACTGTGAGGCTTTTAGAACTTACCAAAAGCTATTAAAACAAGTGGCATTTTATTTTTCTTATTCAAGTCAATTAACCTAAATTTTATTCGTGTCTTTCCTTCACTAATGTGTCAATAACAGAATTGAAATTGTTAAACCAAACCTCTTTGTCAACATTTCTGCAGATCACATGCAGACCTGGACATAATCTCTCTGATTTCCCAATAGCGTGTACTCTATCTTTATTATGTTAACAAGTTCACACCCTTCACACCCAGCCCCAAATTAATTTATTCTCATTTTCTACAGACTAGGGATATTGATATTCCAATGAGTTCATCTCTAATAAAAATGGTACAAAAATTGAAATTTATTATAACTAAATTCTACATCTGTGAGAAATTTTTACTTTTTCAAGAAATTTCCATGAGATTGAAAGTTCTTGCAGTGTTCTCTAAGTCACCGCATGCCCACGCACGCTACATACATTACCCCTTTTTATTCTACTTACGGAAACAAAATAAATTTAATTTTATCTGTTGAAAACTGGGACCCTTTCAAATAACTTACTCAAAGTGTTATGAGGAGACTCAACACATCATAGGTTCAGATCTGCCAACTTCCTGAGTCTATTTCCTGATCCCAAGATATTACGAGACGCTGAGGTCTTTAAAGAGGAAGGACAAATGGCTTTACAACTCATGGAATGTGACCCGCCAATTAAGCATAACCAAAATGGATGTGCCTCTGTGAGGCATGACTCCTGAGGACTTCATGCTGTTATGGAGTTCTGCTCTGTTTGTTGCCCTCACATTCCTCCTAATGTGAGAATTATATGAAAACACTGAGATTTGTCAGCCCCTCATGGGGCAGCATCTCTGAGACTCACAACAATAAAGCCTGATCTAGCCCAGGCCTCGCTGCTGGAACAGATCCACATGAAAGAACTTAGAGCTGTGGATTGTCATCAATGACCATTTGGAAAACTAAAATTGTTAGTGAAGCTAGGTTAAGATGTGTTTGCTACTGGCTCTGATGAAGAATATCTTAGGGAAAAGAACACTATTCTAGGGACATTTTATGGTCAGGGAGCAAGAACAATGGCAGCACTGGCTGATTTGGCTCTCACTGAGGCTGGACTGCTGATAATTGGTTCCTTCTACCCATTTTTCCCCCAGCTCCCTAATATGACTGAATACGAATTTCTGATGAGTAGTCTGCATTCTGAGGATTTAAAGTCAAACGACTGATTTTTTTTTTAATATAAAAGTTTAGATTTGTAATTCTTTTAAGATTTTGACAAGATTACTTTTCAAGATAAGTAATGCAATATTTACTTCTTTCTTTGTAACTGCAAATTGTTGCCTGTCGGTAAGAGAAACAGGCTGGGAATACTACCTTGCTCCTTCTTCATTAATCTCTAAACATTTACTTTGTTATGACTGTATGTGGGTTTGAGGGGAACACTTTTTTCTTTATTTTTTTTTTTTTTGGTACTGTTATTCCTTGTAAATGTATTAGGGATCATACTGTATTTTCATACTCATTCACTAGATGAAAAATTAAAAAAAACAATACAACCATATTGTAATTTTATACTACTTGAAAGATTTTTGTAAAAAAGATAACATATGGAAGAAAAAAAATGTCACTGGTGATTGACCCAGACTCCAAGTATGAATGTATAGGGGTGTGTGTGAGTGTGTGTGTAAATTCCCTTTCTATTCTTTTCTTTTTTGCCAGCCCCTGAAACTTAAAAGAGTTCAGAATTTTTCACTTGCCACAGGGAACATTTTTTTTCCCCCCAGACAAGAGTCTGGTGAGTAATTTCTGGAATCCCTGGCTGCTATCAGCACCAGCCCCTGCCAGTCTATCTGGACTGACCCCCATTCACAACTCTTAGTGCTGGCCCCATCACTGCTTTCAGCACTGAACTTAATCACCAATGCTGCCCTAACTGCCTACATCAGTTTACCCTCTAGATGTCAAGTCAGGTCAGTGACATCCCTAACATTCTTTGGCAACTAATGTTCACTGTTCACTAAAGCTTTTACAGTTTTGTTTGTAGGTTTTCACATTTGGAGGCAGTGTCTTCTAGCATAATGCAGGCTGTTCTCCTTTATAATTCTTCTGTGTCCACTGACCAGATAACAGCACTGGAGATTTGTACTACTATGCATAGTTCTATTATAATTTTAATGCAATGAAATATTAATCCAAGAGAAAATAGAGCCTGTAAATGAAATGTACAATCTCCTCTTATTGGGATTATATATTTATTTTAAAACTAATTTTCAAATTTTAATTTCCTCAGTCTACCTATGGTGCTACCTTTCCAATACTCAGAATTGGGGAGAAATAATATCCTTTAATTCAATATTTTTAAGGATTTTAGGAAAACCGTAAGAATGATAACTTTTAAATTATAATACATAAAATCATTTTTGTTACAAATTTGCCACCAAGGATAAGTTAACTTACTTAGAATATATAATGTGGGAAAAAAAAGAAAATAGCATTTGTTGAGTACTAGTCATGCCATAGCATTTCATGTGGTATCATCTTAAAGCACTAACTGAATTATTAAAATAACAATTTATCCCATTTTATACATCAGAGATCAAGTATGAGAGTTAAAGCTGTGTTTGAGAACACAGCAAACTACTGAAAAGCTTAACACAACCCAGAACTTCTCTGGAGGCTCTGTATCTTATAAATAAGTACCATTCCGATCAGATGCCCAAAAGAGAACTAAGGAGAGAGCAAAGACCAGCAGATGAATGTTACACATGGCACTTCCTCCATGGGGCTTCCGGAATGAATGCTTGTTAATAGCATTGTCTGAAGCTTTTTTGGTTTTCTTCTATATTAGGATTGTGAGGAATGTCTGACACCTGAATAGAGCCACACAAAGAAAAGCAAGAGACAGGACTCAAAAAACATCACTTTAATAGAGTAAGGATGTGGCTTTCTTATAGAACAATATAGTTACTGGGTACTGTGGTAGTTGTTAAGGCATGAAGTCACCCAACAAAAAGTTCTTCTTAATATGTTCATACATGCAAGTCAATTCAAGTCTCATCTAGCAAGCAATATTGATGATTATGGTATAGATTTCAAGACAATGTGAAAGGCGCAGTAGCTCACAGCATGCCTAACATACTGTGAATTGGCTGGTACATCCTAAGTTTAAGAATGTTACATATTCAAGCCAGACATCATCAGAGCATTTGTCTGTGATCTCAGCACCCACGAGGCTGAGGCAGTAGAATTGCCACAACATTGAGCCTGCCTACTTTAAATAGTGGTTCCCAGGGTAGGCAGAACTGTAGGACATAAGAAAATGAGTATACCCCATGTAAAATAGGGACTCAAACATCTTACACGCAGTGGCAGGCCATGGACATGAAGGTGTTTTTCTGTCATTTCACTGAGATCTTCTGAGAGGAAATAGGAGCGGTTTATGTTGTCCAACCATTTATAATTCCTAATAGTTTCATAAATAACCATACCAGATATTAAGGAAATCACAGCAGAACAAAGCATCTGTGAAGAACCAGAACTGGACCCATCAATGTAGAATTCTAATCCTTAAAGGAGAAGTAGACCTCTACCATGAATTGGCCTTTTAATATTTTATTATAGTTAAAAAAACTTTGTCTCCATCTTCTTCATTGTTAGCAATGCTTATATGCATGTGATGGCATAAAATTAATTATAGCAAAAAATGAAAACTTTAAGAAAAATTATTCAATGTAATTTCTCTCATTTACATTAGATTGCTAAGGAAAATGATTGGTAGTTATAGTGTCAGTGATGAGGTCAATATACTGGGTTGATTACCATGAACCCCAGTGAAATATTTTATTGTGAGCATCTTAGGACACCCGTGGATGGATATTTTATAGAAATTTAAGTGGTTCTTTGTTTTTACTTAATTTGTTGTGCTATTCCTATGGCAAGGGAAAAACAGTTGCCTAAGCAACTAAAACATATTTTACCTGGAAACTGAAGAGCTTTCTGAAATAATAATAATAATAACAAAAATAGTGGGCCTGACTGACAGTCCATGTAGGTCAAATGTGGCATTTGGTTGTCAGGTTGAGACTAACATGCAGACTCCTGTCTCTTCCTGCTGCCCCATTCATGGATCTTTGAAACACTGAGTGTCTGCTTTTTTTTTTTTTTTTTTTTTTTTTTTTGCTTTTAAGGAAAATGAGAGAATTGCCAATACCAAATATGAAAGCAAAAGAAATTGTCAGAGAGGCTTCAGAGACTCTAGTTCATCGCCGCTGACCTTCATTATTTCTGAGAGAAGAGAAATCGGTGGGCAATTGACAATTGTTATAACAGGAAAATAAACACCCTGTCAAGTGTCGGTGGCTAAAAAGTCAATTTCAGCCCTAATGGAAGAGAGCTGTAAGCCTGTCTACGGGAGAATAGATTTTTTCAGAAAGTACTACGTTAAAAACACATCTTAACAATTTAATTGAAAAAATCCCTTTTAAGGCTGCAGTGCTCACAGCCCACAGTTCCGGGCCACATCCTAAAGGGCACTTGTCAGAGACTCTAGGGACTTTAGCCTGAGGTACTGCAGGCTTTCCAGGGGAATGTGGAATAAGGAAGATGTATAGATGGGACAGAGAGAAAGAAATGTAAAGTCTTTTCCTTCTAAAAGTAACTGAACACCAAATTGAAATAATTTAACAATAAAAGCTTGGCAAGCTTGGCTTCTGCTAATCCCACCAAGATCTACCAGAAAGGGGCTGGAAGGGGCGGGGCCTACCTCTTGTAGCCTCTCACCAGGAACAACCTGGCAAGGGCACCTATCTCTTCTTTCACCATCACCCACAGCACAGTGTCAAGATCTTATCCGTTCTTGTTTCAATACCGCGAATAATTATTACTTCCTTTTAGGAGGTAACTCCAGTTCCAGCTTTTTAATTTTAAATCATAATCAATCTCTCTCTCCCACTCTCTCCCTCTCCCTCTCCCTTGCCCTCTCCTTCTCTACCCGGTCTCTCTTATATATGTGTGTTTGTGTGTGTGTGTGTGTGTGTGTGTGTGTGTGTGTGTCTGTGTGTGTGTGTTTGTGTGTGTGTGTATACCTCACCAATAGCTAATGTCAAGACAAAAGTAAACATAAATGTATGAGTCTCCAAACTGATGTGTTTTTTACCCCAGAAAACAGATTTGTATGTGTCTAAAAATTGGATTTTAGAGAGAGTTCAGTTCTTTGAATTTGTTTATTTCTGTTAGATGGGGTAGAGCAGAGTTATGTTCCAGAAACCTCATATCCTCAAATAAAACCAAAGAGTAATGATTGATAAAATAGTAGAAAGGGAGCAAGAAAGGAGTTATTTGGTTTCAACCCAACCTTTTAGCTTAATACCATCATTTCAAAAACAATAATATTATAAAAATAGAAATAAATTAATGCTGACAAATGGCTGATAATTCAAAAAGCATCTCTTTCACATTATATCATTAAGTTTCATTTTTAGCAACACGGAATATAAAATAATTTTCTGTGTCTTAAGCTATTCAAGAATTAAATATTTGGTATTTTTTCAGGAAATTTCAGTGCCTCTTTTTCAATCTCCCTTGGATATTATTAACTTAAGAATAAATATGTCTGTATAACCCATCCAAACTGCAGTTGTATTTATGTGATTTGTTAATAGCGTTAATGGTGTACTAATGAAAGCTCACAGCGTAACACAATTACAGACAGCATCATAGAAAATTCAGATGCTGGACACCCCGCCAAAAGTTGCCTATTAGTGGTAAATACCCGCAGTTAAGGTTGTATTTTACACTTTGTTTATGATTACCAAACCTCAGTGTTTGTGGTAGCTACTCCCAGTTGTCAGCTTGACTATATCTGGAATGAACTCCAATTCAGAAATGGAGGGCATATCTGAGATACATCCAGGTCATAACTTGGGATAACATATCTTTTGATCCATATCTTAATGAATAGTGACCATGAAAAGAATACTTAGAAATCCCAGACAAGGTGGTACATGTCTTTAATCCCAGGAGACAGACCAAGCATATCTTTGAGTTCAAGGCCAGTCTTGGACAAAACAAATGCTAAGTAAAGAGCAGTTAGATCCAGTTATGGTGGGATGCACCTTTAATCTGGGCTGTGTCTTCTGCTGGAGGCCTACATAAGGATAATGGAAGAAGGAAGGCTCTCTGCTTGCACTCAGCTGCCAGCACATCTGTTGGAACCAACCATTTCAGGATTCTGGTTTATACAGAAGACCAGCTGAACAATTAGCCTGGGTCAGAGCTAGATTCCTATACTTCTCATTCACGGCTGCCCATTGTTGGGTTAGTTAGACTGTAGACTCTAAGTCATTCCAATAATTTCTCTTAACACATGGGGATATCTCATAAGTTCTATGATTCTGAAGATCCCCGACTAATACAATATTTTTATGTTTAAATTATTTAAAGTCATTTTTATATAGAAGTAGATATATATTACATATGATATGTATTCAACAAAAATTGGGAGATTTTCAATGGTAGGCACAAATGCACATCTTGTGTTTGCAAGGTATACACAATACATGTCTAAAAGGCTTGGTACATCTTCTGGATCCTAGTGGTTTATGATAAGACAGTATATGTTTTCTAGGGACTAGAAAACATGATTCTGTTTAAAAGAATAAAAAAGAGGAATTACAGTCCATGATGAATGTGTTTGTGGTTATGACTCAAACTAAATGACAGAAACTATGAATATGATGCTGACTCAGTAACCAGGCAGTGCTTACGTGCAGTCCTCTAGTTCTGACGTTTCTAGTCAGAGGAGACTTTTAAGTAGTTTATAATAACAGTAGTGACAAATCTGAAGTTCTTTCAGAAACAGGAGCGCTTGTATAGAAAATAAGTTGTCATCACACATATGCAACTAATTTCACATACATGTCTTATAAAGCATGAAACTATAAAATTTACTTTCTGGTTAATGAAAATTCTTACTTCTCAATGCTTTTCGGAACTTTTATATAATGCAGAGTTACAAAAAGCCATTTTATGCAAATGTATACTCCACTCTGAACACATTCCCCCACTACCCTTCTCTTATCAACCCCTCCAAATCTGTCATCTCCTTTGTCATCTGGGCCATTTCCTGAAGACTTTCCTGTCATCAGTACACATGTGTGTTCATAAATCTATAATTGTTTTTTAGGACAGAGACAACATGAAAAGTGCTAAATAACAAAATTTATTCCTGGAAGGCATTATATCACTAATTGCTTATAATGGTATCAACGAGCATTGTAATATGAAATTAAATAACATACACCATGGATAGCTATTACACAGGTATTAGTGTTGTCAGATATATAAATTTCCATGATTTGAAACACTTAACATGGCTTTGTAGAAGTATCAAAATTGAAGACACAGTCAGCTAAGAATATCCATAATTATGATTTATATCTGTTAGAAATACAGAACATTTGCCAGTGGACTAATTAAAAATATGCCATTACAAATAGAAAACTGCTATAGATTGATTAATTACAACGGCTACAAAATGCCCACACAGCACTCCTATAGGGCATGTTAATGTAATACGACATACTTGAAATTTCTATATCCTAAAATTATTTTTAATCCACATGCAGCAGAAAAGAAATGTTTAAACTTAAGAGCAGAAATGTCTAAAAATTAAGATATTTTCAGTTCTTGTGAAAATGTATCAAAGAGCAAAATTGATGAAGGAACTGAAATTTTGAAGTAATCAAAACACGTTGTATGTAGTATTGCCCCAAGCTATTATGTTATATGCCAATTAGTAAAATATGAATGATTTAGCTATAATTATATCATTTTACAGTTTAATATATAAAAAATTAATAAGCATACATTCATTTCACCATAGGAATTTGATATAAAATTTTAAGAAATAGAAAAGTGAGGAAAAAAACATTTTATAGTCATTACTAATCTTTGCAAATTGCTAGCAAAGATTTGTCCTGGCTTAACTTTCTTTGCCGTACTTGAGTTTATTATTTTTGATCTCTTTAAAAGATGAAAAATGACCCTAATTTGCTGTCACAACTTGCAATAACTTGACAGCCATCTGTGTGGGGACCTCTGTGCTTTTCCACTCCCAACATTCTTTTTTTTCTCTTTATTACTATTTGCCAAGAACTCCATGCACAGCAAGGGAACAGATTACCCCACACAGCATAAAGGTTCACATCACTCAGCATGTTAGTTGAAGCCATGTTGAAGTTAACAAAGATGATGTGGAACACTTGAACAGGCAACAATGTCACAGTGCCTTGTAGACCTCCTGGCCTGTGTTCTGATACTCTGACTGATGAGGCATGTCAGTTTGTGCTCATAGACATAGGTTGCCAAATGTTCATACCATGAATCTTACTTCTCTCCTTTGCCTATATTATTTTAATGATCCTTAAATTTTTCATAGATGATTTTGCCTTTTCCCTTTCAAAATATCTTTTTGGAAAACTCCTTTGGCAGGCACTGTGAGAAGTTCCTGTGCTTTCTAAAAGCTTTCTGACACAGCAAGAACTCAGCTTTTGTTCTCTAGTATGACCTCCATGTTTCAAGCTGAAAAATTAAAAGTCTGTTTGAAAACTTTATATACTGAGTAGTTATATTGCCACTGTTTTATATTAAATTATTTAACAAAATACTGACTAGAAATATATATTAAGCTTTTAATCTCATTCATTAATTTTTTTTGAATTTTTACACATCACAGAATTCAAATTTTATTTGAGCAAGAATGTCTTTATTTATGATTTCTTATGTTACTTCTGATTTAAAAGATATTTATAGGCTGTCAAAATAGCTCTTCAGGAAAAGAAATTTTCTGATGACTTTAATCAATCTTCAGAAGGCACATGGTTTGAAAAAGCATACCAACTCACACATGTTGCTGTCCTCTGATCCTTGCATGCTTATATGAAATTTGAGCATATGCACATGTCTGTGTACATGTGTATGTAAACATGTATATACGTGTGTGTATATGTTTCTCCTTTATGAATCTAAAGTCTATTTATTTTAACTTTGTGTGATTTTCATAATAAAGAATGACCATAGTTAAAAGAATCAGAATGCATAAAAAGAGACAGATGGAAAAATTGGGCGGGGGAGCACGCTCATAAAAGCAGGGTGAGAGGGGATGGAATAGGAGGTTTGTATAGGGGAAACTGCAAAGTAAGATAACACTTGAAATGAAAATAAATAAAATAATCAATAAAAAGTCAAAGACAGTCCTCCCTATGTGTAGTTTCCAGCAAAATTAAATTTTACTTTAATTTCTTTATAGTATATTTAATTTATATAAGAAGGTATAAAAAGTAAGCTCTATATTGCATTACAAATAATTCCCTGATCCACAAATAATAATGTTATTACTAAAACTGTTATTTTTAAATTAGGATCTTCTGTGTGGAACTGGTTGGTCAACATTGGTAAACAACATTGTTGTTTTAATAATGTCAATTTAAATATTGGGATGTCTACTTTAAATATGTTCTTTATTAAATTCATTTGTAAACATGTACCTCTACTGAGTCTGTTCTTACTGGTTTTGTGCAAATGCACATGACTAATACCTCCTAAAATAAAATATGAGATCAAAATTGTAGCTTACTGGATTTATTTCTCAAGTATTAGATCTTCTTTTGTATTTAGAAAAAACATTCTTACAACATATGCATTCTAAAAATGTATTAATGGCTTAAGTTTCTTCTTTCATGTATGTATTCATTCATTCCATTTATCTTTGATGTTTTTCTTTTATGAGCATGTAAATATTTCTCCTTGATTTTTTGTCTTAGCTAGGCTTTTACTGCTGTGAATAGACACTGTGACCAAGGCAACTCTCATAAGAACACCATTTAATTGGGACTGGCTTACAAGTTCAGAGGTTCAGTCTATTATCATCCACATGGGAACATGGCAGCCTCTAGGGAGGCATGGCGCTGGGAGAGCCTAGAGTTCTACATCTTGCTAAAGGTTGGTAGGAGAAGACTGGCTTGCAGGCAGGTAAGTCAAGGGTCTTAAAGCCCACAGTGACACACCTACTCCATCAAGGCCACACCTCCTAATGATGTCACTAGCTGGGCCAAACATATTAAAACCATCACAACTTTATAGGGAAAAAATACGTTCAATGAAAAATAATCTTACATTTTACTCTCCAAGCATGAGTGAATCACTTCTCTTTTACGTCTGGCTTCCTATAATACTTTTAAATATTTTTTATTGATAATAATAATGAGCAACCAAATTTTTATCTTTTCCTCTGTATGGAATATCTTTACATCTTTAATATTAGCTGCAGCTTTAGTTTTATGTTAATACAACAAAATTATTCTGTCACCTGTTGTTCTGGGAATGTTAACATCAGTAAGTTACGCAACTGGTGGAACCCCATGGTACAAAACCATCATCGAATCTGACTTATTATTTTGAAACTATCCTCCTATTTCTCATTAGACTCATGATGGTATCAGCATTCATGATATTTCCAGTTCTTAGGAAATGCTACTTTTTCAGTTAAATAATATTTACAAGGTCATTTTCTCATGTTAATTTTCTAAGTTATTTTCTTATTTATGTCTTTTTATTTCACTGACATTGTATAAACTAAGTGATGACCATAGAACACCACTGAAATCATTTACTTGTTTGTTTTCATATTTTGTAAGGCACAGCACATGTCACTGTGCGTCTGTCAAAGTCAAAGAAAAACTTGCCAGAGTTGATTTTCACCTTCAAACATGTGTGGTAGCAATGAAACTCAAGCCCCATTTTCTTCTGAGGTAACTAACTCTTGCAGAAATTATGCAAGGTACATTTCAACAAGTAAGAACAGCAATCTGTAAATGAACTTCTTATCTCAGATTTGATTAATAATTCACAGAACCGAGACAAAGCTATGTTAGTTAATGCATAACCACACACCACTGGCTCAGTAGCACATAGACAAATACTACCTCAAGACTGTGTCCACCTCACAATGGCCTAGTCAGAGGTAAACTTTCCTATGATGTTTTTCACATTTTCTTGGAGATTCCTTCATAGGCCAATTAGTTTCAGCTCCATGGGACAACTATCATTCCTAACTTGCCTTTCTACCAACATTTCTCCTAAGACATCTGCATTTTTAAAATGATTTATATTGATTTTACTCAAGTGTGTTAATATGTAAATATAGCTGTGGGTGCCTGCTTGTTATCATGAAACTCATACAAATCCCATGAACGCCGATCTGAACTGAATGAAGAATGTAGATATCAAGTGTGAAGAAAAGTAGAAAACAAGTAGAAGAAACTGAGGTCTTGAGAATGTTCACGGGGACGGGAGGCCACTCAAGCTTTGCTGTCAATTAATAACGCTATGTTCATTAGTGCACTGATTGTAAGATGAGGTATTCTGAATCTTCTATCTCTTAGATCTGACTTAAGTTTGACCCTTTGTTTTCAGGAAAAATAGTAATAAAGGCAGAGGTGGGGAAGATAAGTGGCATACACAGGACAATTAGCAGCTGGGGCAATCCCAGCAGTGACAGACATTGATGGAATGATGCAAGATGCCAAAAACTGAGGACCGGTGGTCAAAAACTATAGTTAAAGGACTGTAGATGTAAATCCCACACTGTTCTGTTAGTTTAATATGAAGCCATGCAGAAGAAAGAGGAGGTTGTTTAAGATTATAAAATGTGATTGTAATAAATTTCTCACCTAATATACTAATATCCTTTAAACTATTTTTGGACTGCCTATAAAAATGCAAAGTAATGAAACATGATGCTGAATGCTATCTTTGTAGTATAAATAGCATGAAATATCCAAAAGACAAATTTCACTAAGCTTATGTTTGATTATGTTGGAATGATAGCAGCTTATGCAAACAAGAATGTAGTTTGGAATTTTAAAAAAGTTCACAACTAGGCCAGCAACTACTGTGAGAATTCTCAACTGTACTTAAGTTATGGCATATTGGTTCCTATGATGCTAAAGAATATACACAGTAACAACTCCAGTAGTGCCTAATAAACTATGGGGGGGGGGCATTTTAAGGTGCTTGAAGTCAAGTCTGAACAAAAATAATTGAGTATAGTAACTAATGGTTCATAGTAAATCAAGCAAATAATTCAGCTCAGTGTATATGTTTATTCTAATGTAGTAAATATCATATAAACAGCACCATAATAATAGAGCATGCTGAAATCTATTACCAACAAAAAAACCATATAATTATATAGTTTTGCTGGTTAGTACTAGACAATGGAACATAACATATAAAAGACTAATACTCAGAGACCATCTTTGGAAAACACTATGAAATAAATTTGCCATATGACCATGGTTAGGACATCAGGCTCCTTAGAAGGTGAACACTCTCCTAGTTTACACAGTAAAGAAAGCAAAATCATCCTGCCTAATATGTGAAATGGAAGCTTTGGTTACAACAAAAATAGCTGAGGGACAACTTGGAAAGATATGGATTGAAAGTGTTTGAGAGATTTTAAGGGGAAGCAAAAGTCTGTCTTTTAAATGAAGACTGCCAGACTTCCCAATTAACACCTAGTTTTATGTTACCTTGACATAAGCTAAAGTCATTCTAGGAAAGCAAACATCAGTTGAGAAAAGGCCCCTGCTGCATTTTATTGACAGATAGTTGATATGGGAGAGCCCAGCCCACTGTAGCAGAGCCAATCCTAAGACAGTCATCCTGGATTCCATATAAAAGCAGGCTGAATACACCAGGAGGGGCAAACCAACCAGCTGAGTATGACACCATCAGTCCCAGGACCCCTGTTCTTGCCATGAATTCCTGCCTGACTTCCTTAGCTTCTGAACTGTGATGTGGAAGTACAAGCCAAAGAAAAACCTCAATCCTCTTCAAGTCCTTTTGTCTACAGCCATATGATCTGTGAGCACAACACCTCACAACTTCCTTAAGTGATAACAGGTGAACAAGTTCCTATTTTATTATTATACTCTATTGAAAATATTTTTTAAGATTATAGTATTATTTTGTCAATTCCTCCTCCTTTTTCTCCCTCCAAGCCCTCTGATATATCTTCATTTTCTTTACATGCTGTTGTTTTTTGACTATTACTTTCTCACTGTAGCTCCCAGTTAGAAATAGAACTATCAGTTTGATCCTTATTATTCCATAATATCATAATTCAAAACTCAAATTCAAATCATAAGATGATTTTATAGTCAAATATCAGTGAAAGGAAACTCATATATTGAATTATGAGTTTCCTAAAGTATATGCTAGAATAATAATTGCCTATGACATTGGAAACCTCCTACCAAGTCTTAATCAGTTAACAGACTCATGAAGAATTGAGAAGAATACAAGGGAATTGTCCAACACCACAGCTTGTGCTCCTATCACAAGTCATAGCCTTGACTGCTTAAAATCACCCACAGCTAGGTTCTCCTGGATGTCTTAAGTAAAGGGAGGCCAAAAGGCATATTGCTGGATTCCAGTGAATGACTGCCTGTGAAATTACCCCTTTCCATCTATATGCTACATGCTGGGTAGGAGAGATCTCTGTCTATATGCTACATGCTGGGTAGGAGAGATCTCAATGGTCTTTGCCACAAGGGTGTTGTGCTCTTGTCCACTCATTTTCTCATGTAAAGGTGCAGTCTCCAGGTGAACAGAAGAAGAGCTGAGGACTCTGAAAGGTGATTAGAATGTTTTTGTTCCCACTCATAAGTCAGCACCTTTATACACGAGGCTTTATAGGTGTCTTCTGTCATGAGGACACATTTGCAAGAGTTTTAAACACCTGACAGAACTAGTTCTTTAAATAGCAGTTGTAATAAGAAGATAATTTAGCCATTGGAATGTATTTAACATGTAAGGCTACCTGAGTAAAATTTATGTCCTATGGCAAAAAAGGAAAAAGATCACTAGAAATTTTATATGGAGAAAAATAAACCCATTTACTAAAGAACTGACTGTAGTTACAGCATAAATAAAAAAGGCACAGCTTAAATTTATTTAAACCTCTTATATTTTTAAATATTTAATTATGGAAAAATACGAAAATAGAATAAATTCTGAGAAATTTTAATGTCATCAATTTTGTTACAAAATAAAGTCAAGTTCATAGTGGTACAGGTAGTATGGTGGGTCTGAACTCTAATTCACAATAACATGGGTAAAGAAATATCACCTGCATTCTATAAATTATTTCAAAGTTCTTCTTCGAAGTCCTATTTTTTCATCTGCCCATCTTCTGCCATTTTGAATATTATTGAATTAAGACCAGCAAGTATTGGGTCAGAGAACTTTATTTCATTTACCCAATTTATCTTTATATTTGTAGCCAACAAAAAAATCTCTATTTTGCCTCTTTGCTATAGCCAAAGTATTCCCATGACCTAGCAGTTGATCTGATGCTGAGATGGGCCAGATGTTCAAGATATTTATATGTTCGGTTCTATGCTTTTTCTTTTGGTTTTTTTAAAGACAATTTTGTAAGTATAATAGTATGGAACAGTTGTTGTAACAGTGTTCTGATGGTTTAATGATGAGGGGGTGACTTTTTTATTCAGATCCTGGATAAAATATTTTCCTACCCATGGCATGCCATTGCCAAGATGTGGATGGTAACTATGACCCAATGTTTCCACTCTGTGTTATACCTGATCTGAGATTCCCAACGTGTTGACTGTTTGCCTTGCCATGCCTTTCCTTCGGGTACTGTAAGTGAATCCAGTGATAAATTGTTCCTTGCTTCCCCTGCTCCCCTGTGCGCACAGCACAGCAGGTAATGTTACAGAGGAATATGCTACTAGTGCTTTCTCACACATTGTGATGCCTGAACCACATTGTCATTTGGCATGTACTGTTATCCATCCCAAAAGGAATTTTGAGTGACTCCTCCAAAAGAACAGTTCTGTTCAAAGAATAAAATTCAAAACACTTTTTTTTTTGTGATTCATTAGGATGTTACGCTTTATAACTAGAAGAATACTTTCTCAGACAAAGACAAAACTTCTTTAAAAATAATTCAATACCTGATTCATCACTGGAATGTGTCACCCAGCATGTAGCTGAGCACTGATCACTAGGAGGAAGTTATATGAATTGTCATTGCCAACCCTGTCTTCATTTATTCCCAACTCTCTATTAAAAAGCTGAGTGTTTATTTCTGCAGAATCATTGTATTTAATTGGATTTAAAGGCTGCTCGTTCAGAAGCTCCCTACCATGTATCCTTTAAAAGTCATTTCTGAACTATGCTACATTTAGAGATTGAATTACATTTATATGACGCTTCCAATGACAGACCTAATGTTCAGGATGACTCCCACTGAGCACACATATGAAAGCAGCCTGCTGGACTTTTCAGTTAGCACTCTTTCAGTTGGCAAACATGCAGCTTACTTGAGTTCTTTTGTTCTTTCTTCCTTCCCTTCCTTCCTTCCTTCCTTCCTTCCTTTTCTTTCTTTCTTTCCTTCTCTCTTTTGTTCTTTCCATCTCTACACAATACTCTTGGTCTTCCCTCTCGGTGGAGAGGTCAAGCTCCTTTTACCTCACACAGCTCAATCCCCCTTCTACACTCAGCATCCCATCCATAGCTCCTGAGTCTATAGAACCCGTAAAACCTGCTCACTGCTTCCTCTTCTCTTATCCTTGTTCAAAACATGTCTGACTTTCTAACCACCTTTGTCACTTCAGATTATTTCCAGGCCTTATCTCCTGTGATTTCCACTTGAAACAAAACTTTCCCCTGTGGTATTTGAGATTTCTTTACCTTTGCTCTAGAAAACTATGTGCATGCATATAAGCTGGTTTGTACCCCTGGTCTCCACATGCATGTGCACACGTGCACACACACAAGCATGTAGAATTAAAAACAAATTCACACACAAAGGCACATATACACACACAGACACGGGGGTGTTAATATTTAGCTAAGAGATAATAACTCATTTCACAATTCAAAAGGATTTTCAAACTCACATTTCATTGATCATGTATCCTTCAGTGTTATGCAGCAGCTAAATAGAAAAATGATTGTTTGCAACAAATTTCAGGAATTCAGTCAGTAACATTTACATCACAGCAATGATGAAAATCAGTGTATGAAGAATTCAGGCAAAATCTTACCAGAGTCTAGAGTTTAATTAAAGACCAAAGGTGTAATGACAGTAAAAGAATGACTCAGAGACCTCTATGTTAGTCAATTGTTCACATAGTTGGTGGTTTATTTCTTTGAATGTATGAGACAGAAAGAGAGCTGTTTATGGTCCATATCAATGCAATGACAATATACAATATGGACATTTATGAGGGACAGTTGAAGACCAAGTGAGGCTCCTATTTGGAATAACAGAGTAAGATTCCACCATTTATTTTGACTCTCCTCTGCAGTATTTAGAAATATTTGCCTAAACAGCCCTTCAAATGCATATTTAAGAAACAAGTGCAGCTTTCAAATCTGCACTAAATTTTAAAGTCTGGAGGGGGAAGAATGTGGCTATTTCACCAGATAACACTTATAAAGTAATCATCCTTCATTGTCCTTGCCTTTCTCAACATCAAATATCTTTGGCACATTAGACACACTAAAGTAAGCAATCATTTTCTTTTAATAGTTCTTCAAGGACACAGTGTTAGAAAAACAATTGTAGCAATCCCATGACAGTCATGATTCCTCTTTTATAATTCCCTATTTTCAAGATATTGTTTTTATTAAGGACTCTCCCCCACCCTCCAATGGAAGTAGTGGAAATCTGTTTATATTAGGAAAGTCAGGGTTGCACTATATTTTAAAATTCAAATATTTTATCTGAATGCAGGTAAAATGATATGGTTTCTATAAAGACTGTTTGATGATGCACCTCACCTTAAATACAGGGTAAAACCAGATTTTTCCTGAATTATTAAAAAATAGATTTAAATGGGGAAATGTGGTTTTCCAAACTAAAACATTTCACTTAAGATAAATATAAATTCTTATGTAATTTAGTTACTTGCTTTACCAAGCCTCATTAACCAATTATATTCTTCTAAATCTAGGTATCTGAAATGAAATATATGAAAAAATCTAAAAGATATGTGATACTGTGCTTATAATTACCATGTGTTTGTTGGACAATCTTTTTTGTATTTGAATTTTGAAGAACATTCATGAAGCTGGGATAATTTTGTGCAGTATAAATAATTCTCTTAACTTGTATATCAGCTATTAAAACAAAGAATCTACCCTTACAGGGACAAAGCTAAAGGGCTGGCTGTCTATCACAACAATATACCACAGATAAAACAAATAGGTAAATGCTCAAATAAAAAAAAAAAATCATGCGCTTAATAGTTTATAAATTTGACATAAAATACACAGGCAAATTGGTCTTAATATGAGTTACACCTTTATTATACTATATTTAGCTGGGGTGAGCATTTCATCAAAAATGACCAATGTTTGTAATGCTGGAATAACCTGGTCTACACAGACTTCTAAGTGCAATCTGTAGTTCAGACACATAATCATGATAAACTGTAGTATTTAAAATTTCGTTTTTCTACTGAAAGCTTAAATTCTATAACAACTTTAAAAAATCGTAGTGAACTTACCATAAAAAGAGTGGGCAATGGAGATTGTAATTTTAAAGACAAGGTCAGAATCAGACTATATATAGAGAAGGGGGGAGGGAGGGAGAGAGATGTAGAGGAAGCTCATCCTGGATTTAAGATGGAACTTAAATCCAACATGATATTTGTTGACATGGTCTTGGCCTTCATGGAAGTCATGAGAAGCTGTCAAAATCTGGATGCTTCTGGAGCATTTTCATAATGAAAACTCACAATTCTATCATAAAAACTGGACATTTGTTTCTTTTTAGCCCCCCAAACTGAAGGAATAGCATTACTTACAACTGAAATATAGAACACGAGAGAATTCAGGGAAATCTATCAGGAGAATAGCTAATTCTGAATATTTCAAACCAAATAAATGGTGAACGTTTCTTCATCTTTATGTATTTTGGGTTAATCAGAAATGAAAATGAGGGTAATTAACATAATGGTTAGAAGAGATCTGTGTTTAGGAGGTAGGCTAGATTTAAATAAAAAGATGTGACCAGGTTTGATCCTGCAACACTATAACACTAAAAAAGAAATCTTAGATAGAGTAACATTTGATTTTACAAGAACAGGTCAGTAAGGTGTAGGCAACAGGAAGAAGTCTACAACTTTCTTATGGGAAGACAGCAGACTTGAGCAGCACTTCCAAACACTGCTGAGGGGTCCAAATTGAAAATTTACTAACAAAATTAGATACAAAAGTAAGTTCCCATCTTTTCATAAGAGCAATGTTGGTGAGTGGCTAGAGCTAATGTTGAGGAAAATGATCTTTGAAAGAAATAAAAGGAACTAAATAAACACAATAATTTTAGGGGTTCTATTCCAAAGAATAAGGTAAACAGGATTCTGGTTTTCTGAGTGTGGGAAGATCCCCAAAAAATTTTATGGTTCTTTTGAAGCAATTATTTACATAAAGTATAATACTAGATTTGAAAAGATGGAATTAAATTAACTTTAGATAATCATTTGGATGCAAAAATAACTCACATCTCAAAATTATGAAAGAATCATATGGTTTAACAAGAAATATTATTTTTTTATAAAGTCTTAATACAACAGCTACTTTACTTTGTATGTACTAAAGACCAAGGTCATTGAAAACAAAAAATTGGTTCTTTCAACTTTCAGACTAGAGGACAACCTTCATGGAACTGTGGAAGAAGAGGATTAACCAGAGAGCCTGCCTTTGACAAGATTAAGAGGGAACAAAATGGAGTTTCCTTATCTCTGCAATTAAAAGTGTCTACAGACATGGTGCTCTTTAATAAAGTAGATTTATTATACTTAATCGTAAAGCCACATTAACAAATGAAATTCAGTAACAACCAAAGAAAAAATATTAAGAAAAAAAATATAACCCAAACTTCAAATATGTAGGTTTATTGTAATATGTGAGGTTTTTCAGAGCAACATACTCAAACTCAGAAAATTTTAGCCACTCTTATTTAAATAGGACAAAAATATCCCCCAAAGAATGATTTAACAGGTTACCAAACCCAGATTATAAGATTTAATAAATAAAGAGAAAAAAGATTTGCATGAAACATTGCATTATTAATACAAACCTTTCTTCTGAGTTTCAACTTGCCATCAGTAATTTTCTATGTGGTAAGTTTATGGTATTTAATTATATAACCACAGGTTTTTTCTTTGAAGTGGTTTAAAGAGGTTTATTTTTGAAGATATTGTTAGGTTTCTATATATTATGACTTAATTGTAATGGCATTTTAAAATAAGACAATAAAATGGGCACAGAATGTTATGTTCAGTTCTTAAATTCCTGCCATAAGATAATTTACACATAAAACTATTATTTAAACTTATTCCCTGGTTTCAGAAATGACATAAAACTATATTACAGCTAAACACATGTGCTTCTAATGATTGGTAGTTCCAATTATTTTATACTATATTTGTTTATATTGAATCCGTTGTCTTTTTTAGAGAAAACTTCTCCATGTTTTTAATGAGGACAAACTGCTGTCTTTAAATTATGCAACAGATTACACTAAGTTAAAATCTCAGTTTGTAGCTTCCAGCTGTAGTTCTTAATGCTTTCTTTATATGATTCACCTTCAATGGTTCAGCCTTTTTCTGCATCAGACATGTTTAAACACATAGAGATATGTAAAGACACTAAAAAATATTGCTCACTGATGGGTGTAAGATGCATTTCTAAAACTGAGTAGAACTGATACTCAAGCAAACATAAAAAACATATCTGATGTGCAATAGAACTCCATATATTAAAAATGACCCCATGCTTTTGTTAATGGGTTCTGCAGGACATTGGGGGATTGTTTAAAAATGATATTGTCAGAGCTTCGAACAAGGTAATGTCCATCTATCCCATATGCTGATTTAATGTAGATTATATCAGAGATAATATTTTTAAAAAAGGAATCAACTTAATCTTCAGGATCACACTTACCAGGAACAGAAGTGAGTTAAGTGTTAACTGATGAATACATAAACTTGGCAATTGTTATTCATTCTCAAGTTAATTATATATTAGTAATTAAATATATTAATTAAATATAATTTAACAACCAATCAACTATTTGTATAATTTGCATAATGTAGTATCTATATAAGCAACTTTGCATTATTTGTGATTATGTGTGTCCGTGTGGTGTGTTTCTTTGTTCATGCGTAGACTCATGTGTGTAGAAGGGTCCATGGGCATCTGTGTATACATATATTTAGAGGCCAGATAGTGAATTTCCAGTATCATCCCTCTAAGTCCATCTACTTTGTCTACTAAGACATGTCTGTTTCCCATTGGCCTGGAATTTGTGGTGTAAGCAAAACCTACTGGCCACAAAACTGTAAAAATCCTTCTGCCTTCACCTCTGCAGATTGCAAGCATGCATCACTTTATATTGGCTTTTTATCCATGTGCTGGAGAAGCAACTCAGGCCCTATTCTTAATGTGATTATTTTACTGATTAAGTTATTGTCCCCGGAATTAAAATTTTAATTTTCATAGGAACTCAACTTTGTATTAGGGATTCAGATATTGGTTTCACATTTAGCATTAATGCTCTAGATAAGTGAAATATAGGAAAATAAGAATTTAGTTCCTGCTGGTGAGATATTATTTTGATTTGATAATGTTTTTAAATGTTTAATCAAAGATATTCTATTTTTCCTGTTAAAATATTGAGAAACATAGATCTTCTATCAGTAATGGAAAAATGGTTATCTTAATAGAAAGCAATGCATCTGAGTCTGAAAAGTATATTAAGATGAATTATCAGGAATATATAAAGATGTCAAGTGAATTATACACTTTGAATATTGAAAACATTGAAATTATGTTAGTGATGCTAGAATTATAGATTACTCTGAAAATATAAGAAATTGTATACAATTTGTCTCTTATTAAAATTGAGTGAATAGATTCCCCTGACACATCCCTCCCACTTTCATCAGACCTTTTAATTCTGAACAATACAGGTAAATTTCTCTCCCCCAACTTATCTTCTCTGCTCACTGAGTTGTCTGTACCCATCAAGCTGCTAGCCAAGGTGGACTTACATTCTTCCTACACCTCTCTGCCCAGCTTCACTGGATATATGCTCCTGAAACATACAGACATGCACATCTGGAACCATGCAACCCAAGGATACCTATCAGAGGCCAGCCATACCAAGATCATTGATATTAACCTCCTTCCCAATATCTACTACACCAGGATCATCCAGGAATCAAAACCATTCAGATGGCTAAAGACCTTACAAACAACACAGTCAACACAAGCCAGGGCAGTAGGATACCTCCAAAGTACAGGAAGAACAGGATATCCCAACACAACTGAGACATAAGAGAATGACCTCAAACTCAACCTGATTAACATGATAGAATCTTTTAATGAGAAAATGAATAAATAAATAAATAAATAAATCACTAAAAGGAACACAGGAAAATAAAATTAAACACATAGATGGTTTTAAAGAGGAAACCAATAAGTCTGGTAAAAATAAACTGGAAAATACAAGTAAACATGTGAAGGAAATAAATAAAAGAGTGAAAAACCTCAAAGGATAAGTAGAAGCAATTAGAAAACACCACCTGAGAGAATCCAAGATATAGAAAACCTATGGAAAAGACTGAGAGACACATGCAAGCATCACCAGCGGAATAAGGAGAAAAAAGAAAGAATCCCAGTCATAGAAGATACAATAAAAGAAATTCATATATCAGTCAATGAAAATGTTAAACCTAAAATAATTTCTGACACAAAACATCCAGGAAATCTGGGATATCATGAAAAGACCAAACCTAAGAAAAAAATAAAAGTAAAAGAAAGTGAAGAATCCCAGCTTTCAAGGCCCAGAAAATATTTTCTACAAAATCATAGAAGAAAACTTTCCCAAACTAGAGAGAGAGAGAGAGAGAGAGAGAGAGAGAGAGAGAGAGAGAGAGAGAGAGAGAGAGAGTAAAGAATGCCTAAAAACATACAAGAACACCAGAAAATCCTCCTACCACATAGTCATCAAAAGACAAAACCTACAGGACAAGGAAAGAATCTTAAAAACAGCAAGAAAAGGGGGGCAGATAACATAAAAAGTCAGACTTATTAGAATTACACATGAATTCAAAACAGATTCTAAAAGCTAAATGGGCCTGGGCAGATATCTTCCAATCTATACCCACCCCCCCCCCAATGAAACCACAGTTATCAACTTACTATTATACTCAGAAAAAACTCTCAATCACTCTAAATTAAGAAAAGAGGGTGCAAAAACAGAATCTGTCATTCTGCTGCATACAAGAAACATCCTAGGCAAAAAATATAGATATCACCTCAGAGTAAAGGGCTGGACAATGGTTTTTTCAAGCAAAAGGATATAAGAAGCAACCTGGACTAGCCATTTTAATATCTAATAAAATAGACTTTAAGCCAAAATTAATCAAAGAGAATTCAAAGGACACTTCATAATCATCAGAGGAAAAACCTGCCAAAATAATATCTCAATTCTGAACATCTGTGTCCCCAAAACATTCTGATTTTGTATGCATTCTAATAGCCTGTGTCTTTTAATGGGGAGTAGAGAAATATTAGTAAGAGTTATTATTATTTCTTATTATTTTGTGTTTGAGATGTTGGTGCTTACGTGCGCGAGCGTGCCTGTGTGTGTATGTATGTGTGTGTGTGTGTGTGTGTGTGTGTGTGTGTGTGTGTGTACTTCCTTTGCTTTTGATGGTATTGAATTACTTATTTCCTGTGTTTTCTTGGATGTAGTTATCATTCTCAGGTTGGAGTTTTCAGTAGAGTATTTTCTACAGGGCTGAATTTGGGAACAGATATTGTTTGAATTTTAATTTGTCTTGAAATTACCTGTTTTTTTTTTTTTTCATTTATAGTGATTTCTTTGTCCTGTTGATTTTGTGTCTTGAATATTGTGTGGCAGAAGGATTTTCTGGTATAGTCTAATTGGCACTCATATTTATAAGAGAAACTTGCTAAAGAACAAATCACACAGAGAGCCACACACATTAATAGTAGGGTACTTGCATACTCCCCTTTCACCAATTGACAGGTCATCCCAACAAAAACTGATCAAAGAAATTATAAAATTAACAGATACTCTAAATGAAATTAACCTAAGAGATATTGTTAAGAAACTTTTGCCAAAATACAAAAGATATATCTCCTTCACAAGACCTCATAGATCCTTCTTCAAAATTGACCATATAGTTTGTTGGACACAAAGCAAGACTCAATAGACACCAGAAAGTTAAAATAATGCCTTGTGTTAATCCACCAGGGATTAAAGATGAACTTCAGCAACTGCAAAGCCCACACACTCATGGAAGCTGAACAACTTTCTACTTAATAATCTCTGAGTCAGGAAAGAAATTAAGGCCGGTCTAAAATTCAGTGAAATGAAGCCACAACATAATCAAATTTATGGGGCACAATGAAAATAATACTAACAGCAAAGTTCAAAGCAATTAGTTCTCCATAAAGAAATTAAAATATTTTAATACCAGCAATTTAAAAGTATACCTGAAAGATCTAGCATAAAGAAGCAAGCACACCATAGAGATGTAAAGATCAGGAAATAGTCAAAATCATGCCTGAGATCAATCAGTTAGAATCAAAGTAAATAATACAAAGAATCCAGGAAAACAAGAGCTCAAATATTGAGAAACTCAACAAAATAAGCAAACCTTTAGCCAAACTAAACAAAAGACAAAAAGACCATATTTAAATAAATAAAAGTAGGAATGAAAAGGGAGACATAACAACAGACACTGAAGAAATTCCAAGAATTATTAGGTCTTTTTTTTTTAAACATAATAAATTTAATTATCTAAACACCTCAACCAAGCTGATTTACAACAAAAATGAAGAGGGTAAAATGAAGGTATTGCAGGAGAAGGTGAAAGCCAGCAGACAATTCTAAGAACTGATCAATAGTATGTGAAACTAAATAGATTCCAAAATAAACAAAATAAATAGTATGTGTTCTTCTGAGAAAACCATCTAAAAAGAGAAATCATCAATTTTGTCATATGACTGGGTATTCCTAGCAGATGACAAAAACCAAGTCTTAAGCAAGCAGACACCAAAACAAGGCAAAAATATTTAACGTTATACCAACATCTTCTAGAGTTCCATTAGAGTGGAATTTTTTTTATTAGAATGTAATAATAATTAAAGCTAGATTTTTTAATGTGTTAAAATGTGTCAGTTTCTTTTTTTTAAATGACTTTATTTTACAAAACAAAGATAAATGTACAGATTTTAAACATTTTGTGCTTAAAATTATACATTTTTGTCAGTACTGTTTTTTCAGACATTAAAATAATTTTTACATAAAACCATGTGAATATATTTTTTTAGTCAGAACTTAATTTTTTTCAAGGGCTTTACAGTATGCATTGAAAATCTAATAGTTACAATAAGCGTAAAGTACATGCAAAACAAAACGCAACATGGAAATAGTCAAAGTCTTCTTGTTTTGTAAATATATATATATATATATTTGTTTTCTTTATTTCTTGGACTTCATACAGTCTGTGAGTTGTTTCTGGGGGAGTGCAAGCCTCTGGGGTTAGCATCCCACTATCAGTGACTGCATATTATGTCTGTTCTTTTGTGACTGGGTTATCTCAATCAGGATGATATTCTCTAGATGCAGCCATTTTCTTAAGAATTTGGTTAAGTCATTGTTTCTGGTGGCTGAGATGGCTCATTGGTTAAGAGCACCGACTGCTCTTCCAGAGGTCCTGAGTTCAAATCTCAGCAACCACATGGTGGCTCACAACCATCTGTAATGAGATTAGGTCTTATTTCAAAAGCCTGCACTTCACAAAACTGGATAATCCTAACGAAATGGGCAATTTTAAAAATGGAAACTACCTACCATAGTTAAGTCAACATCAGGCAAATGTTTTAGACAGGCCTATAAACCCAAGGATATATAAACAATAATTAAAAATCTCATAAACAATAAAGACCAGGAGCCAGATGGTTTAGTTTCCTAATTATACCAGACTTTCAAAAAAGAGATGATACTGTTCATACTCTAAATAGTTCACAAAAATAAAAAAAAAGAAGTAGTACTACCTAACTCATTCTATAAGGCCACTGTAACCCTGATGCCAAACCAACATAGGGAGGGAACAAAGAAACATAACTTTCAGACCAGTTTTTCTGATGAACTCTGATGAAAAAGTACTAAATAAAACACTCAAATCCTGAATCCAGGAACATATCACAAACATCCTACACCATAAGCAAGTAGGCTTCACCCCAGGAATGCAGGGATGGTTCAATATATAAAAATCCATCAATGTAATCCATTATATAAAGAAACTTAAAGAAAAAAATCACATAATCATTTTACTAGATGCTGAAAAGGTGTTTGACAAAAATCTAATACCTCTTCATTGTAAACGTATTAAAGAAATAAGGGATACAGAGACATACCTAAACATAATAAAAGCAAAATACAACTAGACAATAGCCATCATCAAACTAAATAAAGGGAAACTTAAAGCAATCCCATTAAAATCAGGAACAGGACAAGACAGTCCACTCACCCAATGTATATACAATGTAGTACTTGAAATAGTAAGAAAATCACTAGACAACTGAAAGAGATCAAGGTGATACAAATTACAAAGGAAGAGGACAATTTATCTCTATTGGCTGAGAATATAATAATATATATTAACAACCAAAAATTCTGCCAGAAAACTCCTACAACTGATAAACAGTTTCAACAAAGTAGCTAGGTACAAAATTAACTGAAAGAAATGAATACCTCTCCATACAAATGATAAACATCCCTAGAAAAAACTCATAGACACAAATAGTATATAATGTCTTAGAGTAACTCTAATCAGAAACGTGAAAGATCTGTAGACAAAAACTTCAAGTTCCCAAAGAATGAAACTAAAGAAGATATCAGAAGATGGAAAACCCTCTTATGCTCATGAACACACATAGTGAAGATGGACATCTTATCCAAGTAAATCTTCAGATTTGATTAAATACTCATCAAAATTCCAACACAATTCTATAGACCATAAAAGCATAATTCTCAACTTCATATGAAAATAAAAAAACTATCTTAGTAAGGGTTTGTATGTCTGCACAAAACATTATAGCCAAGAAGTACATTTGAAGTAAAGGGTTTATTCAGCTTACTTTTTGACATTACTGTTCATCACCAAAGGAAGTCAGGACAGGAGCTTACACAGGGTATGAACTTGGAGGTAGGATCTGATCTAGGGACCATGGTGGGGGATTGCTTACTGGTTTTCTTCCTCTGGCTTGCTCAGCTTGCTTTCTTATAGAACTCAGGTCTACCAGTTGAGGGATGGCACTACCCACAAGGGGCTGGACTCTCCACCCTTAATCACTATTTGAGAAAATGCCTTACAGCTGGATCTCATGGAGGCATTTATCCAAATGAGGCTCCTTTCTCTGTGATAACTACAGCTTGTGTCAAGTTGACACAGAAAAACAGCCAGTACACCTAAGATAGCCATAACAATCCCTAACAAGAAAATAAAAACTTCAGGAAGGATCATCATCAATGATCTTAAGCTGTAATATAGAGCATTAGTGGTAAGAACTACATGGTCTTGGTACAGAAACAGGTATGTTGATCAATGAGTTAAAGACCCAGAAATAAACCCACATGTCTATTGATACTTTATTTTTCATATATAAGCCAAAACCTTACAATGGGAAAATAAAATCATGTTCAACAGATCATGTTGATCTATCTTGTCTGCATGTAGAAGAATTAAAATAGATTGATATTTATCACCATGCATAAAACTCATGCACAAAACTCAAGCTCAGGTGGATCGAGGAACTCAACATAAATTCTGAAACACTAAATCTCATAGAAAAGAAAGTAGGAAATATCCTTGAACACATTGGCACAGGACAAAATTTTCTGAACAGAAGAACACCAGAGGCTCAGGCTCTAATATCAAAAATTGATAACTGTAACCTATAAAGATTCTGTAAGGCAAACGACTCAACCAATAAGACAAAATGTCAGCCTACAGATTGGGAAAGGATCTTCACCAACCCTGTATCTGACAGAGGGCTATAATCCTATATATATATATATATAGATAGATATATATACATATATATTATCTATCTCTCTCTCTATATATATATATAAAATTTGTATTCCAACTGTGTAACATCAACCCACTGAGAACATAGTAGACTAAACACTGTACACCTATTAAATGTGAACTTTGGCTCAGTACAAATAATCTAGAAGAGAAAGACTTAGCTATGTGCACTGGGATAGAAAGCAAAGAATTGCTTCACATTCCTCTACTTAAGCAGACATCATGTGCTCTAAAACGTAGAAGTACATGAATGTAAAAAAATCTATGTGCTGGATGAGTCAACTGGTAGTCCATGAATGGTATCTGGAAGCCTATATTTCTCTGTACTTCTATTCAAATACTAGAATGCATATGGAGTAAGAAAATATTTCATCTATCATTCATAGTTTATATCATTTATTTATATTATTAATAATTTTTACATTCTGATACTAATTCATTGGCACTTATATTGAATTTAATTTGTTATATTTTGAGGTTAGACATTTTACAGCAAGTAACTTGACACTAAATACTAAATATGTTCTTAAAGTGAGTTAGAGAAGGTGGAATTTTTTTTTCTCAATTGTGAATTTCAACATGCCAGCTATTACTGCCTCCTGACAGTTGAATAAGATGTCTGATTGTCAGAAAGGATTACATCATTCAAGACAGGTACTGCTTGCCTTGCTGAGAGAAATAGGACAGTTGTAAAATATTAAAGTAGTAAGAACATAAAACCTGTGTTGCAAAGTCCTAGGCGTATGCACAATGTCTGTCAAGGTTATTTTATGTGTTCCCCTTAATGACACTTTTACACACTTACAGACTGGCCTTATACCCAAAACCTCAATAGAATCCCATGAGGACAACTCTTACTATGACCTGCCATTCCCTTAAAATGCCTGGAGTGGTATCACATGTGTTTTGTCACCCTAAGCATGCTTAATTCCTCTGCTATCCACCTCCTGCAATGCAACCTGTCAATGTGACAGGAAATCCCAGGCTGCCTTTTTGTCTACTAGGCCAGTATTTTAACAGGGCATGTTATGTGCCACATGGGAAACAGGAATATAGAGACATTGGTATTTAGTTCTCATGTGAGACCAAAGTCATTATGAGACTGGAAATAAAGCTCTTGCAAATGTGGTTAACCAAAATGAAATGCTCTCATTTTCCGTCTGTGGAGTGGGCACAAAGCCTAGACTACATGGTTGTATGTGAGTGAAGACAGAGTGAAAAATAACCTGCACCTATCAGTCATTTCAAAGATGTAGCTTGCCTTACAAGTCTACAGTAACGAGAGGACTGGAATTTAGATGTATTAGAGCTCAGAAAAGCAGTCATTACCCTGTCTAATATTTACTGGGAATATAAGATAAATTAATACTTAAAATTCTCTAGATGTATCTTTATACAAGTGGAGTCTTATCCTTAAAACACTTCTTGTGTTTATTTGTTCAGAGGTTGGATAATATTTCACCTTCTCTGCTTAAATATTCTTCCAATAAATTCCAAGAATCAGCACCCAATGTACAGTAACTAGCCTACTTCCTTCCAAAAGTACAGGTTTTTATATAACACCAAATTCCCCTGACTACTTCCTGTTAAAATCACAAAGGTGGCAATGGTCCACTGCTTCACACACACACACACACACACACACACACACCTACAACTACCACTGGAGGGAGGAAGCTATTCTATGGTGGAGAAACAATTTTTTGCTGACAAAGAGATAGTGCAAACTAAATAAAAATTAAAGTATAAAGATTTTGCTTTGTGAGGTGTGAAAAGAGTTCTTGGAACGTATCTTGACATGGGCTATATTGGTGATGTCTGTAGAAGTTCCAGCAGGTGCTGAATGACAACCCCCAAACTAAGACGTGGTTGGTGGCTGGGTATATATCATGCTTGCAGTCTTAGAACCCCACAGGCTACAACTGAACAACAGCAGGATTGCAAGTTTGAAGTCAGCCCTAACAACTTAGAAAATGCTGTGTCAAACAACAACCCTAAAAAAACTGGACACATGTTTTCTTCCTTTTCTCTCAATTCCCTGGCTGTTACCAAGGCACAACATATTCCCACACTTACTCCATTGGGATCAGTTTTCTTTTTTTTTTTTTTTTTCTTAATTACAGATCTAAACCCAGTGAAACTAATCAAACAAGGAGTGAGATGTCCACACCTCCAAGCTGAAATAAATCAGGATAAATTGATTATTACAGGTATTATGCCAAGGGAATGAGCATTAATTGACTCTATCAGCAAATTCATTTGGTAACTTAAATTTATATTAGCATATTTCAATGAAAAGTTCTATACTGGAATTTCCACTTTCTTGAAAATGCCCGATGAAGGATTTTATACTTGATGAAGAAGGACATGATTATATGTAAAACAGTCAAGGGATTGAGAAATGATTCTGACATATATTTCCTTCAGTACCTAACAGAGCCTTTGGGGAAAGAAAAAAATAAAGGATCCTTGTAATATAATAGATGTGACTGTTGAATCTGCCCATTTAGTATAAAGTTTATTGTAAAGTTAAAATGTCAGCTGTTGCTAGCTATGGATATTGTCATTCATAATGGTAAACATTATCATAAGAGGTGAATGTCTGTTTAATCTTATCAAAATAAGATGCTGATTTCAGGATGTATGCTTTTTTATTATTTCTCTATTAAAATAGTCAAGATAAAAATACTGTTGGAGAACATGTTATTGTAAACAAGACACATGTTTCTTTTTGTTTGTTTATTTGCTTATCTATTTATTACTCTCTAATGGACCGTGGATTGGATCTAGAATTTTGTTCATGCTATGTAAACAAATTACCATGGAACAATATCCCGGCTCTTGCTGAATATTTCATTTGAAGTCAAATTCTCACTAAATTTCTGCTGTGAACTTACTGTGTAGCTCAGGCAGCCCCTGGACTGTGATTCTCCTGCCTCATCTTCTAGAAAAATTAGGATCAGAGCTGTATACCAGTATGTCTGTCGGGGTAAAAAGTTCCTTAACTCTGATGTGTGTCCAGTTTCCAGCAGGAAAGTGTTTAGACATTATTTTCAAGCCATCAAACATTTCGGTTGCTCAAAGACAATAACCAAGTGTTTATCACACCACTCTGTCTTTGATACCTTTGGAATTCTTCATTTTCAGCCTTTGTACAATATTCCCTGGCAAGAAAGAAAACACGTTGACCCCAGATGCTGAAGATCAATAACTATCTCCAAAACTTTATACTATAATTAAAATAGGTAGCAGGAATAATTTTTTCTTCAAACCCCAAGGCAAAGCCTAGAATTATTGACTGAGTCAATGTTATGTGGTGGAACATTTTTTATTATGTTTATGGATAATATAAACAAGTTTATGTCCTTTACATGTGATTTGCTAAGTTAGAAACACTAAAGGGGAAATATCCTTCACATCAGCAAAGCATCCATTGTCTAAAAACCTCTTTAAGGTGTATTTTATGGAGATAAATCTGTACTCTTTAATAATCATGTGTGGTCACCTAAAATTCAAGGTGAAGGCTAATGGTCAAAATATTCTTGAATTTAGTGGAACCTATTTACTTCAAACTACTTGTGCAGGGCTTTATCACCTCTAATAAAAATGCCAGGGATGTCTGTATGATGGAAATGGCATAGGAAGGTGAGTGGAGGAAGGACAAGAAGCATCAGGATGAGCTCTTACAGAAAGTTCTGTCCTCAGGTCTGTAAGTGCTGCTGCAAGGGGCCATGAGAAAGCAGATACGTCACCTACAAAATGAACTATTCCAAACCTTAGTCTTTCAGTCTTTCCAGAGTAAGAGTTAATTGTTGCTAAGTTCACATGTGAACAAATGTTAAGTGTTTGTAATACTTTACCAGATAGGTTTTTTTTTTTTTTTTTAATGACTCATCAGTTAAAATGGAATACCAGGAAATTGACTATCATGAGGTAAACATAAGCAGAGCTTAACTGAACTGTAGTTCTTTATGTTAGTGCTTCTTAATGTTTTACTTTTTAGTTTCTTGTTATATTATTTAGATTGCAGACTGAAATTTAGTTTCTGCTTGTCTTTTCCTTAAATTATACAAATTTTGCCTATGCAGAAATCCAGTATTTATTATTTTCTCCCACTAGAAAAGAAAAGCACCATTCTCAAGAAGAAAAAGGAAGACCATGAACATTCCAGAAAAAGCAAGAATATATTACATGCAGAAAAAAGAGGCAGAATTTATGACAGCTAACCTATGGTGCTGAATATGCCCAGAATACACAACCTAGATAATTAATGATGAACTCTTAAAGCTGGGCATATCCTTTGCTATCCCCACCTCTTGTCTGTCACTATAGCAGATAACCTGCAACAAACACAATGCAGTGTAGCATAACTACCACAAGGGTATAACAGCAGCATGGTAGAAGCCAAAGAAGATTTGGTCACAGAAGTTCTGGAGCCTCCTTGACTCCTGAATATCTGGCTCTGTGACTAGGTATGACTTTATGATCACAGTAGTTTTTATGGAAGATGATCCTAAAGAATGAAAACTAGAAAGGTACCCAATTCAGTCTAAGATGTTACTTCAGAGCACACTTTAGTTCAGAAGATAAATGTGACTGCAGTGACAGGATAGTGCTCAAGCAGGCTCTAGGACGTGGAATTCAAGCCACTTGAGCCATCTTAGCCATCATTGCTGTCATTGCCACTGTAATGTGTGGCAGGCTCTCCTGATGACAGGCTTCTGTAGACCTGAGAAATGTGCTGTGCTGAGTCTCTTGGTCCTCCCTGGTACGCAGCACCACGTTGCCTGCCTCTCTTCAGCACCATCTGTCTCCTCAGCTCTTCTGCTCCCGGTGAGAGATGTCACTTCATGCTGTAACCTTCTTCCCCATCTCCATGGTACTTGGACATTCCAGCTCACTTGTTTGAATTTCAGAGTGTTAGAATAAAGTCGAAAGGCTGCCGGGTTGCTCTTTCTGGTATACAGAAATGTATCACTAGCACTGGAGCTCTCAAACATGACTCATGAAAGCCAATCCATCAGAATCTGGGCGTGAATGATTTTCTTCCAGTGCACTGACGTGGTGAGCATCATCAATGCCATCCTCTATTTTGAGCAAAGTATAGCCTACACTCTGCTCATTCATGTCCCCAACAATGTAGGATCTCAGGGGGCCAATAAAAGTCATGGTGGCAATAGTACTTCATCTGCCGGTTCTCAGGAATCAAAGGAGTTTGCAATGTGCATACCCATCAGGCCACCAGGCCAGTCACAGTGAATTCTCCTATTGGGAAATCCTAGAAAGCTTGTTAGATTTTGGAGCATGAACAAGGATGTCACTCCCAACCCAGGAGCACCGACACTTTTTGCTAAAACTGAGATCTGAAAACAGAGCACATTTAAGAGTGGAAAGATCTCCATGTTGCTTTTCAACAGTGGTGTTAAAAACACATCTATCTCGATGCCACAGCTTTCAGTCATGTCTGAAAGAAATAAAAATGGCATGGTCCTCCTCCAAGGACAGCTAGCTCTGTCTGCCAGTCATTGTGTAGGTGAGAGTGCATACGAGCCTTCGTGGCTGGCTCTGACATTAGCTCTGTGGGTCCATGCACCCCAATCACTTGGTCCTATCAGCAGCAACAGCACCTCTGTGCTTAGTTATGTTCTATTGTACTATTTTTCATTACTGAGGATAAAGTCATGAAATAATACAAATTTGTTAGTTAAGAGTTACAGAAAATCCCTATTTTTCCCTTTATTTCCTCTCATGAGTGTTTTGTTCTCCCATCTAAGAAGGACTGAGGAATCCACATTCTGGCCTTCCCTTTTTTTGAGCTTCAAAATTTCTGTGAATTGTTTCATGAGTATTCAGAGCTTTTCGGGCTACTATCCGCTTATCAGTAAGGGCATACAATGTGTTCTCTTGTGACTGGGTGACCTCACTCAGGATGGTAGCTTCAAGTTCCATCCATTCGCCTAGGAATTTCATGGAGTTATTGGTTTTAAGAGCTGAGAAGCACTCCATTGTGTAAATGTATCACAATTTCTGTATGTATGGCTCTGTTTAAGGACATCTGAGTTTTTCCAGCTTCTGGCTATTATAAAAAAGGCTGCTATAAACATGGTGGAGCATAGGTCCTTGTTATATATTGGAGCATCTTTTGGGTATATGTTATAGCTTATGTTATAGCTAGATCCTCAGGTAGTACTATGTCCAGTTTTCTGAGAAACTGTCAGACTGATTTCCAGAGTAGTTGTACCAGCTTACAACCCCACCAACAGTGAAGAAGTGTTTTTCTTTCTCTACATCCTAGCCAGAATCTGCTGTCATCTGAGTTTTTGATCTGAGCCATTCTGACTGGTGTGAGGTGAGAACAGATCATCCAGAGACTACGCCAACTGGGCATCCATCCTATATGCACCCATTAAACCCATGCACTATTGCTGATGCCAAGAAGTGCTTAAGGGCAAGAGCCTGATAAGGATGTCTGCTCAGAGGCTCTGCCAGAGATATACTGATGTAGATGAGGATGCTTGCTACCCCATGGGCAGAATAACATTATCAACCAATCAAACCCTTCACAGCTTCCAGGAACTAAAACATTAACCAATGAATGTGCATGGAGAGACCCATGGTTCAAGTTGCATATGTAGCAGAGATAGCATTGTCTGTCATCAATGGGAGCAGAGACCTTTGGTCCAATGAAGGTGTATTTTCCCAGTATAGGGGAATGCCAAGGAACTGAGCTGGAAGAGGGTGGTTGGGAGAGGGATGGAGGCAAGAGCATGGGCAGGGGGGAGTGGAGTGGGGAAGAGGATATAACATTTCAAATGTAAAATAAAAAATAAAAATTTAGAGTTGCAGAAAAATCTTAAAATCTATGATTGATTAAATACTTATAGAATATTATTTTTCTTACTTCAGAAAATGCTGAATGGAAATGACTCTCATCATCCCAAATTTCATAGGCATCTCAATTTCACTGTGTGTGGATAGTGTCTGCGATTGATTTTTACGATGATTCACAAATGGTCAAGTTACTGTGTAAAATATTATTACCAGTGATATCTGGAGAATCTCATGTTTTCCCAGAGACAGATGGTTTTTAACGAATGCTTTTCCTCTTCTAGTTAAGTTTCAGAGTAGTAATATCTAGGTCTACATGTAGAGAAACCAGTAACAGACATATATGTACAAATGGACATCTCCATGAAAAATGGTGTTAATTCTGTTCTGATTACTTTCATACATTCAGTGTCTCTACCGCTTGGCTCCTTCACCATAGTTGCTGCTGACCAATTCTCCTAATATCTCTTAGTGTCAACCTCTGAGATAGAGCTCCACCAAGCCTCTTGAATTGGATGAACTCATTCACTATAATGGTATAAGTCATGTGGCAGGAGCTCTTCCTCTCACTCTTCTCCATAACTTGGTCAATCCGGCAGTCTACCTACCCAACTTCCTCCCATATAGTTATGGTTGTAATGGGGCTGTAGCTCGGTAGTAGTACTCTCTCCATCACTGGGTTATAGAACCAAAAACAAAAGTTAAAATATATACACTGGAATGCTACTGTATGATTCATTTTTATTTTCTGTTTCTGAGATACTACTCTTGTTTATTTTCTAAGTAGAATTTGGGTCTTTTTAAAGGTAATTAATTAAGTCTATTTAAGCATGAAGGTCAAGAGAGAGAGGCATTGAGAAAGAAAGAAAGCCATATTCTAGAGCAAGGCTGGAGGTTTCAATAACTGCCCCCCTTTGACTCTGTCCTTGATTTTGACCCTCCCTACAATTCAGTTTTGTCCTAATATACCTCATAAAACTTCTGTTGATAAATCTGCCTTCTTTGTTGCCTATTCTCTGACCTTAGTTCCCAGGGTTCTAGTATATGACTCTAAATGCTTTATAGTTGGCCTCTGCAGATTCCCCTCTTCTTCAGCAGCCATTGTGTCAAGTTTCAGATTGTAGCCTTCCTCATGTCATGATGCACACTTGGATCACTCAGCTGCCATCAAACCAAATCATATATCTTTCAATAGTTTTGTCTGCTAATGTACAACACCCCACTATGCGTTTCCCTGAGAATCTAACACTGGTTCTTTTCTCTCACCTCTGACCAGATCTTATATCTCATTTCAGCTCAAACCTTGAACATATACTGCCATCTCATCTTTGTACCCTAAAATCAGCTTATGTGCAGCCACTCCTGTCAGCAGTAACATCAACCACATATGATTTACAAATGCCCATACTTTACATTTAACTTACACTTTCCTCATTTTTACAATAAAGCCTTAGCTTTTCACTGGAGCATACTTTATCCATTGAATGGTTTTATTTGAAGCCCCCCCCCCCTTATGCTTCTCTTCTCTAAAGTGTTCTCCCATCTTCCCCTCTTTATATCAGTTAAAAACACTATTCTTTCTTGCCCAAACCAGAAACTTCAGAGTTGACAGTAGTTTTTTCTGTATTTAGTGCATGCAAATTCTTATCTGACTTCACCCCTTTTTCAAATATCTCCAGATTCCACAACTCTAACAGGATAAGTACTGAAAATTGCTCATCTTCATAATTCCCCAGTAAGAAATATGGGGTTATTTCTATATAAATAATAATATAAATTTGTTTTTCAGAGAATGAATGATTTTTCAGGAGTCAGGATTATGGCTATATCATTTCATAATAAAGCTATTTAATAATAATTTGATGAATCACAGTTATCTGAAAGGTACTATAATTAGAGGTAAAGTTATCATATTTTCACCTCCAAATAATCTAATATACCCTGTACACATTTTGTACATCTCCTGTTAGCTATAAAACCACCACTACCACCACCACCACTACCAGCAGCAGCAGCAACAACAAGTCAGCCTTCTATTTGTTCATTTGAAGACCTTCAGAAGAGCCTCCAACAACCAACGTTTGGTTCTTTATCAGTTTGTCTATGGGCCATGTGCTCCTCATTCTATAACCCCAGTTGCATCCACTGCAAAGAATTACCATGAAAGGGGTGAAAATCAATTCTCCAACTCTGAGTTCAAATGACTACTTCAAATTCTCTAGAATAACAATATGCTACACCCATGTATTCATCTTATAAAAAAAAAAAGGCTCTTTAATTTTAGGAAAATGTCTACTTACCAATAGCATTTTAGTTAAAACTTGCATTTTTATTGATCATAATAAGTGCTGCTACTTTGTGCTCAACTAATTTTCATGTTTGGATAAATGTAAATCACATAACTAACACTATGAATTATATGTTTGCCTTTCTCTCACCATATTGGATGTGTGCTTGTTAAAAACACGGTTTTAGGCAAGAGAGGTACAACAGTAAACATGCCAGATAGGGTCTTTCACCATTGGAGAACAGTTTAATGTAAAAAAAAAATACAATGAACACATTTATATGAAAAGAAAAAATGCTGATTTTGAAACTTTAAAGAAATAATATCACACAGTGAGATGGAGCCCAGCTGTTTTTGCTTAAGCACCTTGTCAATGTATCCCTGGGACACCACCTGATAACTGAATAGAAATAAACAAAAGCAGAAGGTTTGGAAGGAGCAGCCAGTACACACAGATCACAGCATGCAATCAGCTACTTGGCTGCTTTATTTGAGAAAGAAAGAAATGGAGACAGCTGTGAGACTCAAACAAGCTTTGTGCATTTAATTTCTGTCCTAAGGGGCATACAAACTAGTTCTTTCAACTTTCTATGAGATTATACTATTATGCCGATGCAGAGTTCTTAAAAAGAACATACTTTTCTAAAATCTTCTGTGACATACATCTCAGTATTATTATAGACTGTGACAAAATTACTTCAGAGTACCTGAATAAATGGAATTTTATCAGTTACTAAATTTCAGCGAAATAAACAATATTATAGGTTCTAAGGCATACATATATGAAAATTTCTCAAAGAAATATATTGGTAAAATAAGAAGATTGGGCAGAATAAAAATATAATTCTCAGGGCTAGAAAACTGCCCTCCTCTCCCATTAATTTTTCTTTATCACAAATTTCTATTTACCATATGGAAAATGAAAATGTAGAGGATGTAGCGCTTCCTCACTGCTTCTCACAGTCACAGGCCAATGCCCTAGAACCCAACACCAGTCAGTGTTCACACTTTCTGTCTATCCTCTGGACACATCTGCAGTGGATGGATAATCCAATTGGAACTCCAAGAAAAGGACACCACTCAAGTTGTACTATGCTTTTAGTATTTCACTGATAGCTTTTTATATTATAAGAATTCAAGACATATAAAGGGTTAAATTATTCAAATGCTTATATCTACCAATATCTTTTCTGAGTGTGTAATATCAAATCTGGGTTTTTATTTATACAGGTAAGCACTGTGAAACTGAGTCACACACTCCAAACCCATATGTTTTTGGCTTATTTTATTTTATTATTTCCAGATTTACAATATATTTGAAAATTATCTGCATTTTTCTGATAAATATAAGTGAGGAACATTCACTGTACTTGGGAACTCTAAAGAAAACCATCTAGTTCAAGCTTCTAATATGAATTACACAGTATTTTCCTGTTACTCTATAACTATGTTCACTACTCTCAATGTTGGCTAACAAATGACTCTCTCTAGACAGGTCCTTCCACCATTTATTGGCAGGACTCTAGGTCCTATCACCCTGTGTGACCAAGAAATCTGTGGTGCTGTGAAATTATTAGTACATTCCATAGCATATCAGCACAGTACACAGTCAAACCAGTTTTATGTCGTTGCTTGGGAGCTTGAACTGAAACTTGTGAACTATGCAACAGCTGTTTGGAATGTTCTAATAAGCATTTTATATACAGATTTAGCTTGTGATATTGTAACCGACAATTATTCCCCCACTAGTCTACATTCCCCAGTTTACAGATATGTTTTCTTACTTATAATCTATAAAGAAATAAGTGGGTATTATACCTCAGTTGGCAATGAAAGTAAAAGAGCTAAACATATGCATGTGCCCTTGTGCATGCATACACACACATATGCATACATAAACATACAAATATACATATGCACACACATGTATACACGTGTGTGTATATATGCATGTTTATATGTATTTATGTATGTTTTCCTTCTAGGAACATTGATCAAAATATTTTTCTCTCTTTCTTTGGCCATTATTCCAATGTTAAAATTACAGAAGTAATCAAAGACACTGTTTCCAATATCAAATTACTATAGATCTACAGTGTTTTAGATAACAATCTGTGTTATGAAATATTAAAAATGAAGACAGCAGGTTTCGACTCTATGGCAAGTGCATTTCTCCACTGCAGGAGAAATGTATATGTAAAGGAGAATTTTTCAAGATTCAGAAGTACTTATGGGAAGACAAGCTTTGTCTGTGCTTGCATTAATGATCCAGAAACAAGGGAAATAAACTATAGTAGTCCCTCTGGCTCCTTGGTATTCCATGTTTTATTTTAAGGAAGTCATTTTCTTCAAAGAAAATGAAACAAAACAAATCAAAAAATCAGATAGATAGATCTCAAGAGCATAATCATGTCTCAGATCCTAAGTCACATAGTATAGTTGACTGTGTTATTTAATATTTAATACATCTGTATTCCTAGTCATTAAATTCAATGTTAATTACATTTTTTTCTTTTGGAAGATTTTGGCAGATAATATTTTATGCATGTTCTATGAAAGACATTCATTTGCACAGGGTTGTAATAGAGCCTAACCACTGACCAGAGGGTTAAAGGGGAAAGGGTAGCCTGCTTTTCCCTGTAAGTTGCTAAGGCATTTATGAAAGTAAGTTCTAAAGCACTTAACTGTGAGGATAGTTAAACATATCTATCAGCAGAGCAACCAAATAGCCATGTCCAATACAAGTGTTTACATATTCTGTTCCTGAAGGGAGATTAAAAGCTCAAGGGATCCAGAGAAGCTTTATGCCCTTTTATGTTTTCATCCTAAGGAATGGTTCTTTGCAAACCTGTCAGTTCCCATTTTTCCTTCACTTGTAAACCAGGTGTAATACTTTCTAATAATAAGCCAAGAACATGCTTAGTTAATAAGCCTTCCAAAATTTACTGTGATAAAAAAATGAAGGTTGGCTCACTGTCCCACCCAATTATCTAAATATGTTTCAACTCTTTCCAAACTCCAGAGAAATAAAAAAGAATGTAATAATTATATGGTGTTTATACACATATAATCATCAGATTAATGCTGCATCCTTTGTTTGACTCCTGAAAGAGATGGGAAGCAAATTCAAAGACAGAAAAACCCTTATAAACACATGAAAATATTTTAATTGCATTATTATTGGCAATAATTTTTTAAATGATCACAGCATAGTGTGTTTATGTTGAGCCTTTTCTTTGAAATTTTGTGGTGACTTTAATTGAAACGTAAAGTATTTTTAAGCACTCTCAGTGCCATAAAATATCATTCTAGCCAAGGAGGATTTAACTGTGTTTTTTATAGAAACTAAACGTGTAGCTATACTGTTTTCTAAAGCATTTGAGAAATAGCTTTTCCCTCAGCACTAGGTTATAACTACGTACCATGTTATTAACCAATTTAAGGCATGTTTCTTTTGAACACATTGCTTGTCAATCTATTTCAAATAAGTTGCATATTCTACTCTCTGTCTCTCTCTCTCTCTCTCTCTCTCTCTCTCTCTCTCTCTCTCTCTCTCTCTCTCTCTCTGTCTCTCTCTCTCTCTCTCTCTCTCTCTCTCTCTCTCTCTCTCTCTCTTTCTCACACACACACACACACACACACACCAATCTTACTTCCCTGCCCTGGTTGCCCTGTTACCTTGCCCTCTTCCTGGGAAAGTTCTGAAGACATTTCTCACATTTCTCACATGCATTTGCCTAGGTGTGGGCTTATTTAACTCAGATACATGTGGGGATTTTAGCACTTGGCTTTTTTTTTTTTTTGCTTGTCCATTGTCTCCAAACATGTACAGTTCTCTTCTCAGGTTCTAAAGACTTCTAGGAAGCTGCAGAATGCTCTGTTCAGTTGGTAAAATAGGGCAACTCTGAGGTGGCGCTGCTTTCAAGTGCTCTAGACTAGCATCTCCCGATTTTGTTCTATCATTTAAAGGCAGCCGAAGTTTTTTTTTTTTTTTTAATCTAACAGGATGGCTAAAATGGAGTTCCTTACACCTGTCTTCATTTAAACTGTTGTTAAAACCCTCCAAATCAGCAAGAACCAGTAATGAACTGGGAGTCTTCTCTGGGGCTTTAGATACATTTCTAAGCACTCACGGGCATGATTTGCAATGATGAATGCTGGGAAATTTCCCCAGAACACACAGTAAATATGCAAAGCAAACCAGTCGAGCAGGTTGAAGAATCCAGTCCTACTACCCTCAGGCTGTACCTGACAGCCACAGACACCCAGGCACCTACCTTTCTTCCTAGACTGTTTTTTTTTTCTCTTCACTAGCCAAGAGAAAACAGCTTTGTTTCTTAAACAAGACCATGAGATGCAGTTTCCCTAGGAGTCAGATGACTTCTGGTTGAAAAGACAATTTAACTAAACATCTTAAAAGTAACTGTACATATGATATAGTCAAGAAGAAAGGCAAGACTGGATGATCGAGGCCCATCATAGCCTGTTTCCAAGACATTCTTCTTTACATCATAAATACAAACACTAAGATATGTCACTATCAAGGACACTTTGAAGATTGTCTTTCATCATGGATGCAGATAATATGTGCCTCTAAAAAATAATGCACCAAATTCTTCCATAAAATTACAGGCCCTGGATGGTTAGGGTGGAGACTGAAGTTCTGAAAACAGTTCTACGAAAAGAAGGAGGTTTGTTTTTTCCTTCCTAATTTCATAGGATTTCTGTGTGCTGTTTCCACACAATGCATACACAGGACTCCATATTTTCTAATTCTCTTCTGATATGATGATGTTAGTTTCCCATGGTAGCTTTTCCTTTCTTTTCTCAGCTACTCCTCTAGTGTACAGCAGAAGACTCTTCTCTTGCTAAAGGCTGTCTAGGACTGGAAAGGCTTCTACTGAGCAAAGCCAATTTTTCAGAATCATGTCTTTTGTAAATGTCTAGCCCTGCATAGACTGTAAATAATTGTTTCCTAGAACACAGGAAGAAGCAAAAGGGAAGGAAGATCTGTGATCCAAAGCACCCTATACCACCCACTCTGCAGGATATCTATAGATAGACAGACAGATGATAGATAGATAGATATAGATAGATAGATAGATAGATAGATAGATAGACAGACAAATAGATAGATATGGAGAGAGAGAGAGAGAGAGAGAGAGAGAGAGAGAGAGAGAGAGAGAGAGAGAGAGAGAGAGAGAGAGAGATTGTTCTGGTTGGTTTTGTGTCAACTTGACACAAGCTGGAGTTATCACAGAGAAAGGAGCCTCCCTTGAGGAAATGCCTCCATGAGATCCAGCTGTAAGGCATTTTCTCAACTAGTGATTAAGGGGGGAGGGCCCAGGTCATTGTGGGTGGTGCCATCCCTGGGCTGGTAGACCTAGATTCTATAAGAAAGAAGGCTGAGCAAGCCAGGGGAAGCAAGTCAGTAAGTGACATCCCTCCGTGGCCTCTGCATCAGCCCCTGCTTCCTGACCTGCTTGAGTTCCAGTCCTGACTTCCTCTGGTGATGAACAGCAATGTGGAAATGCAAGCTGAAAAAACCCTTTGCTCCCCAACTTGCTTCCTGGTCATGATGTTTTGTGCAGGAGTAGAAACCCTGACTGAGATAGACAAATGTCATACTGTAACGCCCATAGATGTGCTCTCCACAGTTCTGAGGAACAGGAACTTGAGGAAGGTCTTGCTGCATTTTCATGTAGCAGGAGCCAGAAGAATAACAGAGCATTAACTTTTTATATCAAACCTGCCTACAGCTGTACTGAGCTACTTAAAAGAATACTCATAACCAAAGCACCCCCCAGCATGGGCTGCTTTCTGTCACAAACCCATTCTAAACAACACACTCCTAAAACATTTTCAGGTTATGTATGTCTAACTCCAAAACAAATATTATAATTGTCAGTTTTCTCTGCAACTAGCTGTTCTTTTTTTTTTCTCAGGGGAGGAAAAATGGAGACAAATTTTAGAGCAGAGACTGAAGGAAAGGCCATTCAGAGACTGCCACACCTGGGGATGCGTTCCATATACAGACACCAAACCCAGTCACTACTGTGGATGGGAAGAAGTGCTTGCTGACAGGAGCCTGATATAGCTGTCTCCTGAGAAGCTCTGCCAGAGCCTCACAAAAGAAGGAGGATGCTTGCAGCCAACAACTGAACAAAGAACAGGGTTCCCAAGAAAGGAGTTAAAGGACTGAAGGAGCTGAAGGGGTTTGCAACCCCATAGGAAAAACAATATTAGCCAACCAGCCCCCCTCTCCAGAGTTCCCAGGGACTAAACCACCAACCAAAGAATATACATGGAAGGATCCATGGCTCCAGTTGCATATGTAGCAGAGGATGGCCTTATTGGCATCAATAGGAGGAGAGGCCCTTGGTCCTGTGAAGGTTCAGTGCCCCAGTGTAGGGGACTGCAAGGTGTGGAGGAAGGAGGAAGTGTTAGGTGGGTGGGGGAGCAACCTCATAGAAGCAGGGAGAGGGGGATGGGATAGGAGGTTTCTGGTGGGAAAACTGGAAAATGGGATAACATTTGAAATGCAAATAAAGAAAATATCCAATAAAAAAAAAACCAAGAAAAACCCCTACAGACATGCTTATAGCCTGATCTTACAGAGGTTTTTTTTTTTTTCTCAATTGACTTTTTTTTCCTCTCTGATGACTCCAGCTTGTGTCAAGTTGATATAAAAACTAGCTGAGACATTCCTAAGTGTAAATTATGTTTTAACAGTACCATAAACTTAGAATTTGAGTTCAAAGAAAAAAAAAAAAACTGCCTGTTGGAGAAACTCAAGAGTTTTAATTTTGTTTATTATTTCTCTTCTTCCTTCCTTCCTTTGTTCATCCCTTCCTTTCTTTTTTTAGAGACAAGGTTTCACACTATGGCTTAGGTTACACTGGGACTCACTATGCAGTATGTTTTTTCTTTATGTGGGCTACAGAGACTTCTTGATAACACATTCCCTGTTCTCTTCAGAGATTATCTTATCTGAAATATATTCTCAGCAAATCTCCACAGTTCATGCTATCATCTGGGATGCTGATATCCTGCCATTTCAATCTTAGTCGCATTAAAATAAGGAGACACTTTTAAGGGTTCTTGAAGAACAAAGGTACTTCAGTTGTTTTAAACTATTTCTGAATTTATTTACAGTACTAAGAAAGTTCTGTTTATGTGTTTAAAGCTAAGGTATTTTTGATGCTTGCTTACTATCTACAGAGTGAGTTGTAACCTAGAGTCTTATTTAACAGGCTATCCCAACTTTCTTGGGTTGTCTATGCTCTTTCTAATCCTATGTTTAAATCTCAATTCCAAGGATCAAAATGAATGGAGTAGACTATTTTCAAAGATTAATTTTATATGTTACCTAATGGCATTTATTTAAGAAATTCTGAGCTGGTCATGGTGATTCACATTCTAATCCTAGCCTTCAGGAAGCTGAGGTAGAGAGTATACCAAGAGTTTACAGCTAGACTGGACTGCATAGTGAATCCCAGACCATAAGAAGCTTAGAAACAGAAAAGAAAAAGAAAGAAAGAAAGAAAGAAAGAAAGAAAGAAAGAAAGAAGGAAGGAAGGAAAGAAAGAAAGGCTAAAAAGTGGAAGCCTCTGCCCTTCTTAGAAAAAAAATAAGTGTGTAGCACCCTCTCAGAGAGGGGTACACCTAGACCTTAAATCATCAATAATTCAAGAGCTAAGAATATAGCCTTGTGGCAATTCTTGGTATTTAAAAATCATTATGTTTAATCTTTACACACCAAGAAAACTTTGACTATTTCCATGTTATATTTTGTTTTACATGTACTTTATGCTCCTTGTGACAAGTGAGATTTCAATGTATAATATCAAACCTTTAAAAAAAATCAAGCACTGACAAAAATATATTCATATAGTTTTATGCAACAATGTTTTTAAAAAAATTGTACATGTATCTCTGTGTTTTTAAAATAAAGTTGAAAAAACAATCAATCAGTGAAACAAACAAACTTATAAACAGAGACCACCCATATTTAGGTGTACAGCATTCTCCAACTTCAGTAGACTTAAAGAACCACAAGCACAGCATTAAGCTGACTTAATCCATTCCATCTTTCAGGTCATATCTGTGCATGTTTTTCTGACAGATTCTGATTAGAATTTCTTTAAGTGATTCATCTGTTACCTGTATATGAATGGGACAGTAGCAGACCATACTCTTCCAGAAATACAGCATGAGGGTTACCAGAATAAGGGAGCAAGGGATGAGTATTCACACTCTAGGACTCAAAGTATTAACTAGTATCCTTCACAGAGAGTGTGTGTGTGTGGTGGGGGGTTGTGTCCACCTCTGCTCATGTTCTACTTGGAACTGTTCCAGCAATGCAAAGGGCTATCAGATGCCAGCAGCTATATATGCATTGTATATCCACTAAATTTATAAGATGCTCTTACAATCCAGGTATCTCTCATGCTCTTCTGCTCTTCCATGGAATACTATCATTCATTCATATGTATATGTGTATGTGTATGTGTATGTGTATGTGTATGAATGTATATGTGTATGATGTATATTTGTATGTGTATGTATATGATGTATATGTATATTTATGTGTATGTGTATATGTATAAGTATATGTATATATACATATATGATTTTCTTGGTTACTAAAATAAATACAAATAGATTATTTTCAGAAATAATTATAAATGATAATTTTTTGGTAAATGAGCATTTTAATCTTATTTTACTCCTCAATTAGATTCAGGAAACAATGTTGGTATTAGCTATAGTTTAGAATATTTTCTACTAATAACATTTTACACAGTATTCCAAGAGGTAATTTAGAAATGACATAAAGATTTAAAAAATAACATTCTGTAATTCTTAAGCATGTACAGTAAAGACTAATGAAACAATTCAAATAAAAAAGAATTCAGTAATTTACCTGTAAACTGAATAATGCATTTTAATTATATAGCAGGTCAAAATCATCTGTTGTTTCTCACACCTGTGTTAGATTTGACAGCTATACCTATATTTTGTTTCCTTATTGAATAAAAATATTCAGTATTTTACAACTGTCCAGTGGTAAGACATTTTATAATTTCATAAGAATCAATCTTGACAAAAAGTAATATCAAGTTCATTTTTTAAATTATGTTGTAATAATAATACTATTTTTTAAACCTGGTAAGTAATTTTCTAGTATGAATAAAAGAAACATTGAGAAAAATATTAAGAGAAAATATTTGTTGATTTATTCTTTTAATCTATTTTTGTCTAACTTTTTTAATAATTTTTATTAGATACTCTGTATTTACTTTTGAGATGTTATCCCCCCCCCCAACACCACCCTGCTCCCATCCTCCTCCCTCTCCATTTGCCTTCACAAAGGTGCACTCCCTCCTAATCACCCTCTCAACCCCAGTGCCTTCGCGTTCCCCTCCATTGGGAAAAATCGTGCCCTCCCTGGGCCAAAAGCCTCTTCTCACATTGATGCCAGAATAGAAACATTGTGAAAAATATTAAGAGAAAATATTTATTGACTTATTCATTTGATTTCTGGGAAAAAAAAAAAAAAAAACAAAGCAAAGCAAACCTTCACTTAAAACACAACAGGGAAATGTGTGAGCCACCTCGTATTTGTTTCCAACAAATGAACCACGGTGCCTAGAGTAGCCAAAGTCAATAGAGCCAATCCTTCAGAGGGCAAAGGTATTTGATTAAGTAAGACATGTAAAATAAGCCTCTGTGACAGCTGATAACCAGGCTTCTGGGATCCTGTTTTGTTCATTTAAACACTGCAGTTACGTCGATTACAAGAATATTATCTTGTAAACATGGCTGATAGTGATGACAGTCCTTGTTTACAAACAAAACATCCACGTGTCCAAACAAAAGTAAGTATCTCTGCTGTGCTGGGGAAAGGAACCCTGAGGACACGCTGGAGCCCAGGAGGACAATATCTCCAGCTTCATACTGGTGCTCACAAGACTTTTATCTATTTTCCACTACACTTGTAATTCTGTTTGTTACAGGAGTGAGCATAACAGTGAAAACATTCATTTTCCACATCGGCGGCAATCTCCTCCTCTCTACTCCATCCTCCGACAGCCTCAGACTACAACCTGCACAAAAGCACACACGCTTGAGCGTGCGTGCATGCGCACACAGAGATAACACCATCACTGAAGTTTCTGATTGAGGGAACAGTTCAAAAGGCTGTTGGCACTTACCTTGCAAAGACACGTTAGGTAAACCAGCTTCATTCTCTCCCATTTTGTTCTTTCTCTTTTAAAGGGGCCCAAGCAAGTTTCGGGTTGTGTCAGCTACCCTGGAAGCCTTGTGACCTTCTGACTTGCTACAGTAGTATTGTAACAGTACACTGCCGGCTTTCTTCTGTGAATAATTACCACTCTGCTTCCTGAGTTACCTGGCCTTGCAGGACCTGTTTTACTATGATGTGAGCTAACGTGCTTTCTCCCAATGTCCTGTTACTAAACCGCTTCACAAAACACGGCTTTGTTTCAGTTTTGATATTAACTTTTTCCCTGAGTGTTGTCTACGTTTCCAACGCTGCCATGGTTCACAAGCAAATATTTTTGATCTGTTTCTTTACCTTTCTTTTCTTTTTCTTTTTCTTTCTTTTTTGTTTTTTTCTTTTTTACTGTTCTTAACCTGCTTCTCTTAGAATTGTATAATAAATTTTTAAGTAGATTATGCAATTTCTATTTTCTAAGTAGAGGGGATAACAGTATATGAATCTGATTTGTACAGGGAGTTAGGATCTAAATGGAGCGATATCAATATCAAGAAATTAATAAGAAGATTGAATAGAATATGTGATCTACTAAATAATAAATGATATACAGTAAAGGTCAAACAAGGGGCATTTTTTCCCTCTCTCCTTTCTGCTATTTCTTCCTCCTGCTTTTCTTTTGCTTTTCCTTGGTTTGTCACTTTTGTTTTGGTTTTGGTTGTGACTCTCTCCCCGTAGACAGACTAGCTCTTTTCCAAATGTAGCTGTGCTATATATTTATTATTTTTTATCCACCTATTATATTTTTCATTTGCTTAAAAAGTGATCATACCATGTAGTCCAGGCTGGGCTGAAACTTGTGTTCATTCTACATTCTCCCTAGTTCTGGGATTTCAGCTGTGTATCAGTACACCAGACTTAACAAGGAGATTTAAATAGATTCTTGCAGACTGAGTGTGGTGGCATCCACCTTCCATGCCAGCACTCAGGGGCCAGAGGCAGGGGGATCTCTTTGAGTTGATGTCACATGGTCCATCTAGCAAGTTCCAGGCCAACCAAAACTCTTTTGTAAAATAGTTTTGGAAAACAAGGAGTTAGGTCATTCTGCATAAATGACCTGTTCCTCCTTTGTATAGATTACTGATATTCATGTATTTTATAATAGGAAATTGAGTTACCTGTCCTTAACTGCTACACCTCAAGAAAATAAACAATGAGCCATAAATTGGAACTTTATCCTTAATGATAATTTGTAAATGATAGAAGACATTAGAGAAAATTTTCATACTTTATACACAGACACACACACACACACACACAAACACACGCTCACACATTCAAATTTTCCGTTTAACATCTTAACATCACCTTGATGCTTGCAAATAATCTCTACAATATATTTCTTAGCAAAATTTTGCAAAACCTGATTCTATCAGCATTCTATATAAGTAACAATGAAGACCAACAGTTAGAAATTATCTTCAAAGACATTAAAAATTAAAAGTAAAACGTGACAGTAAAAGAATACTTAATCAAAATTTAGTGCTTTTTAATATTTGTTTTAGTGTGTGTGAGCATGCCTGCACACGTCTTTGTATGTGTCTTTGCATGTGCATGTGAAGTCCAGCTGCCTTCACAGACATGAGGTTTCATATTTTCTAGATCTGGGATATGAGGCTACCGTAAGCCATCTGAAGTGGGTGCTGGGATCCAAATTCTGTTCCTCTTCAAGAGCGGAAGATCATATTATTAGCTGGGCCTTTTCTCCTGCCCCACATTTCAATGTTCATGACTTTTAGTTAACACTGCTGACTTTTAGTTCACCTTTTAATCTGCCTACTCAGACGAGGATATTAGACAGTTTACTATCAAAGCATGCAAGATTCCAGTCATCCAACCTTGGGACTGCTCCAGGATACAGTACTCTTTCTGAGTACAGTGGAATCATTCATTCTATGTACCAAGCTACATACATGCTTGAACAAAAGCAGAGTGAAATTGAGTGTCTGTAGAATGCTATAATAATCTTATTCTGACTTCATGGTCACAGGAACAGCATGCATATTAATCTTCACTCTTTAACAAGGTTGGAAATGGGTTGACATTACTGCCCCAGGCACCTACCATGAGTCAGGACAAGGATAGTGGACCATTCTGTTTGCATTGTTTATGAATTACAGCATACAAGAGGTTACAGTGAAACTAGAGTACAGTACTCCTATTCTCAGGGACAGAGAGACAATTGCAATATTCAGAAAGTATCTTCCACAGCTGCACATCGTCATCTTTCTCTTCCATGTCTCTGTGCTTCAAAGAGTCTTTCAAGGAAATTATTGCTTTTCTCCACTGGTGGCTGTCTAGTGTCTATGTTCCTGTACATAGATGTTCAGTTGTGTATTTATGTGTGTTCCTGAGTTTGTGTGTGCATTTAGGACAGTAGGTAACTAACTTATCAACTGAATCTCTACCTTAAGTTTCCAAATAGAGTCTCTTGTCTCTGTCACTCTTGTGCTGGATTAAAGGTACAAACAGAACCCGTGTTGGGCATCAGTGGTAGAAGAAACCTTTGTTTCTGTGAAGGCTCTATGTACCGGGTTGGGGGAATGCCAGGGCAGGGAGAAAGGACAGAGTAGGTGGGTATGTGAGAACCCTCACAGAAGCACAGGGAGGGCATGGAAAAGGGGGGACTTTGGAGGAGAAACCAGAAAAGAGGATAATATTTGAAATGTAAATTTAAATAATCCAATAAAAAAGGAAATAAAATCATCAAAGAAAGCATATATGCAGGGTCAATAGAAACACGAAAACATGAAGACATTTTCCTATGTAACTTTAAAAAATATATAACTAAAACTACAAATAAAATCCAACAAAACAGAAAAGAAAGCACCATAAAAGATAAGCAGCTATAATTATCAACCATAAAAGGACATTTCAGATAGTACTAACTGTTAAGAAAATTTTCTAACCACCCTAAGAAGTTTTCCTAACCACCCCACTGGTAACTAACCTGTAAAGAAATGACACTTAGGTAAGATAGGAAGTATGTCATGCTTTAGAAGATATTTTCTGTACTTACCATACAAAACAAATGGATGCATTCAAAGTAAACATAGTAATACCAACAGTTTGTTAAACTAAGCACTGAATGTCTTGGTCAATCCAGCATTTAAGATCAAAAGTAAGGTGTCAAAAATAAGATCTTAATTGTGAGAATCAGAGAAAAACGGTTTATAACTTAGTGATCTTTCAGTTCTATATTTTTTATTCTTCCTTCTCTCCCCTTCTCTTCTTCTGCCCTTCTTTCTTTTGTAATAAAGTCACAAAGCCATAACATGCTTTCCTAGAAAATGATTCCCGGAGAATTGCCTTTGTTCACAGTCGGAATGGGCCACTACTCTACTGTGAATGCTTCTCTGAAAGCTCTGGTTTTACTTTCCTGCTGACTTCATGCCAGCTAGCATTGTTAAAGAAAAAAAGAACTAAGGATTAAAGTCTCCAAACTTTTCCCCAAGCAGCAGCTACTTAAAATAGACTGCTCTAAAGTGAAATGACTGCTGTCTTTCTTACATAGACCAGATTTATCAAATGAGAAAAGAAGAGAGAAAAGATGTGAACAGGGTGATATCCACCGAGCTTCTGTAGATAAGGCTTTTAGGTTGATAGACTCAATGGAAATGTACCTATGGAGGTGGGGAATATCCTAAGAGGATGCTGAAAATGAGGTACCTCATTCCCTTATGGAATTGGGTGCTTCAGACAACTCAGCTATTTCAAGAATAAAATGAAGGAATAATGTTAGAAAACCCACTGTTGAATTTAAATGTTCCATTAAACCCTAGTTTTACTTCCAAAGTCTTTAGCTTCTCTATAGGCTAACATATCGATTAACTTTAAAATATGATTTTAAATATTACTCAAGGCTTCTTGTTCGGTTCAGCCTTGTGTGCTCAGAAAAGCCAGGCCATTAGAGCATTTCTTACCTGTTGATTTTACATTGTCCAAATGCATAACTGTTTAATAAATGTTGGTGAATTATAAATGAATGTATTGCACATTTCCTTCCTATCAAAGTATAATAATGAAGTTAAGAATTCATGTATGGAAGCTAATGAATTGGGAAAGGGTTATAGCCTGTGAGTTTCACTTTTGATGTGTCATTTTTCCTCTGCTATTTTTCTAGTTTAAGGGAGCAATTCACAGTATAGTTTTCCAAAAACAAAACAAAAACAAATACAAAAAAAAGCTAAGAAATAAATTTTACTCAATATTGCTGAGCAATTTAAAATTAATATGTTTTAAATTTCCTAGTGGTGTAAGTAAATTAACCAAAGTTGGATTACCTTCATCTTCAAGTGAAATAAAACAGTAAGAATTTTTATCAAAGATGAAAGTGTAAAAGGCACTGAGATCTTGGAAGCAATTTAAATTACTGAAGTTATTTTTTAAAATGTCCTTACTCTCTAACAAAATGCAATTGTAAGAGATCACAGATCTTGCACAAGATTTTTAGATATTCTGCTTCTAAAAGAATTTGCTCTTAATATAAAGTCTGAACTATTTTGTATGGGTTATGCACATTTCAGATGTTACTGTGTATCTGAAGTCATAGGGCAGCAGTTAGACTTGGGATCTCAATATGGCAGGTCTAGGTCTGAGACACAGATCAAGCAATGGCAGAGAAAATATTTACACTGCCTTTCTGATACTGGCATGAGATTTAGGTTTAATCAGAGGAAGAACTGGAGCAGGCAGGGTAGGTCTCATTAACCAGTCTTACTCACACTGCAGTCTAGCTAATCCCCTAGTCTTTCAAGCTATCCCCAGGAAGTTGTCAATTGGAGGGAATGCCCTTGTACCCACAAAACAAATTGCCCTATTTGGAGGTTATCTCAGGTTGTGGTGGCTGTCAATCTGCCTGTTGAGGATCCAATTTTCTGGGATCCAAGGGAAGTGCAGATTTAGGATAAGATTGGAGAGATTTCAGTACCTTTTCTGAGTGTGAAAAGGGACATTATAAAAGCTGATAGAAAGATGTCTCTTTCTTCTTTTTATACCATCAGCTTTGAAGAAGGATGGGCAGATATTAGGCATGTTACTCACTGCTATAGATTAACATGTAGATCAATGACCCAGAGTAAAGGAGACAAACATAAAATGAACTCAGGAAGCCTGCTGCCATCCCATTTCAGGTTACACTAAGCCATTACTAGCCGAGCACTGAGGCATTACACAATAGCACAGCATTTCTACTAATTGTTATAATTGGCCATAATTATTCTATACAGTCCTGAATTTTTAACTAACTACTACCAGTTGCCTAGGTGATCCTTATGTGTACACACACACATACTCAGATGCTGCTGAAGATGCAATCCAGGTTTTGCTTGAGCCTATCATACCTTGTCAACTTTAATCTCTAGGCTGGATTCTTTAATGACCAAGTTTCTGCATTAAAACTTCTATTTCAGTCCCAAATCTTAGTTACATGTGGCCCTGTTGAGTGGCCAATGCCAACAATTCAGAAATCCTCTGATACAAAGAGAAAAATTTTTGTGAGAATGAACGAAAACAATTTTAAGCAAATATTTACTGTTCTTTTCTTCCTTGTTGCCATTGAAAATAGGAACTTTTTATTTGGAAGATGATTTCAAAGCTCAGGAAATTGCAAGAATTGATAGATTAACTTTAATTTTTTTCATAAGGAGCTAGGAGCATTTATTTAAGTTATAGTCAACAAATATTTAACAAAGTATATTGTGTATAATATTTCTCTAAACATTTGCATTGTGTATAATTCTTCACCTAAACTTTTTCAGTGAATTTGAATTACCTGGGATGCCATTCAGTAAAGTAATGACAACTTGTCTGGTCTCTGAAAACATATCACATTATTGCAATCGAACTTGCTGAGACACTCTTTTATAACATAAAATATGGAAATTCATAGAACTAGTAATCTACACAGCCAAGGAAACAACTCAATAAAGAAAGCTTATGGAATAGCTAGTAGAAAAATCTTCACTAGCTATTCATCAAATGAGGCTAAATTAAAGTACATAAAAGCTCAATGAGGATTAGCTAGAGTATTTAAGAACTCCAAAACATTAAATATCAAAACCCTTCGAACTTTTCAATCAACAAATTGAAAGAGATATCACACAGAATTTTATAAAAATGAAATACAGTGACCAAGAAAAAGCAAGTAGAACATGTTCAACAAGATTAGCCACAAGAGAAAAACAAATTAAAACTACAGTAAGAGTGTATCTCACTAGCATCAGGATGACTGCCTTCAATGAAACGAATGACAACCAAGGCTGGTGAGAAAGTATGGTTCCTTTCCAAACTGCTGTGGGGATGGGAATGTACATGGGTGGAGGCATAACTGAAATACTTGGAAGATGTTTCTCTTTGGTGTATTCAACATGGAATCACAGTCCACAGACCCACCTCAGTGTCTGCCCTTATTGCAACACTATTTACGATAACCAAGGTACGGAACGAGCCATGGGTTCATCTCTAGTTTAACAATAATAGAAAAAGTGGCCTCTCTACACAGAGTTGGGTTTTATTTCACTGTAAACAAGAATGGGATTATGACCTTTGCGGGAAAATGGGATTGTATACCATAATCTCTCATTCTAGCTGATGTGTGTCCTGGATTCTTTCATAGGCCAAATGAAAGGCAGTAGAAGATGGGGAAGAACATGGATTATCAAAACATTGGTGACACATATATAAACTATATATGTATGACTATAAATAAAAGGAGGTTCCAGGGAGGAGGAAGGGGCATTTATACAGATGGAAAGAATCTGAGGCTAGAGGAGCCTTTGGAAGTCTGGGATTCTAGGTGTGCACCATCACATAGAACATAACATGTCATTCTTGATTCTTTTTTGAGCATCAGTTTGGTTAGTCATATTAGTTCTTCTGGATTTTTACTTTTTGTCAAATTTTATATGTAAAGCTCCTTTCCTTTAAATATGTCATAGAAGAGAATCATTTATCTTTTACTATCATCAATAAATCTTCTGTTTCTCCTTATCCTCAATGAATGCAGTTATAACCATAATGGGATTTAGCTGTACCACACTGATCTTCGGTTTCTATAACATTTTTCCTGTTTTTTACCACTCTTGCCTCAGCTTGGAAATTAACTTTACTATTCAATTTTATTTCCACATTTTCCTTTGGAGCCAGCATTTCTTTTGTTTCTCAGTCACTTAATTTCACTTTCAACCCTTTCTTTTCTGCTGGCTTTAACTCTTTAGATTTAAGGTAATATGAAAAATATGCAGATAATATATCATTTCACATACAATGAATGTAGAGACCTGTACTGCTTTTCCCTCTTCTGTGCTGTGAGATATCAATAGGATACATTTATTGAAATATATGCTGCAGAAGTGCCCTTTAGTATTTCATCTGGTTTTTGTCTACTAAAAAAGAGTTCTCTCAGTGTTTGTCTGCAGAAGTGTTTATGTAGTTTTAGTTTTTGAAGACACTTTTCCCATACAGAGAAGTTCCTATCTCACATGCTTTTCTTCTTTCATTTCTTTCTTGTTTTCCTCTCTTCACACCGCCGTGGCTTCTTTTTATATATTGTTCCATTACTATCGGGTTCATTTTTTAATATTAATTGATATTTCTCATTGTAACTAGTAAGGTTTCCATGCATACTATCAACCCTTTATAAAAATCAAGTACTGACAAAAATATATTCATATCGTTTTATAGAAAAGTGCTTTTAAAAATCTGTACATGTATTTCTGTTTTTTCTAAAATAAAGTTGAAAACAAAAGATATTTCTCATCTTAAATCTTCAAGAAGTCAGTACAAATACTTTGTCGCTTTTATTCATTTTGTGGATCACTTGTTTTAGTTAATATCATTGTGAATTTTGTTGGTACATTTTTGTGTGCATCATACTTAGAATTTGTTAAGTTTCATGGATTATAAATATATAATATTCACCAATTTACTTTAAAAATTGCCAAAAATTTTCACTTTCTACTTCCCCATTTTTCTTTACTTGTCTTCAGTAAGAGCACATATTTTAGAAAATAGATATAAATATGGCTATTCATTAGTTCCAATACATTTTTAGTCTTTTATTGTTTTAGTTCTCAGAGATATCCTACTGTTTTGAGGTGGCTGGCACTCTCTTTGGTGTTGAATAGTGTACCATAAATATAGAATTTCAACTTCTAATATCTTCCTTTGATTTACCACTTAACTAGTATATTGTTTCAAATGCTGTAAGTACACATTTGCTACTTTCATACTCTGGTTCTGTTTTCACTAATTTTTTTCTGATCATGTATTTTGATTTTATGTTTCAACTGCATGCATATCTATGTTTTTTATTTGACACAGAGTATTATTCTGCATCTTTATGTAATGACAATTTCTTGGTGTACAGGTTACTTATGGATCAACTTGAATATTTTGAGACTCCTTTTCTTGGACAAATGTTAGATCATTTGTACTCTTTTCACAGCTTATCCATGACACTAAGTATGTAACACATTAAGAATCCTATTCAATGTTTTAGATAGTCAATGTTTTTTCTCCTCTTTGTAGGAACAGAAATAATTCCCAGTCTTGGGCTCACTGCAGAAATTGTTGAGTAACTTTTTCTCCCTCAACTCCTCCTGCTGTAAAATGTACTACTTTCATTCTTGGAGACGATGGGTCTTCAGCTATAAAATTCTAAGGGCTACCCTTAAGATGTGATGACGTCCGGTGTTTCCAGCATCAGCCCTCTAGATGCCGGTGGCCACCCCTGATGGGTGCTTTCTGTAGCTCCAGCTCAGGCTGTAACTAGATTTCTTTCTCTTCACTGCTTTCTGGAAACTGCCTCCAGGTAGAAAAGCAAAAGGATTTTACAGCTTATCTCCTTTGATTCTCCTTTGTCAGAGATCACAGTTCCAACCACCTGCTGCTGAATGCAGAAGCCAGCATTTGTGTACATTTTATTCTTCTGTCTGTAATTGTATCAGAAGGAAATCCAGCAGGATTTAGTCTTTCCAGACACAGCAGTATAGAGCAACTGTTCTTGTGAGGATGGTAACAGATTCTTATAACAGTATTTAATAGAATTCACAATCATCTATACATTATTTAAGAAATAATTTGTGTATAAAGACCTGCCTACATTGATTACAAGAAACATAACTGAGCAAGGGTTACATGTTTACCCTCGGTAACTCACAAAACAACCCAAAGTTCCAGTTGCAAAGGATGTAGTATCTTCTCCTGGTCTCTGTGGGCAGCCCTCAGACATGAGGTACACATAAATGCATTCAAGCAAAACACACATAAAATAAAATAACTCTTAAAAAAACTATATCTGGATACATATGAAGTCAAAATATGGTAGTAGGCTGAGAACAGAAGGATGGATAGAACAGGAGTTAGCATCAGAGGAAGTCTGAACGTCAAATAATAGAGCAAGGGAATAGGGGTAAATTCAAAATTCAAATTACACACTTAGATGCTAGACATAGGCATTCTTCAGTATTGCTTCAGGAATGCTTGCAGATACCATAATATCATCATGCCTTTGAAAGGAATGTATACACACTCATTAAAGATACTTTATTGTCAGAGGTTTTTGTGCTCCTCTAAGCCTGAAGGGAGTGATCATATGTTGGTAGTAGGTCTGTCTTCAGAGGTGATTGATGCCAGTGATCATAGTTTACATCATGAAGGCATGAGTAATTTAGTAATTTCTTATAATAAATAATAAAATCTGGCATATGTGTTGATTCCTCATCTCACTAGTGACTTTTCTATACAGTTGACAGTATTCATTCACAACTGGACTTCTTAAAATATTACTGGCAATTCTTAATGGTGATACTGCTGTATGGTCTAAGATTTTTTTGCAATATTCTAAATAATATTATCATCTTTTCCAGTGTTCACTGTGTCAAATTTCTTTTGCTACTAAAAGCATTGCTTCAGGTATTTGTAGTATGTATCCAGCATAACTTTTGAGACAGTATGTCTCATTTAAACCAGGAACTCAAGAATTTAGCTGTAGTGACCATCAAGGTCCAAGGATCTTTCTGTTTCTAATCCTATAGCTCTCGGCTTATAGATAATTTCCAACATGTCTGACCTTTACATGTGCATTGAGTGTTCAAACTCAAGAATTTATACTTATAAAGCATCCCTCTATTAACTGATCCATCTCCCCCAAGCCCCTAATATATGTCTTAATAAGACTAGCATAAACATTCCCTTTTGATCTACAGGCTTCAAAATTGATGTTATGCTAGCAGATGTGAAAATAATAAGAACAGTTTCTTTCATCTTAATCAGAGCTCCCATGTGAGATTGTCTCCATCAACTCCGTTCTCTACAGAAGATTGGAATTCATACCAGCTCTGTTGAAAAGAGGTGGGCTGTCAGCTAAGATTTCCTGCTCTGTTGGTAGGGTTGGTAGATTTAGTGCAAGTCTTAATAGCACTATGATTTTACAATCTGAATGTTACTAGAAATCTGAAAGTTTCTCTCGTCTCTTAACAAGAACATTGGTGGTCCCATCAACATTGTTAGCAGTACAATATCCTCTCCTGATATAGAAATCCTAGAAGGCATCTTTTTCCAAGATAAAGATGTTTTTTCTACATTCAACACATGCCATTTAATATTGTTACCCTCACTCATTACCATCATCTTTGGTGATGTTTCTAAATGTCCCAAAGCTACACTAACTTCCTACAAGTGAAGCTCACAGCTATCACATGTGTAGAGACCTTGTCCCTAAACTTCGGAAAAGGACTTGCTACATCTCTGCTGACTGCTTATGACCCACCGAGTTATCCCAAATAGCTGGAAACCCAGGTAGCAACCTTACAACTCTTAGGCTTTCTTCACCCAGGATTCCAAATACCTCCCATCCACAGACCCATCCATAACCATGTGCTTTTTCTCCTGGTCTCCCTCCATTCCACACTCCACAAAGCCCCATTTCTCAAGCACCATCTACCTGTTCCAACTAATTTAAAGTGCAGGAAGCTGCTGACACATCAAAAAAAAGTTTCATTTAAACAGAAGTGGTGGTGAAAATGAAACTCCAAACAGAAATGAATGAAAAAATCTGGTTAAAGAATAAAGGATATGGTGCTGTTATATGGATGCATTGCTTCATTTTGACATTTATCTCCTGAACATGATTTGTGATAAAAACAACTACTAGAAAACTTTTTTTCCCTGCAACCTCCTCATATTTATCCTTAAAATAATTCAAAGGAGTTAGGGATTAGCTCCTGATTAAGACATTGGCTTCACAGAGATGGCCACCATTGGGGTTTACTTTTGAACCTAAATGCTAAAACTTCTTTTCATCAGCAATAAAGATGCAGTACAGCTTAACTTGTATGCATTCACTAGAATAGTATTTTTAGTTCCTGTCAAGAATATTTTATATATTCATAAGCAAGTTAATTATTAGGCTTGAATTGTCTGTCTCTATTTTCAGTATGCTTTCCTCACAAAGCTGTATCCAGATAGTTTTTTAGTTTAAATAAGAGGCACAAAGGGAACAAACAACACACATCTGTAATGTCACTATTTAAGTAGCTAAATATGAAAGTATTGTGAGACAAAGGCCAGCCTGGGCTACAGGCTAAAAATGAAATAAAATGAAGGGAGGATGGGATGCAGGAAGAATGAAAGAAAAGAAAAACAAGATGGGTGAGCAGAAAGAAAGAAAACTCAAGACAGACATGTGCAGTATACAGTCAGGGAAACATATATACATCATTGAGAATAAACCTAACTTGAGTAGAGTGTGTCCTGTGGAAAGAGGTCTGAGGAGACAGAGAGGAAACAGGAATGTTTCAGATCTCTAACAAGATTAACTACTTAAATTCACCGTTTGACATGATTATAGGTCAAATTGTCACAAGTCAATGGTCGTAATAGCTTAAACAATCACTGAACACAGACACTATCATAAGTTAATACTTTAAATTACAATGTAAGTCAGAGGGATGAAATAGACACTTGGTGTTGGACAATAGCAACTCTTGGCTATATGGACACAAGCTGGCAATGAGTCCTTGGTTTGAAAGAAATGCAAGATCTGCAAAATAAAGTGCAGTAAATGAAGAGTGCTGGGACCAAAGACCATCTAGGTGGAGTACTAGCAGTTGCAAAATGGAATGATCTCTGTCCTCCCCCCTCTCTGTATATGTATATGTATGTGTGTGTGTGTGTGTGTGTGTGTGTATATGTGTATATGTATATGTATGTATGTATGTACACATGTTTATCTGTGTGTGTGTGTGTGTGTGTGTGTGTGTGTGTGTGTGTGTTCGGTGAGAGAGAGAATTAACTGCTAATTAGAAGAGGGCATTGATATGAGATGATTGAAATTGTTAAAGAATGAAAGTGGAGAGTGGAGTTTCAAAATTATGTAAATATTACTAAACAAAAATTTAAATGGAAAATCATGCACTGGATGGATATCTTTGAATTTTAAGGTTATTGATAATTGCATAATCTTTAACTTGAACCTTTCCTGCAGCTTGATGTTTTCCAAGTTATATATTACTACCTTAATTAATTCCTTAATATTTTTATATTTACCTGGGAAAAATTTAATACTACATCATCAAACATTCTGTTAAAATTTCAAAAGTATTCATGTTTATAACTTAGGCCTTTGATATTTCTAAAAGGATTCTTAAATTTTTAGTGTTGAAAAATAACCTATAAAAATGGAGAATTTTTGTGTATATAAGTGATAAATTCAATCTGTAAGAACAGCTGATTGTGAAAATTTTTAAAAGAATGGGATGTAGATGCTAGGAAAACTAATATAATATAAAAGCCGCAGTATTTTGTGTTCTATTGAGAGATGAAAGAAATAGGTAAATGTTACTTAGCGGATATTCCACAGCATGACTTCTTTTCTTTTTATAAAATTCCTTTTAATTTTTTACAGTCCAGTCATTACATCCCTCCTGACCCGCCATCCCACAGGGCCTCATTCCATTACTACACACCACCCTGTTGCCAAGAGAATGGCCCTACCTCCTCACCCCAACGCCACCATGTTACCCTATTCCCTGGGGCCATGAGTATCTGGAGGGTTAGGGATAGCTTCTCTCACTAACTCCAAACCAGGCAGTCTCCTGCTTTATATGCCTCAGGGGCCTGGAACCAGCTGGTATATGTTGTCTGTTTGGTGGCTCAGAGCCTGAGAGACAACAAGTATCCAGGCTGGTCTTCCTAGAGGGCCACCCTCCTCCTCAGCTTCTTTGAACCTTCCCCTAATTCAACCACAGAGGTCCCTGTCTTAAGTTCATTGGTTGGGTATATGTATCTGCATCTGTCTCAGTCAGCTGCTTCTTTTGGTTTTGGGGCACAGCCATATGCACACCAGAGCATCACTAATAGTGTTAGGCCTTAGAGCTTTCCCTTGAGATGTATCTCAAGTTGAACCAGTCACTGGAACTTTTCTCTCTCCATTTGTTGTCCATTTTGGTCCCTGCAGTTCTTTTAGGCAGGAACAATTCTGGGTCAGAGTTTTTGACTGTGGGATGGTAACCCCATCCCTCCACTTGATGTCTGGTCTTTCTACTAAACTACTTACTAGATTCTAAATTTCCCTCTCCCCACTGCCCTGCATATCATCTAAGGTACCTTCCCTTTGATTCCTGACAGTCTTTCACTTTCCAGGTCTCTGGTACATTCTAGAAGGTCTCCCCCACCTTCTATCCACCCCCAAGATTGCACATTTTTGTTCTTTTTTTTTCAATTTTAATGGATATTCTCTGTATTTACATTTCAAATGTTATCCCCTCCCCACCACTCCCCTCTCTCCTCCCCCTCAACTTGCTTCCATGAATGTGCTCCCTCTCCCAATCACCCTTGTCTGGTTGATGATGTTGTTCTTCCTATGAGGTTGCAAACCTTTCAGCTCTTTTAGTCCTTTCTCTAGCTCTTTCATTGGGGTCCCCGTGTTCAGTCTGATGGTTAACTGCAAGCATCCTCCTCTGTATTTATGTAACTCTGGGAGAGCCTCTGTGGTATATTTCCATTCTTTATGCTAAACCAGGACTTTTCTCCTGTTACCCTCTTCAATACCTGATCATGTTCCTCTTTACCTCCCAAGTAGGATAGAATCATCCTAACTTCGGCCCTTCTGCTTGCTAACCTTCTTGGGTTCTGTAAATTGTATTCTGGGTATTCTATATTTTGTATTGTGTATTCTGGTGAGTACATACCTGCAGATTTTTTTGTATTTTACTTATCTCCCTCAGATTGATATTTTGTAGTTCTATCCATTTGCCTGCGAAACTCATAGTATCTTCTTTCTTAATAGTTGAATAGTATTTTATTGTATAAATGAACCATGTTTTCTATTTTCATTCTTCTGTTTTCAGACATCTGGGTTGTGTTCAGCTTCTGGATATAAAAGTAAGGCTGTGGTGACAATATTGAAGTGCTGCTATAGTATGTGGGCCACCTCTGGGTATATGCTCAGGAGTGGTCTAACTGCTTATTAAGGTATATCTATTCCCAGTTTTCTGAGAAACCTCCAGAGTAGTTTCCAGAGTGCTTGTACACCTTTGAAATTCCACTAGCAATGGAGAAGTTTTCAAGTTTCTCCACATCCTTTCAACATGTGCTGTCAGTGAGTTTTTAATCTTAGTTATTTTAATTGTTGCAAGATGGGATCTCAGGATCATTTTGATTTTCATTTCCCTAACGACTAATGACACTGAACATGTCTTTAGGTGCTTCTCAGCCATTCAAAATTCCTCTGTTGTGAATTCTCTATTTAGCTCTGTACCCCATTTTTTATTGTATTTTCTGAAGGTTAAGTTATTTATATATTTTAGATATTAGCTCTCAATTGGATGTGGGGTTAATAAAGTTTTTTTCTCAATCTGTATATTATGATTTTTCCTATTCCTTACAGAAGCTTTTAAGTTTCATGAGGTCCCATTTATCAATTCTTGATCTTAGAACCTGAGTCATTGGAATTCTACCAATGAGTTTGAGGCTCCTTCCTATTTTCCATTAGATTCAGTGTATCTGGTTTTATATTTAGGTCCTTTATCCACTTGTACTTGAGATTTGTGTAAGGTGAAAATATGGATCTATTTTGATTTTTCTACATGATTATTGCCAGTATGACCAACATCATTGATTAAAGATGGTTTCTTGTATCCATTGTATAGTTTTAACTTCTTTGTCAAATATCAAGTGTCTGTAAGTGCACAATTTTCTTTCTGGGTCTCCAATTCTATTCCATTGATCAACCTGTGTGTCTCTGTACCAATACCATCCAGTTTTTATCACTATTTTTCTATAGTACAGCTTGAGCTCAGAGATGGTGATTCTCCCAGGAGTTATTTTATTGTTAAAAATTGTTTTTGCTGTCCTGGGTTTTTTGTTTTGTTTTGTTTTTCCATATGAAATTGAGGATTGCTCTTTCCACACACAGCATAATTTCTTAAACCTAAATTTTTATAAAAAAAAATATAGTGTCCCTGGCCACCATATTGATTTGGCAGATTTGGGTTAAAAAGGATGAAATGGAGGACAGCTGTTTTTCAGCTGTGGAAGCAAGTTCACAGGAAACCACTTGAGGAAAAGCTGTTGTTCTCTAGAACCCTGGTAGCATAATAAAATAAACAACATTCCTCACTCTTCACAGAGTAAATAAATAGCATCATCCCATGAATAAGAACTGAAAAATATAGACAAGGATATGTAGACTTCATAAAACAAATGGCTCTAATCTCAGTGATACCCAGAATGAACTTCCCAATACACATGTTATAGCGAAATTAAGGGAAGAATATGGAAACCACAGATATAACCTTTATTTTGAGCTTTGCTTTATTTCTTCAAAAAATCTACTATTCTTATTATGATAATATTTTATGTGCTTCAGAACTAGCAAGGGTAGATTTAGATCCTCTCCATTTCTGCTCCAAGTATGTCTATTTTTCTATGTCTCAGATCACTTTTCTGTGTCTTAGTTTTCTTGTCTATAAGATAGACATAATCTCCTTGCGTGGCATTAGAGATATTTTAACATGGCAGGGCAGAAGATGAACTGGAAAGACTTTTGCGGGAAACAATGATCATTGTGATGATTTTGGATTTTGTTATACTAAAATTGGAAATTATCATGATGCACAGATTTGAAAGTTTGATCTGTGTGTGTGTGTGTGTGTGTTTGTATAATAGTGGTCTATACTCATCTATAATTTTAAGGATCTTATATCTATCTATCAATCTATCTGTCTGCCTATCTATCTATCTATCTCTATGCCATTAGACTTCATTTTGATTGCATAATGTTGAGAGCAGACACTAAATCATTGTGTGTGTTTGTTCGGTAACCTCTGGACAATTTAAACACATGTGTAGCATTTCCACCCTATATTATGTAGATCATTATGTGGTTGTTTTTTATGGGGCACATACATACAAGTCAAGTTTTAGTTCAGAATAGAGAGCAAACTGATTTGAAAAAAAATCTCATAATTACAAATTACAAAAGCTGTGTATATTGCTGGAATTGGTCTAGTATGCTGTGTATTCAAATAATGAATTATGTACCCAAGATCAGGTCAAAGTTTGGACATAGGCATTGTACTGATGAACATTCTGTAAAGAATGCTCCCTAATAATCTTTTATTGGATAATAAAAGACTAGAATCTAGGACTTGGCAGGAAAGAGAGTAAGGTGAGACTTGAGTTTAAGTAGGTGGTGTCAGGTAGGGACTATGAGAAGAAGAAGAGAGGTAGGCAGCGAAGGAAGTTGTCAAGAGGCAGGATGGATAATAAGAATGAACCATGAGTCAAGAGAAAAATCACAGTAAGGATACACATGGAGCCAAACAAACAGAACAAAACTTAGTTGGCAAGTAACATGGAATCTATGGCTGGGATGTAGGTTAAAATAGCTCAGAGTCTGCCAAGTTTAGGATTATAGATTGTTAATAAAAGTATCAGGTATCTGTGTTATTTATTTCCGATATATATATATATTAGATGGAGGAAATGAAAAGAAGAAATCTTGGCTTGGATGTAGAAGTCTTACTTGTGAAGTGAAGAGAGGAAAAATAGTGAGTTTAAATCTGCATCAGCTACACAGTGATATCTAGGCTACTGTAGAAATTGGTACAGATAACCAAACTATGAAAAGATTGTTCAGAATATTCATTTTTTTTAAAAAACCACTATCAGTGTTTGGATTTCAAAAATTAATATGTAAGATACTTGGAAATTTTTTGTGTTCTACAAAGTGACTTTTGATGGTTTGGCATGAAATTTTTAAGAAAAGTGTTTAAGAACCTGACGTGTTATTCTCAGATGCTAAGGAACCAGACTGTCAGTTAGAAGTTAATGAATGCAGTCATCAGTGGAAAGTATGGACAGAACTGAATGTAAAAATTCATTTGCAAAGAATGGATGGCAAAAGTAAACAGGCTGGACTGGCCTCTCTCATAACTTTATGTGTAGAAAACTCTCCGTGAAATTTTAAGTATGATGCCCTAACATTGTTTGGAATATTTTTTCACAGGAAAAGAGGGCAGGGATTAGTTTTCTGATTGAGTTAAGGAAACTAAACAGATGATGTGGAAATGGGAGGTTATCCAGCAGATAGTAGTATACTAATGAGTCTACTGGCATGCAGCCTTAGAAGCCAAAAGAGAATAGACTGAAAAATCAGAAAATTATAGAGAAACACCTGATCCGTTGTCATTTTGGAGCTAGACATGCCGGGTCAACCAAAGTGAATAGTCACTCAGATATAGAAGGTCCAAGAAAGATGTCCTCCTCAAACATTTGGAAAGAACACAATACTGCTGATAGAACCTCAACACAGTCAGGTTGTGTTTGCATTCAGACCATTAAAATAGTAAGAAACATTTTTGTGGGAATGAATTCCAGCAGGAGAAATCTAGTTCACAATCACTGGTTAAAATAACAGAAGTGAAATTATAACTTAAGGAAGTGGAATACTCAACTCTCCAAGACAAGGAAGACAGCGTGTCCCAGTTCTCAGACAGAGAGATAGAATGCATGGAATTTAAAGGGCAAAGGAGAAAGCAAATAATTCCAGTGGGTGGACACTCATAAATACTTCTTGAGACTTCTTTTCATGGTACTAGAACATGGCACATGCATTTCCCAAAGGAGGCGGCAATAAACAATCCCGTCCATCTTTAACTCCAGTAAAAAACATATTAAAGAATCAGGATGTCGAGTATCATGTGTTTGGTGTTTAATTTTATGTATCCACTATACTCTTTAAGTGTTTTTCAGACATTAGGAATATGCAAAGGACATTTATGAAAGATAATGACATTTGTATACACCAATCAATAGGGAAGAGTCATGCTTATTACTGTAGGCAGGAATAAGCACTTGGATCCTATGACAAACAAGATGGTTGAGGGAATGCAATGTAGTTTGACTTCTTGATCTGGGTCTTCAAACTCTGAAAGATTTTCCATTTTTCACTGCAGGTACTACCTGTTAAGCTTTAAGTTTCAGATCAGATATTACTCTACACATCTCTTTGCTACACATGTCTTCAGATATAGAGTTAGTAGCATTGGTGCAGACCATATTAGGAAGTTTCCCAGACTCCATCATAACATGGAAAGATCCTCTGAATGTATCACATTTTACTAATGTCAGAATGTATACTTATAATTCTCTTGCTCCGAAGAACCCTAACTAATGCACTAACTAAAAAGATGCTGATAGAAAAAAAAAAAAAAAAAAAAAAAAAAGCTTATCTCTTTCCTGAGATTGAAATAAGGCCAATGTGAATAAAGTTACAATTAAATTAAAATTAAAGAATGGGAATTGAGACTACATAAGAGTTCTAATTTGTTTTTTATCTCTCTAAGTATTGCTCACAATGAAATTGCCTTATAATTTAATAGAAATTCTTAATCATCAGATCTTATTTCAGTAATGAATTGCATGTATCTATTAAACAAAATAATCTTCAATGTCCTCCTTTATCTACTGGGAGGACAGCACTGTCACTACATAGCACAGCAGTGTTGTATGACAGCTACTCCTATTTCAGGTCAAACTTAAACAGCATACTTGGCTATTAAAAGTTTGTTTAATGAGTTCACCAAAATTTACTGATGCATTTGGTTGGTGTTAGCATATTACAAATAAACTGAACGTACCCAGTCATTTTAGCTGTGACTTATTAATCAATATTGTAATTTGAGTTGTGTAAACTTTATAAACATATACAAGCATATGTATATGTCTACAATATGTAGTTAATGAATTAACCAATACTATCATTTCATACCTTGGAAAGGTTCTACTTCCTTGCATATTTTGAAAGCTTGCTTTATTTGGTTAAATGCTATAAATAAATAATATTCCTGAAAAATTTTAAGAGACCCTCTAAAAGCCATTCCAAAATTGAGAATTATGAGAACAGATATGCTTGGGATGTCTTCTTTAGTAAATTATATAATAAATTAAAAATTACTCATATCCACTAATATTAAAATCTGCTTTCCTATAACAACTTTAATGTTTTTTTAAAAAAGCAGCACAACCCCAAAAATTATAAGCAACTATGCAATAATACAGTTAGTGCTTAAGAAATAAGTCACTTAAAATAACTCAATTTGATTTAGATAATGACCTATATCAATTAGTATGTAGATTCCTCATTCTTAAGATCAATGAAATGTTTTTTTAAGGAAGGATTAACATAGCACATGGAGGACACTATGAATTGATTGCTTTTTGAAAATAAATTTGGAACACAATGAAAGCAGTGCTAAGAGGAAAATTCATGCACTAAGTGCCCTGGTTTAGAAACTGGAGAGATCTTAGACTAGCAAGTTAACAGCACACCTGAGAGCTCTGTAACATAAAGAAGCAAACTTAACCAAGAGAAATAGAAGAGAGGAAATAGTCAAACTCAGTGCAGACATAAACTGAATAGAAACAATGAGAACAATAAAAAAAATTTTTTAAAGTTGGTTCTTTGAGAGAATCAACAAGATAGATAAACCCCTAGCCAAAGTAATTAATTGGTCCAAAGGCAGTATCCACATTCACAAAATCAGAATTGAAAAGGGAGACATAGCAACAAAATAAAAGAAAATTTTTAAAAATCATCAGATCCTACTACAAAAGCCTATACTCAGCAAAAGTGGAAAATCTAGATGAACTGGATGGTTTTTAAGAAATATACCACATATGAAAGTTAAAATGAGAGCAGGTAAACTATCTAAACAGGACCATATCACATAAAGAAATAGAAAAATATCATCAAAAACCTCTCAACCAAAAAAGGAATTGGAGATCTCAGAAAATGTAGAGGCCATAGATTGGCAGAATTAACATAGTAAAGAGGACCATTCTACCAAATGTGATCTAGAGATTTCATGCAATCCCCAATGCAATTCTTCAAAGACATGGAAAAAGCAATTCTCCAATTCACCTGGAAATTTTTCCAGATTAGCAAAACCAATTCTAACAATAAAAAAAAAATGGCTGGGTAATAACTATCGCTGATCTCAAACTCTACAGAAGAAGCGTGATAAAAAACTGCATGATACTGATACAGAGACAGACAAGTTGATCAATGGAAGAGAATTGTAGACCTAAAAATAAAACCATATACTTATGCACACTTGATCTTTGACAAAGAAGCCAAAAATATACAACCAAAAGAAGAAAGCATCTTCAATAAATGTTGCTGGTCTAACTGGCTGTTTGTATGTAGAAAATGAAAATAGACCAATATTTGTCATCTGCACAAAGCTCAAGCCCAAGCATATCAAGTACCTCAACATAAAAGCAGATACACTGAAAGTATTAGGAAAGAAAGTGGGAAAGCCTTAAAACCATGGGCACAGAAAAAATTCATAAACTGAATTCCAGTGGCTTATGCTCTAAGATCAAGAATAGGACCTCATAAAACTGAAAAGCTTCTTTAAGACAAAGGGCATAATCAATAAGACAAATCAGCAACCTATAGTTTGGTAAAAATATCTTCACTAACCACACACATGATATAGAGCTAATATCCAAAAAATATAAAGAACTCAAGAAGCAAATCACCAAAAATAAAGAAAGGAAGGAAGGAAGGAAGGAAGGAAGGAAGGAAAGAAAAGAAAACCAAACAACACAATCAAAAAATGAGGTATTGAACTTCACCAAAAATTCATAATAGAGGAATATCAAATGGCTGAGAAGCACCTAAAGAAATATTCAAATTCCTTAGTGATCAAAGAAATGCAAATCAAAATGACCCTGAGATTCCACCACATACCAATCAGGAAAAAAAAAGAAAAAAAGAATGGCTAAGATAAAAACCTTAGGTAACTACACATGTTGGCAAGGATGTGGAGAAAAGGAACACCCCTTCATTTCTGGTGGGATTGCAAACTGGTACAACCACTCTGGAAATCAATTCGGAGATTTCTCAGAAAACTTCATAGAGATCTACCTGAAGACCCAGCAATACCACTCTTGGAATATACTCAGAAGATATTGTACAATGCCACAGGAGTAAGTGTTCCACTGTGTTTATAGCAGCCTTATTTGTGATAGACAGAAACTAGAAATAACCCAGATATCCCATGAAAAAAGAATAGATAAAAAAGTGGTTCATTTACATAATGGACTACTACTCAGCTATAAAGAAAAAGGATATCCAGAGTTTTACAGGCAAATGGTTGGAACTGGAAAATACCATCCTGAGTGAGATAACTCAGACCCAAAAGAACATGCGTGGTATGTACTCACTAAGTGGATATTTGCCAAAAAAAAAAAAAAAAAAGCACACTACCCAAGATAGACTCTACAGAACACTCGAGCACCACCCCCCCACACACACACACAAACAACCAATAAGCTGAATGGCCCAAGTAAGGATACTTCAGTCCTACTTGGGAGAAAAAGGAAAGCATTTACTTCAGATGGAGAAGCAACCAAAAGGAGGGAATTGGGATGGAAAGCAAACAGTGAACAAAAGGGGAACGTGATATGGCATTGGGTGGGGTGAAAGGACTGAAGCCTGGGTACCTGCAGAAAGAATTAAAACAGGCAACCTCAGGAGGAAGGAAGTTGGGAAGACCCTCCACAATGTACTAGAGACCTGGGAGGTGAGAGACTCTCAGAACTCAAAGGGTGAAACTCTAGATGAAATTCTCTACAGTGAGGAGTGGGAACTTGTAGAGTGAGGGATGGGGTTGTTATCTGACTGTCAAAACTCTGACCTGTAAATGTTCCCCTCTGGAAAAAAAAAGTGCAGAGATGGAAATGGAGAAGAGTCTGAGGAAAAGAATGTCCAGTGATATGTCCAAAATGGTCTCCAGCTCCAGGGGAGGCCCCAAGGGCTGACACTATTACTTAGGCAACGGAGGCTCACAAAGAGGGACCTATCATGACAGCCCCTGAAATACTCAACAAGCAGGTAAAAAGGTCAGATGAAGCTATTTACACCCAACCAATTATCAGAAATTGCTAAGCATTGTGGTTGAATCAGGGAAAAGCTTAAATAAGTTGAAAAGAAGTTTTACCCTCTAAGAGGACCAGCAGTCTCAATTAACCTGGACCCCCGAGATCTTTGAGACCCTAGATCACCAACCAAGCAGCATCTACCAGCTGATATGAGGCCCTCAGTCTGGGAAGATGCACCTAACCCTCAAGAGACCCCATGGAGTTTAGTAGTGTGGTGGGGTGGATAGGGTGGGAATATCGGCATGGAGATGAGGTGGGGTGGGGTCAGGAAGGAAGTATGGGAGGTGGAATAGTCATAGTTGGAGGGTGAACTGGGAGGGGAATAAAATCTGGAATGGAACAGTTAATTAGTTAGTTAGTTAGTTAGTTAGTTAGTTAGTTAAAAAGAAAATGAAACAGACTCCGAGTTTATCTTCCATGAATTGCTCACATACATCTCAGGGTACCATGAATTTGGACAGAGAAACCAAAGGCAGGTCCATGAGTACAGGGACCCATCAGATCGGTACTATAAAAGAGATGCTTCTTTTTTAAGGATGATATTCATATTTGTTTTTAATTATTTTAACAATTTGATTTCTTCTTAATGTCGAGTGGACGAGTGTTTTTCCCATTGGTACATCTGGCCACCATGTGCATATAATAGCACCTGAAGCTTGAAGAGAATTTTACATCTCTTGGAGCTTTAGTTACATGTTACACACGGTCTGCAGGGAGAGCAGCCAGTGCTTTTAATCACAGGGCCATCTCTCCAGCCCAGTGTTAATGTACTTAATTTTCTAAAGTTAGAGGTATAAAAATTGTTGATGAATGGGTTTTCATGCATTAAAGGTTTCCTAGAGCAATCTATATTTTAGGTATACAGCTATGCACGTGAATAGTGCTCTCTTGAATATTTTCCCTCGAGGAATATTACAGCCAAACGCTCCAGTAAAGAATATAGCATTTATTTAACAAGAATTTGAGCTGACAAAAATCCCTCGAATGGAACATTTTAATTAGGGTCTCTCAATGAGACAAACTAAAAGCTCCAATTTCTTTTTTTTATTTTGTAAAATAATTTGCATTTTTGCGTTTAAAAATAGAAAATAATTCTAAAGTGAGGAAGGACAAACCTGAATTTTAAGGTACATGAATTTCAACAGCAGGAAATTTTCATAAAACTATGAATCTGCATTTAAGCTACATTAACTGTTTGCATATGTCAGCAGTTTGACAGAAATGCTTTTTCTGGTACAGCCAATAGAACAGCTGAGTGAGGTGGGGCCAGAGGATCATTTTCTGATTTTCATTCTTTACATTTTGTTCCTTTTATCTGTGAAAATTATATATCCTCCTTCTGCACTGGATTAAGATAAAAACCAAGTATGAAGGAGAATGGGAACACAGCACTTGAAGGACCCGGAGAGAACAGAAGCAAATCAAGAGTATGTGCTTCCTCTACTCCTTCCCAGCAGAGATCCTGTCCTTGAACCATCAACGTCCCTCTGTTTGGGGAAAATGTCTTATGAGGACAACTCACCCATCTGAAGCCTCCCTACTTGTATACATATATGCTTCTATATTAGAAGTATACCTACAGACACATAGAAATTAACCACCACACATAACATGACACATTCTGCAAACCCGGCCTAGCTGTATTCACTTCTCTGGGCCATTTTGGTTGCATGTTTGATTGTTTGTCCATCTTCTTCCCTGTCTTAGCCATGTTCTTTTTGCAGAGCTTCAACATGTCTGTCTATCTACTCAGGTCTGTCTGACTGTACACCTGAGCCAGAACATAATGTTCTTTTTCTAGCTGGATATTTTATTATCATCAGCTTTTCCCTAACCCCAAACTCACAGTTCTTCTGCATAAGAGCAATGATCTGATGTATTGTCACCAGGTGACACCCATATAACTTTGAGTGGTATTGCTTAGTCTCTCTCTCTCTCTCTCTCTCTCTCTCTCTCTCTCTCTCTCTCTCTCTCTCTCTGTCTGTCTCTCTCTCCCTCTGTTTCTCTCTCTGTCTCTCTCTATCTCTCTCTGTCTCTCTGTCTCTACACACACACATGCACACACACCCCCCCACACACATATCCCTATTTCTCCACAACTACCTGTGTTTCTTTCTCTCCTCTATATGAGTGTATGTATGTATGTGTGTGCATGTCTGTACCTAAAATTAAATCCACTATGTCTGCCATTCTAACCAGTATATTAATTGAATATGAAACTTTGAGGCAATAGGAACTTCCATGGTCATATGGATATCATCTAATATTACTTTTGTCTCTATAGTGGTACTATTTTCAACCATGAATTTTTCATGTCCCCAATTCTAGATTATATCTGTCAGCCTTTTCGAAGATTCTTGTCAGCCTTACCAATCCTTAATATTTCATGTTAAACATGAAATGACTAAAAGAGACCCAATCAGAAGTAAAGCTGTTGACGATTCTTTATCTTGCCAATGAAGTCATGAACACAGCAGTATGTCCACACAATATCTGTTCTTCTTAGCTTTCATTGGGATAACTGGATCTTTGCCCCAGGATTAACACAGAAGGCCTGAAAAGCATCATGAGTTCTTCCATAAGCTTTCAGAAAGCCAGGGTAACTCAGAGCTCTGTGTAATTGCCTCTAACTCCTTCAGGCATCGCCAGACTTGCTTTCGGTGACTAGAGGTTCATTCACTCAATCTGTTTGATAAGCTCACAAGGGACCAATATGCTGCTCATCACTTACAGAGATGAGAAACCTCATAGCTAGAAGCTGTAATCAAACCAGTTCCAATTTCCTTGCAAAGATCCAAGTATGTCTTTCTTTGTAAAAATGATTAAATAAAATATTAGCCATCATTATAATGTTGGCTACTGAGCGTTAAGTACTGAGGAAGGTAACATATGCTTTTATTTCTATGATACCACTGAAACATAAGTCCATATTGAAATAGATGAAAACAATAACTCCTTAACTGAAGGTGAAGTGTATCCTCAAGTGGGATTAGTGAGAAGTAAAGATGCCAACCTATATCTTTCTGATGCCAGATATCCAATGGTGCTGCTACATTTCAACAGAATAATTAACTTTATGATTTCTAGTCAATTTAAGTGGGTGAGGTCTTAACCACTATAAAAGGCCATGACACATATGGAAAAGGGGCTCACTGGTCTTTGCTGCACCTTGGGAAACCACTTTGTGATGCTGGAGTAACTAACAGAGTCTTCAGTTCGGTACCCACTTGTGAGTTCCCCAGACTTTAGTTGATAGTTCCATACCCATGGTCATGTGTAAGAATGTTGTGAGACTCAACAGTTCACACTAAAAGCAAAAAGACATGAAAATGGGGGGAAAAAACTTGAAGGGAGAAGAGGGATGGATAGGGGTAAGAAAAAGATAAAAAAGTGTTGGGCAGGAGTGAACAGAATGTGTTGCATGCATACATAACATTGTCTGATAATTTTCATTAATAAGAAAGAGATCAAGAACTGGGGGTTGATGGGAAATTTGAGAAGCAGAATTGTTCTGGAAAACTTGTAAGGATTCTACATGAGGAGGAGAAAAAGGAGGAGGAGAAGGAAAAGGAGAAGGAGGAGGAGGAGGAGGAGGAGGAGGAGGAGGAGAAGGAGGAGGAGAAGTAGAACAAGGAAGAGGAAGAGGTAAGAGACACAACACTGCTACTGACCTAATGATTTACTTAAGGTGCAACAGACAAAAAGGCCCATCACTGTTAATAGATAATTGGGTAGCAAAAAAGCACAAAAATTTTTTAAATGTAGTTTTCAAAATTATAATGAAGAGGGACCCAAATATAGTTTGATTATAATTATGTTTGATCCACTACCTGGCTCATTCCAGGGAACAGGAATATTGGCTAGAATAGATCTCACATAATCTGTGATCTGACATGGCATGTTTTTAAAAAGTTAGTTCTAATTTCATGCAGTAAAATCTATAACACACACATACTTCTTCTATGAGACAGTTTAATGTGTGGTCAAACCATGACAAAATAATATGTCAATGTTTTGTGGTCATAGGAGGAATGTTAACAATTCTCTAGATGATGTAACTACATAAGAGAATGTAGTAGTAACTTATAAATATATAAAGACAAATTTTATAATGATATATAATACAAATTCACACACACACGTACACATATATGCAATAAGTGCTCACACAAGTGACTTCAAGTAAAGATAAATTAGTTCCAGTTTCCACAGCAACTCCTAACAGGAAGGAATTATGAAAAGAGAAGTTGGATGGAATAGAGATGTGTCTTAATTGTTTTAGGCCAGATATTTCTGTTTTTCTAATTTAAAAATGTAAAACTGAAACTGGACACCTTGACAGGAGACTTTTAATTTAACCTTCATTAATCTCCCAGAAAATCTTTACTTGCATTCTTTGTTATTCTACATGTCATAGGGGTATATACCTTAGTACGTAAATGACCAGAAAGAAAATGTTGTGTTTGTTTTTCTTTGTCTGGTTGGACTCATTTAATATACTCTTTTCTATGTTCTTTCTTTCACTCACCGATTTTATGATTTCATTTTCTCTAGGGCTGAGTAGCATTCCCTAGTGTATTTTCTGGCTCTTGGGAACAGGGTAGCATTGAAAGTTGCTGGACAATTACTTCTGCAGTAGGAGGTCTACCTAGTTGTTTGGGCAAATGTCCTGAAGTGCTATGGCTGACCTACATGATATGTTTATTTTTAGAGGTTTTAAAGAATTCACAATACTGATAACTTGAGTAGCTACATCAACTTGAATTCTCACAAACGGGTATAGGTTTCTGTTTTCCCCACAAGAGTGCCAGCATATGATAGCTGTCATTTTGCTGATCTTCAACATTCTGACTGTTAGGAGATGAGATCTTAATGTTCTTTTAATTTGCCTTTCCAAGATTACTTAGGTTGAAGTTATATTTTGAAATATTTATTAGCCTTTTCATTGCGTCTATTGAGAATATTCCATTTGTAACCCTCCCACACACAACTGTACCTATAGTACCTCATCAAAGAAGATTCTCTGCTCTAGAAACGAAAGCTATCAAATATTACAACTGGACAAACACAGAGATCAGTGGATCATGGGAAAGCCAGCCCCCAAAAGATAAACTTAGAGTGCAGTGACTACACGTAGCTCACACACCCTTATAACATATAGAAGTCCAGAAAGATTGCAAGAGCCAAATATGCCGAGGTCAACTGTAAATAATTTCTTCTATAAATGGCCACATAAACAATACCAGAACAATAGCACTATCACAGGACATGGTAGCATGGGAGGGTGAATGTTTAATGGGATCTCACCTGTAGGCACATAACTACCAGCAACCATTGGCTGTTGAGAGAGGGAGAGTTAGCCCCTCCCAGGCTTCCCAGGTTTGAGTCTGCTTCCTGATTGTCCAAAGCAGAGTAGTCAACCTTGAAACCCCATACATGCAAACAACAAAAATGAACACAGTAGAATGTGTGTGTGTGTGTGTGTGTGTGTGTGTGTGTGTGTGTGTGTGTGTGTAATATCTATAATCCAAGAAAAAGAAGCTATTTACTTGAAACTTGGGACCTGGTGTGTATCAGGTGAGGGTTTCTGGGAAGAGCTAGAAAAAGAAAAGTTAAGGGGAAAAGTTGTATAATTTTATCTAGATTAAAAATATTAACTATATAGTTATCAAAATGATCTAAAAATTTGATAAGCATAAAACAGTATATGGGAGGATTTCACAGATTTCAACAATAGCTTAGAACTTTGTGGAACTTTTTGCCCTATCCAATAAAATAAGGTATTCCCAAAGTTTGTATTACTGATCTGAATTTCTACAACTCAGTCTTTACCCTGTAAGACAACTTTGAATTAGACACTTTTTAGAACAATCTCACCACAGCTTCTTTAACGGGAGCACGGCAACTCCATGCACAGACATTGTGACATGCAGGGCCCTTGAAGTGATATTACAATTCACAGGAAGCACGCAGCTTCCTGGTACAATAGCTTTCATTTGAGGTTTGCAATAACAAACGCAACACACCACAGAGTTTTTAAAGATAACATGTATGCAACCAGTGAGAAAATTGAGGAATGTCACTATCTACCAATCCTGATGGCCAAAGTTCTAGCCCTTAACTCATGAGATAACTCATTCTATGTGGTTCTTTCTAACCTTTACATACATGCCATGGTATACTTATGATATATACACATATGTGCACACACACACACACACACACACACACACACACACACACACACATCCCAAATACAAAAACACTAAAAATCGTCATGCTTTCAAAGACTTTTTGTCTAAACTTAAGACAGTGAAAGTTACATCCCACATAGAGGTAGATATTTCACCCATCTTTGTAGTTACAAAAAGTAAGCCCCATACATAAGTTCCACTCTGGTCAATACAGTGGACAGGGCTCTTCCCTCTGCTGCAGGAGAGTGTGACTAACCCTAAAGTCATTGGAAATTGTACCTGTCCTTTCATTATCTGTGAAGATGAAAATCAATGTAAGTGAGGCTTATTAAACAACTTCAGTGTTCTCAGCCTTTGAAAGGACATCGCTGGGTAAAGATGGATGATGGAGTATACAGTTCACATTCATTCAGAGCATAAAGGCTTGGACTGACAGCAAACAAATCAATGGCTAATCCCAGGCAGCTATCAGAGGAAGGAAGCCAAGGTAACTGTCTCTTCAGGACTAAATTGCAGCCTTGAAATCTTTTATGGAATAAAGTGAGTGTAGAAATACAAAGAGATGGTTTCATTATTGACAGTGAACACATACACATCATAATCTGAAGAGAAACACTTTTTCTGATAATTCTTTTTTTTTAAGAAGAATAGCACTCCCAAGAGCTAGAAAGTAAGAGTGAAATGGTGATCAAAAACCTCACACTCACAAATAATACTAATAATAAATATCTTTACATTTGTAAATTCCTTTTAGCATTTAGTTTTGAATATGTTTAGCTTTCTTTTGCTTATCAGTCCAATTATTGGTTTCTTGCTGCCTCCTTTATCTTTAGAGCTTGAAGCTCATTCATCACATGCTTCAAATTGTGTTATTCTAGATGACAATTGAGTTCACAATGTAAAATAATGTCACTGTTCTCAGGTATTAAGATTTCAACATTAGGCTATGATCTGTGTATAACTACTTGCATCCTGAGTGCATTGTGTCATTTATAAAATGCATTATAAGTTTATACAAATAAGACATGGTCACAATCAAAATGAAAGGGAATGGGATAAACTGGTAAACTATGTTTATGGGAGGCTAAAAGCTCCTCAAAAAATTAAAGCATTAAGTGGATTACTCTACAGGGGATGATAAAATATTTTAATGCTCTTTCATAAAGTACTTGTTTTCTGTTTTCATATTGAGCACTTCCTTCAGTTTCTGCTTTAAAGTGTACTTGAAAAAGATCACACCGTATTTTTACATGAAGTATTTGAAGAAATAATTTTTAGCTAGTTTGTAAAAACAAACAATTTAGTAATTCAAAGGCATTATTAAGATTGTGAGCGATTTTGATTTTGTTCTTTTGTATAATCTAGTAACTCAATTTGTTCTCCTTCCTTTTAGCTATAATTGTCATCCAAATAGTCCATATCACTTCCAACTGAAGAAACCTAAATAAAGAAACTGAAATCAGATTTATTATCTCCCAGTTTCTTCCTGCAGTAAACTCTCCAGTACAAAAGCACAATAAAACAATATATTGCCACAACATTTTTTATGATCCATGATGATTTCATTTTCAAATATGAAGAACATGGGGGGCGGGTCCCAGTACACAATTTGAATCTAAGTAAGTGGCAATATATCAACCTGTGACTAGGGCATCTCTAAGTACATCACTAACTGTGGGGTTCACTCTAGATCTCTGCGGTCCTGGCTTAGAATAGCGTGTTGCAAATAAGCATAGTCCTGGCAAGATCAGTGAGGAAATAAGCCAGGAGAAGATGGAATCAAGAACTTAAAACAGGGTAATTAAGAGCAAGAAATAGAATTTTCGGGCATATTGGTTAGCACCCCATGAGCTCACTGAATCTAAGCCTCAGGTCAAGTTACTTCAGACTTCAAAAGCATATCTACATTCACTCTTTACATGTTGATTTCACAGCCCTGAAGAATACACAAATAAAGGCCAGTATGATGACTCAATAGGTAAAACTTCTGTCCCTGACCTAGAACATTAATTGTGGAAGGAGAGACAAAAAATGGTTTGCTTTGACTTAAGGTTCTTTCGATAAGGTAGAACCCGTACGTAACACTGCTTGGTGGACCTGACAAGAGAGAGCCCAGGGACACAGGGTAAAACCAAAAACCAACTCCTACTGGGGCTGTTTTTGTTTGGTTGGTTGGACTTGTTTTCTGTTTGTTTCTTTGTTTGTTTTGCTTTTTAACTAGTAATATAGTAACTCCTGATGGCATTATGCTATATGCAAATGTCAGTGCCTTGTTCAGTCCTCATCAGGGAAGCATCCCCTGCCCCCCTGCAGCAGATGGGAATGACTACAGAGACCCAGCAAAGAATTGCAGACCTTGGAGTACTCAGCACTAAATGGGAACAAATCCTTCACTTCAGAGCTCAGGTCTGTAGAAGAGGACAATCTGTATAAGAGCCAGAGAGTTGAAAGGACACCAAGACAACAAAGCCTTCTAAATCAACAGGATCAATATAGTCCTGAACTCACAGAGACTGTGGCAGCCTGCACAGGCCTGCATGGTTCTGGACCAGATGGGGTCCGTGAGCTATAATGAGAAGTGGACACAAGCCCTCATCCCTAACCCCAAAGCTTTCTCCAAACAAAATGTACTTTCAAATGAAAAACTAATTTTCTACAAGAAAATCTCATTGGGGAAACAATTTTATACTTGTACCTGTTCCATTTGTTCCTATACTTGTACCTATGAGTATACCAAGACCTAGATCTCTATCTATCTATCTATCTATCTATCTATCTATCTATCTATCTATCTATCTATCTATCTATCATCTATCTATTGATTGATCTATCATCTATCTATCTATCATCTATCTATCTATCATCTATCCATCGATCTATCTATCATCTATCTATCTATCTATCTATCTATCTATCTATCTATCTATCTATCTATTTACCTACCTATCTATCTATTCATCTATTCATTTTTATTGAACATTTAGGAATTTTATGTAATGAACTCTGAATACATTCGCTTCCCAGCCCTCCTATGTTTCCACCCCACTAACAGAAATGATATAGAAAAAAACTGACAAGCCTATTTTTTCTTGCCTTTTAGTCACTGGAGCATGATCAAACTATGCATGGACAGTGCTTTAAAGAAAATTGAGTGTCTCCCACTCTCCTGCTCCCAACCCCTGCTAGAAGCCAACAATTGTGGAGAGCTATACTTCAGTATCCTTATCACAATTTTTAACAGCTCTCTTCAATGACTTTCTGTCCTTCTGTCCACCTACTCTTATAAGAAAGCTGCTTCCAAATGGCATGGTCTATTGTCTTTGAACCATCTGGCTCCTGAAATTCCTCCTCATCTTTATAGGTGTCAGGAGGTGTCCAAGACTGAAGCAGCAATGTATGAGTCTGCATGAGTCTAAAATCTTGTATATATATATATATATATATATATATATATATATATATATATATATATGTGAGTGTGTGTGTGTGTGTGTGTGTGTATGTATGTATGTGTGTGTGTATATATATATATATACATTATATATATATATATACATTATATATATATATATTATATATATATATATATATATATATATATATATATATATATATATATATATATATAATGGTTAGTGTCTTGAAGTTTTAGAGGAACTACTAATAGTAGAGGTGACTGTGACTCTTAGTCTTCTGTCTGGTGACCCTTTTCCTCCTACTGGGTTCCCTTGCCCAGCATTGATGTGAGGCTTGGGTCTGGTCTTACTGCATCTCGTTTTGTTGATGTCCACTTGATTGTTATACCTGGACAGAGACTCCTTTCTGGGGTTGGGCAGAGCATGGCTGGGAGGAGTCGAATGAGGAGTAGCTGCTGTACAGATGCGTTGTATGAGAAAAGAATAAATAAATAATTTAAATCTCTACAAGAAGAAAAGAAAAGAAAAAGCAGAGTTTGATGCTTTCCCTGCTGTCATAGGAAATTCTGTCTTATAATATTGTGTCAGGGTCACACACACACACACACACACACACACACACACACACACACATATAAACATATATATATAATATAAACATGTATGCATTTATTATTATATAGTATAAGTATATATTGCATAAGATATAAATTATATATACATATTATGTATTTTAGTCCAGAAATCTTTTGTATAACTTCCAGTTTAAATAACCCAATAAGTGGTATTTGCCATGACACCTGGACCAAACCATACTTTATCTGTTTCTACTCTGGCAATGTAGATAGTCACTTGGTTCTATAAATGGGACAGCATAAGGATGAAGCAAAATTTAAGCATCTTATCAATAGGTTGGTACTTGGCTCAGCTTCTATCCAAGAAAACGAAATTTTTACTTCTTAATCAATGAACTGGTGATGTTATAGATTGCAGCACTCTCCTAACGGAATTGTGACACAGAGAATCACCAAGGCAGGAGCAGTGAGCTGTAAAACTGGGCACACAATTTCTAATGCTATAGACCTACTGTGTGAATAGATTACAGGCACACACCCATGCATGCACAGCCCCCCACACATATACACACTAACGTGTACACATACACAGAGAGACACACACTTGAAACTGTCTTCTCAGACATTTTTGATGGTAGCACAGTTGAAACATTTCTGTGCTAATCAAAACCATAAGGTATCTTTCTATGATTGACCATGGATGAGATACTATCACATTGGTAATTTTCATTCTGAGTTTGAGGTTCCATCTGCACTGGACCAGGACACCAAAAAGAAAAACAGGTTTCCACCAGTGCTGGACATCCTCTGGAGAAATTCATGTGCACTTTTATGCTTTGGGGAGCATGTGATACCCTTTTTGTTTATTCCATTATTGTTGTCTACATCAAATCACATCACAGGATACTGATGGTAAGTCCAGGAACAATATATACTTCACATTCTTCCTCTCTTGAAAACTTCACCTAGGAACACATTTCATGGAATCTTTTCCAATATAACCTATTCAAGCATTCCTTAAGCTTCTGTAAGAAAGGTCTCTCATTATACCAGTAAAATGGAATGGGAATGTTAAGCAGTTACACACATCATGTTTAAAATATCTTCTGAATAGATACATAAATCTTATGTTAAAGAATGATAGACTGAATGTCATTCTTGTAATTAGAATTTTGAAATTTTTAAGAAACTAAACACTTAATATTTGGTGTTTCAGTATGGGAGTTGTGAAAGGTTTGATTGGTGGATAATGTCTTTCTTACCATGAGGTTGCAACTAGCTGAAGATAGCAGTGTCTGGAATCAATGTGAGAAAAGGCCTTTAGTCCAGGGAGGGCACATTTTCCCAATGTAGGAAAATGCCAAGGCACTGAGGTGGAGAGGGTGATTAGGGGAGAGTACACCTTCATGAAGGCAAGTGGAGAAGGATGGGTGATGGGAGTGGGCTGGGGGAAGGATATAACATTTCAAATATAAATAGAGAGAGTAATAAAAAAAACTCTTAATGTTATCTGGCCACAGGCATCTGAGATAAATAAACATATAGTTATTAGGTAAATGCAAAATGGGCCAATCAATTACAGTATTAGTTAAATATTATCTTTTGAATCATCTTGTACTAACTGGGTTAATACACTTACTACTCACTACAAAAAATATCTGTGCTGAGATTTGGTATTTTGTCTGGCATTGTAATGCTAAATACTGGCCCCCGAGTCCCAGTTGCCCCAAAGTAGGAGAGAATTTGCACATATACCCATGTGATTCTATGTGCCCATGCCCCCATTCTGGCTCTAAGTTTTTCCTAATTGGTATATACTCTAAGGTTTTTCCAGAGCAAATGGAACAGACTCACTTCTGTTAAACTTATTTACTGCTTATCATGACACTAAAAATTTCAGAGACCAATGAGGTAAATGCTCAGGAAAGATAAATCAAGGTAATTTACATAAGTAGGTAATATCTATGAGAAAATTCATAGAAATCCAGGGCTCAATAAGTTGTGCATTTAAATACAATTTTAAAAAATCTATTTCAAATCATGTAAGGAGAATACTTCAATGGCTGAAGAGATTGCAGTAATACAGATACTTATATGACAATTCATTTTACTTAAATATGAATACCAGTTTAGAACACTGATTTAACAAGACATACCTAAAATAAATCCAAATCTGGCTTTTGAATTTCCATAGGTCAATCAGAACTACTACCTCATTCAGTAAAACATTTTATCAGGAAAATGCATATTTGAAGTATAATGGTATAGAAATACAGTCCAGGTTTCAAAAGGATCAATGTTTTATCACACTTAGGTTACCATGACAATTATATAAAAGAAATAACTACTGATGTGTGAGTGTGTGTTTGTGTTGTGTTTGTGATGTTGGAAACTGATCTTAAGACCTCATAATTATTAGTCACCTGTTTAGCATTGATCTAGAAGGCAAGCAGTCTACTAACTTCTTTAGCTATATTTTATTGGCTACATGGTGTGTATCTACCAGTACAATATCATTCACATATTTTCTGATGCAAGATGATTCTGGAATCTGAATTGTGTTTTGTTTTGTTTTTAATCAAGTTCTCACTGTAGCCACTGTGAATATATTATATAATTCAGTCTGGGCTCAAATTCATGGCAGCCCTCCTTGATTAGCCTCTGGGGGTAGGAGATTGCAGGGTTAGCCATTCGGTTCAGCCTCACAATTGCATCTTAAGTTACATTTAATGGTAGATCCCCATTTTGCATCTTTTCCTCTTTGTGTCATTTTATCTTCTGCTCTTCTGCACATTGCTCTATGAGAACTAAGCAGCTGTATACTATAAGTGGTTAATTACGTATGTGCGGCTTTGCTTAATGGTGTTTTTAAGATCTCATTTGCATGTAATGGAGAATGAATTTATTTTCTACTTTAGAATTTAATAAGTGTTAACTCTTTCAAATTAAATGGCTCATAGAAAATAACATGAGATGTAAGGATTTTAATGTGGCAGTGTATTTCCTTATTTCTTAAGATTCAAAATATCAGATTACCAATTTGAGTCTGAAAAATGGACATAATTATCAAACTATTCTAATTTCCATATATCATATTAATTTTGCTTATATATTTGTTGATATAAACGTTGAAAGGTCACTTATATATAATGGACAAAATACTGTAAATCAGATAGGAACTTCATTTGAGTATGGTACTAGAAATATATTCAGAATCTGTAACTGAGCACACATATGTGTGCATTCACACACATACAGAGATGAAAATAAAGGTGATAAACCAATAGGTATTATCTTATTTCAAGACGCCATGGGGTTTTAGTTATTTTAAAGAGAATATATCCTTTTGTGGATGCTTCAAATCTCAGAAACCACAATTACATTCAAAAGGAAATAAAAACAATGCTCACCATAATAGTAACAAGCAAAACAGGATGAGAAACGAATTAAATATTTATAATTCAAGCCCCGCACAGTTCATTTCTGCTTCTAGCATTCGAACAATTTGCATATACTTGCAAACTTCACATTCTTAGAAGAAAGACTTTCTGAAGCTCTTCACGTGGCCACATGTTAAACAAGCAAATTACAAAAGAAAAACATGTACAGGGAAAATCGCATAAATAGAAAAAGAATATTTTAACACAAATTATTTTGCATTTAGTGAATGCTGCATCAGATAAAACAGGGTGGCTCTTGCCCTTGTCTTGCAACCAGACACTGTTGAGTGCACTATGAAATAAGAAACTGGAACCTGCTAACAAATGCAAGCCCTGGCCAGGGGACAATCTGTTAACAAATGTAAGCCCCAGTTAGCCGGGGGAGTCAGCAGTATTTGTTTTTGTTTTGACATGTTTTATTCTCCTTCTGTTATGCAGAAGCACAAGATGAATGCATCAAACATCGACTGCATTGTTATTCATGTTGCAAAAAAAATGTAAAGTAGAAAAATGCTGAAGTAAGAGATAGATTCTTATTCAATTAAGCTACTACTTCAAAAAATGCCAGCATGTGAACTAATACAATTTCAAATTCTCTTAAGACCCGGGTCTAAAATATACAATCCTATGCTTAATAAATGATTGCATTTTCAGTCGGCGTTTAGAAGGCTGTGTTCATCTTCAACTTCCTTAACATATTGTCTTGGGACTGTGTTAAGTATCTTGTTCGTTCTGTTCTGTGTCTTCTGTAATCTATTACTGGGAACAATGGGGCTTATCCTGCCTGTTTACCAGATGACCATAAAGACTCAGAAAACTTCCCCAATTATATTGTGCCTAACAAAACACACCAGGAAACTATAATATAGAATAAAAGGAATATGGAAATTACAGTTGTCAATCCACCGAAAAATCTTTGCATACACATGCATAAATGAAATGACTTTCAGAAAAAAAGATTGCTTCAACACAACAGGATCTCAAAAGGCTAAGAAATACAGTGGAAGCCCAGCTGTCTGACATCTGTCAATTTTATTTTCAAATTTCACATGGGACATTACTTCTGTACAACTGGGAATTTTCAGTTGTGCTCGCTGAGAAATGGGGATATCATTCCTCCCATGTTGCACATTTCTACAACTCCCAAGGTCTCTGCACAGCTTCTGGGAAAGCCACTCACAAACAAATACTGGGTCAGAGTCACCCACACAAGGTGAAAACACTATTATAAATTGTCTCATATTTTAATCTGTTGTCAAATTAAAAGGTTGGTTTGGGTTTTCACTGGCCTCATCTAAGGAGTGCAATCTATTTCACAATGGATTATAATGTTTTTTTTTTTTTTAAGTTCTTAAGGAACATTAATGAGTCAAATTTAAGATAAGGAGAATAGGTTTTAAAATGCATAAAGAATACACAAACGTTATTTTTTTCTCTCCCCAGCTATAGATTTCATGACCTTGAGTGAGCAAGTCTGATGGAGAACATTTTTCTAAAAGAAGGTGGAAACAATAGACCAACAATTGGCATAACCTTAAACAAGAGTCCTCTTATCTGTTTCCTTCCTCTAATAGTGTTCAAGCCAATAATAAAAGGAAACGGGAAAATATGAATTTGTAATATAAGGAGAACTTAGAATACAGATCCAATCATATCAATGGACAGGTTAATCTTTTCATTGAATAAGTATAGTTTAAAAAAGTAGTCTGAATTTTATAGAAGATTTTTTTTAATTAAACAACATTATTTTTTAAAGATGAATGTACAGATTTTAAAAGCATCTTGCATAAAACTACGTGAATATATTTTTGTCAGTACTTGGTGTTTTTTAAAGGTTTGATAGTATGCATTAAAATCGTACTAGTTACAAGAGCATAAAGTACATATAAAACAAAACAACATGGAAATAGTCAAGGTTTTCTTGGTGTGTAAAGATTAAACATAAAGATTAATACCAAGGATTGCCACAAGGCTGCATTCTTAGCTCCTGAATTATTACCGACTTAAGGTCTAGGTGGTAAGCATTCTTGAAAAATAGTACTACTTGGGAATTATCAGTGCATAAATTTTCATCCTAAATATTTTAGAATTAAATTTTTGAAATAGTAAAATTATATTTTTTCATCTTGGTTTCTTTGAATATTATTTTTTTATATTTATGTGTATGTGTGTATCTGCATATGTCTCTGTGTATTTATCTCTCTTTGTCTCTCTCTCTCTCTCTTTCCCTTTGAGTATGTGTGTGCCCGGTCCTGTGTCTGTCTGTATATATTAGTGTGTGTTTCTGTATATATGTGGATGTGCATCAGGTACTGTAGAGTCCAGAATAGGGCATAAGATCCCCTAGATATGGAGTCAAGGAGGTTGTAAGTAGCTAAATGAGGGTGCTAGGAAGTGAATTCAGGTCCTTTGCAAGAACATCCAGGACTTTTAACTGCCTATCCATCTCTCCAGACTATTAAGCCTTATTGAGAGTATATTATATGTGTACTAAAGTATAAGAATATAAACTCCATTTGGAAAACAAAATACAATCATGTTCTTTCATTCGTGCCTGTGCTATGTTCTGTACCCATCCACTTCTGATTCTGTCCCACCTTCCTCAAACAGTTCTCTTAGAATATTTCTAAACACACACACACACACACACACACACACACACACACACACACACTTATATGTATATATAGATTTGATATATGAGGGAAACCATCATGAAATACTTGTTTATACCAAGCCATCTATGCTATTTATAGAAATTTTAGAGACTGTTACAAATAATGGTTTATAACCAATTACCCTTTTATTTTTAACATCTCATACCATTGAATTAAGTTCATTGTCCCCCATCCTCAGGACTCTCCAGCAATGCCACTTGTTCAGAATCTGTCTCCACAATGTACTGAAAACCATGAAATTAGAGGACCTGTAGCTTGTATTTGCCCTGCATCCTTAGCACTTGGCAGAGCTTTACACCAAGAGGAGAAACAATTACTCAGTAATCCATGGCTCCAGTTGCATATGTAGCAGAGAATAGCATTGTTTGCTATCAATGGGCAAAGGGGTCTTTGGTCCACTGAAGGCACATTCTTCCAGTGTAGGGAAAGCCAAGGTACTGAGGTGGAAAGGGTGATTGGGAGAGGGAGCAACTTCATGGAAGCAAGTGGAGGGAGAGGGGGGATGGGAGCAGGGGAAAGAGGATAAACTTTGAAATGTAAATAGAGAATATCCAATAAAATAACTTAAAAATTAAAAAATTAAAAATAGAAAATAAAAAAAATGTTCAAGGGAAACATAGATGAAGTAGCATCATTGTAGGATTTGTGAGAACTGGTACATGAAAAATAGAGAATCCTCTCTGAATCCAATAGAGCCAAATATACGAGGATGCCCTTTAACATGATATAACACATTAAATAGTTGTGGCTACAAACTCTGACATTAAAAATTTGAGAGAAGTCTGATTTTAATCTTTGAAATGTACTTAAAAATATTCATAGATTAAATTATTCACTGGTGTCAAAAATAGGCATTTACATGTTTCTTTTTTAACACCAATCACAACCCATTAGAGAAATTAGAAAGGTCACAGAAGTGCAGCATTCTTGGTGGCCCCTGAAACTATCAGGCTAAAATTCACTAAATGTTAGTTCTAATATTATGAAAGGCTAACATAAATACTATAGTATGACATATAAAGTAGTAAAATGTAGTATATGAGTTCGTTACTTTTTGTGGTGAAAAAACACTGTGACATAATTAACATATAAGGATGCTTGCAGCTAATTATCACACTGAACACAGGGACCCCAGTGGAGGAGCTAGAGAAAGAACTGAAGGAGCTGAAAGGGTTGCAACATCATGGGAAGAACAACATTATCAACCAGCCAAACCCTCCAGAACTCCTAAGGGCTAAAACACCAACCACAGAGCACACATGGATGGACCCATGGCATATTTAGCAGAGGACAGCATTGTGTGACATCAGTGTGGGAATAAGCCTTTGGTCCAGTGAATGTATGTTTTCCCAGTGTAGGGAAATGTCAAGAGCTGAGGTGGAGAGGGTGATTGAGAAAAAGAGCACCTTCATGGAGGCAAGTGGATGGGGCAGGTGGATGGGATTTGGGGAAAGGGGATAACATTTGGAATGTAAATACAGAGAATACCTAATAAAAATTGAATTAAAAAATAAAATAAATTATAATTTTTTTCTTGGAATGGTCATTCACAATGGTGAGCGTTTTTGAGTAAAATTTATTGCTTGAGTCATTAATTGTTTAAAGAATAACTTTGCTTCAAATCCAAAAACAAAACAACAAAAAAACAAAACCCCAAAAAGAATAACATCAACAAAATCTCAAGTGCCCACATATATTAGCAATGTCTTTAACTAGGTACTATCACCAATTGATGTGTATTTGAAAAAAAAGATTAATTTTCTCCAATCCATTACAGATAGAGGCAACTGGTTTAAGGTATCACATGAATATACAATATCATGCCATGGTAGCCCTCTCAAAAATGTTAGGTCATTGAAAGAAATAGAATTGGAAAATGGATGAAGCCAGCTTGCTTTTATAGATGCTTATGCATATGGAAGTAGGAAGTCAAATTGTTGGAAACAATTATTTCTTTTACCATGTTGGTCTCAGAGGTTGAGTTCATGTTTTTATCCTTAATAACAAGAAGTTTTGCTCTCTGGCCTTAGATTTCTTTGTAAAAATTAAGAGATTGTGGAAGGACTGTTTGTTCTAAACGTTTAATGGTATATAGCACATGTATTATCTTCATAGTTATATTTCAAATAGATTTTTAAAATGAAGCATGAGGACAGTGGTTAGAGTGTGCTATGCGATCTTCACATAACAGTGTGGATAAAAATAGATCAAACACAAGTCAAAGAATTGCTATGCAAGATGGAAAATTGAGCCTCTATCTGAGAAGCATATATAAAAATGACATCACAGAATATAAAGTGATCACTCAAAAGCATATTATAGACAAATGAATACTGGTAAATAGTCTTCTCCTTTGTCATTGAAATTGGACATGGGCAGAGAGGAAAGCCATGACAAAACAGAATGATAGGCAAAAATGTGGCCCTAATTTGTTTAAACATACTCTCTGGGGTAATGAATCAAGGATTTATGTGATATACCATAGAAATACAGACACAAAAGTCTCAATATATCATCTAGTCAATTAATGATCAACATGTTCTAAGTGTAAGCAACAGGATATTACAGGGAAGAAAAGAAAGAATATTGTTTTCTATGAACCCTGCAAAATATGTCTTACACTTCAATTTTTTTTAACTCCTAAAGGACATAGATTAGATACACGAAATATCAAATATTCATAACATTAAAATAGTTAAGTAGCAGAAAATATGGAATAAAAACCGTATGTCTATACACACCTCTAGCATGTTGTTATAAAATGCTATGTTAACAGTAAACTTTGGAGATTGTTATGAATGTTCTTGTTTAAGCCAATTTGTGCTGACTTAACAAAACATATATTTGTTGTCTCACAGAAAGTAGAAAATTTTCTCCTCATGCAAGATGAGGGGAAGAGCAAGATCACAGCACATGCAGAGTCAGGGTGGGTTGGGTCTGTTTCCTCACTCACAGGTCGCTCCTTTTTTCTGAGAGACAAAGTTGGTCACCCATTTACAATTTCACTAAGTTCATGCAAAAGAACTTTCAAAGTTTATTTCCAAGAACACACTCGCCAATAGCATCCCATATAGGAGCTGATTCAGTTTATAAATATTAGAGAATACAAATGACTATATCATAGCAGTTATGAAGAAAAAGACAAACATGGAGAATATAGCCTAAGGCAGGGTCGGGAGATCCCACGTCTGAGATGGGTATTGTTTGTACTTTGTGGAGAATTTCCATAGAAAGATTAAAAGTCCTATATAAACATTACATACTAACAATTTGAAAGTATCTCTGTACAATGACATTGTCAGGTCTCAAGCATACTTCTCCCTTACAATTAATACTACAATGCTTACAAGCATTGATAACAAAATGACCATTCCATGTGTAGACTCAAATCTACTTTGTGTTTCCTGTTTTGAAGTGTTCTTTAGTTCTTGGTAAACTATATTTTACCACCATCAAAAGAGAACATAGAAAAATATGACAACAGAAAAGAAACTACACTATAAAATACATAACTACTATATGATATAAAGCTGGCAATGTTGGCTCGGTTTTAAAAATTACTTTGGTTTGTGAATAAGCTACATATTTTTTATAAATGAAACACTACTGGTATAGAAAATATTTCCTTTGCACAAAAATATGTGATGGCAGGAAAGGGAAGACACTGCATCAGATGATAAAGCACATGTATTAAACCAAGTTTTCTACAAAGAATCATCTTTCTCTCAATTCTGGGGTTTTGTCTAAAAATGACTAGCTATCGATAACTAAAAATGAGTGAATAGAGATTAATAAAAAGACATAGATTTTTATACTAGCAAAGATGTTCTCAACCGAAGATGAAATATCTCCAAAAAGATTCCCACTATCATATTTCCTTACCGTCTAAGATCAGGCTTTGAGAAGTTTGCTTCTATATTTAATGTAGAAGTTATGCTTAAATAAAACATGACTGACTACCCTTAATCACTCTTCTACTTACTTTTGGATATATTCTTCAGAATCCTCTGAGGATGAAGACATTTTTATGCCTCAGTTCTGAAAAATCTGCTAAAGGCATATGAGCTGAAGTCTTCATTCTGAAGCGGTGATGAAAATAGGGACTTGGGAGGAAAAGCTGGATTATGAAGGCTCTGGCTTCATCAGTGTCCCAATCCATGGAGAGATTTGTAGCTACATGAATGAAGGTGGTGCAAACCGTGATGAAAATAGGGACTTGGGAGGAGAAGCTGGATTATGAAGGCTCTGGCTTCATCAGTGTCCCAATCCATGGAGAGATTTGTAGCTACATGAATGAAGGTGGTGCAGACCGAAGTCCATGAATATAAGATTCACACCCCTTTCTCCTCCTCTCTCATCTTTCTTTTCTCTTGCCTCCTGTCTAATTTGCAGTGGTCAGCTTTTATGCATTGTATGTTCCTAGCCACAATCTTATACCTCAACAGACACACAGAAACAGTGAAGTGAATTAACATGGACTAAAACAAGACACACCTAATTATGAGTTGACTTCTTCTGACATTTTTTTCCCCATGGTAAAACTCAAATACCAAACCCTACAATACAGATGTCACAAAAGTCTGGTATTGCTATCACCACGTTTTCATTGAGCACAGTGGAGATTTGTGTTTGGCTTACCTCAATCAGATGATACAACAAAAACAGTCTTCATACAACCTCGCTTGTCTTATTTCACTTCTGTATGGGGGAGAAACTCATCTTCCTAAAATTTATGATTAAGTACCAATATCCGTATGCAGAGTGGGTTTATCTATTGACACCCAGTATCTGTCCCAACTGATGTTGAAAGGAGAGTCTTTCCACTAAACATGACATATTCTGAAATAGTTTTAAATTAACATAATATCCAAAATCTATTCTTTATTCTTTTCTTTTTTTCAAGACATGTTGTATCTTTAGAGGAAGAAAAAGCAATCTGTTGGGACGAACTATTCATTCTCCACCTGCCAGACCTCAACACTTTAAGGCAAATTCTCACCTGCTCTGATGTATCTTAAGCAAGCATATATACCCTGACTTCTTTCATTTTGCTAGCAGTATAAAAGTTACTAGAAAGCATGTGAAGTTGCAATTGCTATATGACATAGCAACATGTAGGCTTAATCACTGGCTTTATGAAGCCTAGATAATTCATCCCATGATTCTCATTTAGTTTTCTCTTCACTTATTTCTGAAAGTACAGACATAAGAAATATTGGAATCAAATTTTCGAACATATAACGTAGACTAATAAATACAGTTTTCCAATATTTCTTAGTTTGAAAAAATCTAATTTATCAAATGAATTTATATCAGTAAATTCTCACTCAACAAAATGTCCACACAATAAACTCAGAGCTAACTGATATTGATATAACCTTCCCTTCTAGAAAAAACAAATTGTCCTGTAATCCATCCCTTATAAGATATTCATAGCTACCTATGGCCATTTGAAACCACATGGATCCGGGTCATCCTTTGGTCTCTCCATCTTGTTTTTTTCCCACCCTCTCCTATCTCTCCTTCAACTCAAAAACTGCCACTGCCTTTTTTTTTCACTGCCTAATCACAGGTCTTACCTTGTGATCTTCTGCCTGGGATATTTCTGAATTACCTGAGCTGAGAAAGCAGAATTTGTTTAAATAATTCAGATCATGTGTGGTTTTCAATGCAGTTTATCTCTTCATTTGCACTAATTGCCTTTTTATGTGTACTTTTATTTTCCTGCTAATTCAACTACAGTTGCAGCACTACTTTTCCTAAACTGATGTGTGAATTTTCATTGTTTCAGCTTTTAAAGCCTGACAATTTTGCTCATGAGAATCTGTAATGAGTCATGTTAATGTAGCTGTGATTCTCTATCAAAGATTGGGGAACCTCTCCCTAGATATTGGTCCACACATTTTCATTTTTCTGAAGAAACAGCATACCCTTGTCTGGAGCTTCTCAGCGGTGGAATGAAATTAGATTGATCAGGACAACGGCGGATGAGCAGAGTCTCTTAATATACTAATAAATTCAAAGGCTTGGAAAACATCAAAATATACTGCTATATAAGAGGGCACTGCAAATTTACTAAACTAGTCTCATAAAAAATGAAAGAGAATTTACTTTCCCTAAGGATACACTTTTCTCAACACTCAGAAAAGTCTAGAATATAAAAATGATTTTGATCTTCAATTCTGTATCTCAATATTCAACAAATCACATTTCTTTAGAAGTGTAAGTTATTATTATCATTTTTATTTTTTTAATTCTTTTTTGATCAACACCTACTTCTCACTTGGATTTGTACAATAGAAAATGTTTGAGTCGATATGATCCAGTTCTATTGTCTTTGTCATATTTTTATTGCTGTGATAAGACACCATGACCAAGGCAAGCTTTAAAGGGAAGAATTTATTTGGGGCAAACAGTACTGGAGAGTTTAGGATCTAATCATATCATGACAGAGAACATGACAAAAGGCAGGCAGGCAGGCATGACATTGGACCAGTAATGGAGTGTGTACATCTTAATCCACAGCACTATAAGAGAGAACCACCTTGGAATTGCATTACTCTTTTGAAACCTCAAAGCCTTCCCCCATTGATATAACTCTCTTCAACAAGGCCAGATCTCCTTTATCTTACCAGTTTCCCTGCATAGAGACCAAGCATTCAAATATATGAGCCTATCAGGCCATTTGTATTCTATGTATCACACCTTCAGTATTTTATAGTGATCAATTATCTAGATTTAAAAAAACCAAAACTTTATAATATATGAGGTATTTTGATCATAGATGACATAAGTATATATGTGTTTATATACATAAATATTATATGCAACTTGTATATATTTTATAAACCTGTATGTAGACCATCCAAATATTTGTATATGTAGATATCTCTACATATGAAAGTCGTGTATATTATAGACTTAATACACACATACAACACAATCACACAAGGAAGTCTTATACCTTACCATGATAATGTGGTTGTAGAAATACCTTACATGGGGCCATGGGGAACAAAAGTGTCAAGTAATGTCACAAAACAGTGAATCATGAAATACTGATAGTCAGTACATGATTAACTGTGGAAATGAGAATTATAAGTAATATCTGTGTCATACAGTAGAAATCCAGCATTAGAGAGTTTTTCCTTGTGGGGATCAATGTGACAATTATTCAGTTAATAACTAACTATCTGGGAGAGCCAGGAAGGCAGTACAGTTTAACACTACTCAGGATCCAGCGTAGTGCTTCTGACTTCTGTGACTTCCAAATTCACCTTCACATCTTTCATTTATCTAATATTGTCGTGTTTAGTATGTAGTCACTGGGTTGTAAGTTACTTAGTTTATGTAAACATTGATAGGGTTCTGAAAAAATAGGGATACAAAAACATATATAGGTTTTTCAAATAAATTCTGGGCTATGCTAAGTATGTTTTCTTTTGCCATTTGTAAGCACATAGTCAAAGGTTCATGTTCATATGCTTTTTCAGTTCTTCCCAAAGTTTTAAAAAGACCAAACTCTGTGGGTTAAGGAAATGATTAAAGGATAAATGCTTGCCACACAAGCATGAAAGCCAGAGTCCTGACCTCCAGCATGTACATAAATGCTGGTCCAATATGGTGGCCCACTTGTATTCCCTGTACTTGGATGATGGAGACAGAGGATCTGAAAGGGCATGCTGGTTAAACAGACTAGCCAAATAAATAAATTCGAAGTCTAACAGGAAACCCCACTTTAGTGATCAAAGTGGAGGGTGATCAAGGACGTATGTGTTTTAACATCTATGTGCACTCAATATATGTTTTTGTGCACTATTTAGTCCCTTCTCCATAATACAGACACATGCACATGAAAAAAAAGTGAAAATTTGGATTGAAAATAGAAACTCTAGAGAACTTTTTTACTTTGCATGATTATAAATCAGTTCATGTTAAGCTCATCTGCCCAAAAAATTTACTTTGGTAAGACTACAGTTAGTTATTTAGTGGTTAATCTTGTTTTAAAGATGTGGAAACTTATTTAAATGTTTCTATAACTTAGCTCCTCAATTAAATAATTTGTATGTGATGAAGCTATCAAAGCAGAGTCTTGACTAACAAGTGCTAAAACTGCTTCACAGCCTTCTAGTCTACCCAGCTCTGGCTCCATTCAACAGCTCAAAACAATGAACAAATGCAGTCATTTGGTATTAAAACATCTAGAAAAGTAAATAAAACACGATGTATTTATGAAATCTTGGGCATTGTGTTTTCATTGCACTTTTAATGTTTCCCTCACTTGTGAAATATTTTGTCAGTTTGGAAGAAGTAATAAAAAACACTAAATCTTAATATCTGAAAAATTAAAATTCAAATATCACCTTAAAAATGTCTATTCCCCCTGCTGTATGATGGGGCTACCACACGGGTACTCAGGCATACATTTCATTTCAGAACATCTGTAATTTTCCCAAAGCATAATAGAGAAACATCATTTTCTGATTGTGAGGCGTGAAGAAGAAAAAAACCTGAGTGATATTTTCTTATTGCTTTTGGAACTGCATTTATTGAACAAGACTTCATTTTAAATGTTGTCTATTTGAGAGTGCAATATAGATACACAGTTGCATGTTTGTGTACATGTGTACATGTAGGTATATATGAACTTATACATAAGCATCTGGAGACAGAAGGTTGTTGATGAATGTTGTTCTTAGTCAACGATCTGTCACTGAAAATCGTTTGTAGGACTGTCTGATGAGCAACACAGATCCACCTGTCTTTGCCACACTGTTTCCTAGAGGCAGGGTTACAGGTGTGCCTATGAAATTGAGATTTCATGTGTGTCCTGGGAACCAACTCAGGTCTTCTTGCTTGTCAGAAACACCTCCCTAGACACTTATGTATCATATTTAAACCACTGAGATCCTTGATATCCTAAAACTTTACAACTGAATTCTATACCTGACTTTTTCCTAGTCACTGTAATGTATCTTTCCTTAACTTTCTGAAACCCATCATGAGCAAATCATAGCCAAAAACAGAAAGGAAAAGAAAACTGGAAAAAAAGGACAATAAAATATTTAAAACAGAAAGGCTAACAAAATCACTTTTAATTTATTTTTTACTCGGGAGACATCAAATCTATTAACTGTCCTCCCAACTCAGGAGGGAAGGCATCATTTCCTTGTTTCACAAAGCTTTTGGCTAAGAGAGTTAGCATGCAAAAAAAATAATAATAATAAGATTGCGGCTTGATGCTAATTAAGTAGTATTCTTAGCAGTATCATGGCCTTTTGGTACCAGTTAACTAAGTAGACATTGCCATAAAGATAACACAACTAATCATGGAATCCCTGCGCCATACACAATTACCCACTGTGTAATACGCATTAAATCAGAAAGAGGAATATTAAGTGAGAAGAGCCTGCAGTAGTCCACTCAAAACTCTGTGGTAAAGAAAGAATGAAAACATAGCTAAGAAATGAAGTATTCTCATGGGTTTTAAAGACAAAGTCCAAATGTTGAACACATTTTTAAAATGTAAAAATTTCGATGTCATTACAAACCAAACAAACAAACAAACAAACAAACAAAAACCTCAAATAGCAAAATGAAGAAATAAGTAAGTAAGCAAATAAATAAATGAGCAACGCAGGGAATCAACGTGGGTGTCATTGCCATTTTTCTTTCTCACAGCCTGCATCATAAATGCTAGTCAGCTGGACTGTAAGGCTCACAGTCCGAGTATTCATAGACACCTGGCCAACATGTCAGACAATCTTATAGAGGAGACAAAATGAAGTCCACCATCTTGACAAAGGAAAACTGGACACATGACTAAGCAATCTGTATATACTTACATAATGAGTGGCCCATGATCCTAATCCACCATGTCTTCTAGCTTCTTCCTTGTTGCAAAAGTCAAGCATTGTGCTTCTGGACTTGAGCACTCAGAATACACAGAGGCAGGATGGTCTTGTGTGTCCCGATATAAGAGAAATATCATAAAGCAGCAATTTCTCTTATTATTTGAGATAAACTTGAAATTGCAAAGAAAAGTGTATTTTCCCATATTCTGGTAGTTTGTAAAACATCAGTTAATAATAGTAACACTCCGGTGAAAGTAAATTGGTATTTACTCTTGTTGCTTCTCAATAAGGATCTTAAGAATCAAATGGGCTCTGTAGCTATTGTAATATGAAGCATGAAAACCTTGCAGAGATTTAAAGGAATGGTTGTTTTAGGCTAAAGGTGGTAGGGATTGACAGTTCATTGAATGTATAAATGCACATAATTTTATTGTAGCAAAATCAAAGGACTCAAAGTCTGCTGAAGTTTTACAAAACATTTAGGGTTGGATAGGAATAACAACCATTCTTCCATAACAAGTGAAAGAGGAATCATCTCTCAGATAACATGCATGAGGCTCTTCATGTCCAGAAGTAAACCTCATCTTTATTACAATGGGAATAGAATCAGAATCTGAGAGACGTCTAAAGAGAAACAGTGAATTAAGACTATAGTCATAAGCTGTACCCTAGTAACTATTTCTGCCAAGCTAAGAGTTTGGGGTGAGAAATCGAACTAACTTTTTATTCCACATTTTCTTCTTCCTTTTCCTATTCCTTCATCATCTTCATTCACAATGACCTAATGTTAGGTAGGCATCCATTAAGCCCTATCTCACATTCAATGCACATCACCAGTTTGTACTTTCAAGTCCTCATTAGAAGAGCAATGGGCTCTGCTGTACTTATTCTTCCTCATCATGCATGCCTCCATTATAAACCCTTATCAAGTAAATGTCGTATAACATGGGCAACAGAAACAAGTGGTTTAAGGGAAAACTCAGAACATTTGGTCTGAATGTGAATCTCATGGAAGGAAATACTGATGCTGCCCCTGGCAGATGACTATCCATGCTTCCTCCAAGGATGAGAAGTGCATATTTTCTCTAACAAGTGTAAACGTCCAAATTTCATGTGAAATTAGTTGAAACTTTTAAACTTTGAAGAGTAATTTGTGCTCCTTCTTTCTCAGACATGAGTGAGATGTATCACCTTTTGATACAACTCAAGGAGGAATGACAGGATCTGTCTACATCTATGAATGTGAAATTCAACCCTTATGATAGATTAAAGAGTGATCAATGCCATTTTGTGATCAGTGCCATTTTTTTTGATCAAAGCCAATTTAACCAAGGCCTTTATCTTTTGATAAACTGAAAATGTAGTCTTTCTTAGATTGCCAGCAGACATTTAAAAACATTTTTTGACTACTTAAAGGAATATAGATTATTTCTTATGCCAATATGTACACAGTATACACTCAAAAATACTGATCAGATGTCTGCTGATGTGCTTATTATAGTATTAAGATTCCAATAGTGCATAATTTTCAAAGGTATATATGTTTGTCCCTGGCAACACTGGAGTCTGCCTGCATTATTTAAGGTTTTCTTTTTGTGTAAGGTTGATTTGACTTTCTTGAAGCCATATGATACCTTTGAACAAGGAAACAGCTGATGGGAGATGATTGACCAGGGAAAATAAAAGTCATATGCCAAAAAACATGGTAACACCGAAAGTGCAGAGGAAGAATTGGAGGGGTCCAATCTGCAGAAACACTTGAGGAACCAAGACCCATGGAAAGAGAATAACACCTTCACTTAATCCTTTGCTATGTATCCATTGTATCAACTCTCAGATATCCATGGCACCCCCATTCTGTCACAGCTAACTTCACATTACCTTAAAACAATCCAGGGGCACCTGAAAGAAGGTAAACTCCTCCATATGATTATTCTGTAGGGCATTATTTTAATAAGTGATTAAAAGGGAAAAGCACAGCCCACACTGGATAGTGCCATTTCTGGTGGTGGTCCTTGTTTCTATAAAGCTGGGTGAACAATCCCTGAAGGAAGCCAGTAAGCAGCAATACTTTATACCCTCCACATCAGCTACTTCCTCCAAACTCCTGCCCAGTATGAGCTTCTGTCCTCACTTTCTTCAATAGATAATGATGTAGAAGTGTAAGGCAATTAGACCCTTGCCTCCCCAGCGAGCTTTTGACCATGGTGTTTTATCACAGCAATAGAAATCCTGACTAAAACATCCTCTCATTAAGACAGAAATAACAATATAATTGAATGCCTTGGTGCTCAGACTTACTGTATATGCAACACTCCTCAGATTTACAGAAAATTACAACTCAGAATCTTTGACCTACCATCACCTTGAAAAATGTGTTTTGCATCAAGTACAATTTGTTCATCAGTTTAGCAACTTAAAATCTGGGTTTATTTATAGTTCTCCCATTTTATGTGTCATAACAAAGAAAGAAAGGCACTAAATGGAAGTGTTTCATAAGTTGTTTTTTAATATACCATCTGTACTTTTGTTAAGGTATAAAATACATGCATATTTTAGGCTAAGAGCTTAGTAATTTAAGGTGTATTTCAGAGATTCATTTCTTACAAAAGGTGTGACAAGGTTTCTAAGTAGTCACGATAGTATAACAAAGAAATTTATTCTATGCAATTCTTGGAAAAACAGCTACATTATGCAGTATAATTTACATTTTTATATTTTAATTTATTTTAAATTATGTATCCCTGTGTTTAAGTATGTGCAGTGTATTTAGAGCCCAAATAAGTCATCATATCAGCCAACGTTGGTATTATAGTCAACTGTGAACTGTCCAACTTGGGTGCTGAGGATCCATCTCTGGCTGTCTGCAGCAACAGTATGTGCTTTTTAACAGCAGAGCAAACTCTCCAGCCTCTACCGTAGCTCATTATCACTAAAGGTGATATAAGGTTAATATAAGACTTTATTGATTTTACTTCTACAAATGTGGTGCTTTGAACTACTCTTCAACGTTTGTTTTTACTCCAAAGCAATTTTAAAATTGTTTTTCAAATGTTTCCATGATCTCAGACCGTGCTATAGACAGTGCGATAAATTATGTATAAACCATTTTATAAGTCTATTGAGTCTGGTGAGCAAGTCATGCACAAACAGAATCAATGAAATTTCTTAATTTCTTTCTCAGTGACACTAAGATTCATAAAAACCATATAATGGCCTGCCTGAGAAGAAGGGAATCTCTTCCATCTTAAATAAATAGATGTAAAAGCATCATATTCCTGGGGATTACATCATCTCGGATACAATGTGTTGTTTCAGGTTCATAAATTATGAATATATAATTTTCCTTAGTGGTAAATTACATGGATGAGGGAGTGCAGACTGACTTCCCAGTTTACAGTGATTATATGGAATATAGGTATGTTTCAAGCGGCTAGGCACTGGACAGAGCACACGGCTCAAAGAAATGCATGAGTTAACTGCAGTCAGTCTGTCTAGAGCTGTGAGGCATTAGCTTTTCCATGAACAGGGACACTCAGGGCCACATGAGGCTCGTCATTCTACTGCGAGTGGTAGGCATTGTATTGAGTCATGATTTTCATTTTCCTGTCACTATAAAGGTTGAGACATCACTGGAAAGTCACCCAGCAGCTCTTGGGCCAGTTTCCATATTTTCTTTCTGATACTAAGAATGTCTTATTAGGTTAGATGAGGAAACGTGATTACTTTACTGAATGTACAAAAGAAAATAGGTTTAAAAAAGTAATGTTTTCAAAATCTGGCCTGGTCTGTTAATTCACAGCACCTATTGAGCTCACCATGAGCAATGGATTGTAGTTGATGAAAGTTGGCTCAATAGAAGGAAGTGGCACTTTGTGAATCAGGGTGTGTGTCCCACATTTAAAGTAAAGTATGAGCAGCCACTGAGATTAAAGAGACATACAGGAAGAGCAGAGGCGGGCTGTGCAATGACTGACTTCATCTTTGTAAACTCTGTGAAGGATCAGGATCCTCAAACCTTCTGAGAGCTATGTGATTACGGTCAAAGATTGCTTTATCCTTAAAAGCACCAATGTCACATGACTGCAATACTGACAGACTAACAGTTGTCTTAAAAAAGAAAAAAAGAAAAAAACAAAAGTTCAGGCATTTTACTCCAGATGTCAGTTTAAGTAGCTAAATATCAACCATGCTTCTAAGTCTACCAAAGATGTGGAGAAAGAGGACCAGAGAGGTAAGACAGAAGTGTGCTAGGGAAGACTTCCACTAGCAAGCATTTTCAATACACAGCAATCCATACAGGTATCATGAATCATACCTAGGACTGTTTATGTTACCTGTAACTTCATATAAGGAGGCTAATTGTAGGTCAAACAATTCCATTGGTAAGGATTATGTTCTATATTAAGAGAGTGACAGAGGAGATGAAACCCTGATTCATACGGGGGTTTACAATAGGGCTTAAAAGAAACTCTCAAAGTCAACCAAAGGCAGAAAGCATGTTTTCATCAAACAGGCATAAATATTTGCTGACACATGAATAATTAAATGAGATACAGAGAATTTCAAACTTTTCCTTTTAGGCTTCTGCGTGTATCAGACATTATTATCGATCTCCCCGTCCCTGCTACTCTAGAAACACCTACCAAAAAGCAAACAAATGAACCCAAAACTATTCTTCATTTCAAGCACTTGATTCTCTACATGCTTTGACTAGTATTGACTAGAAAGTTTTGTCCTAGCCTGTCTCCCACAGTTTTCCCCATACTTAAAGCCTAGATCTAGAAATGGTCATTATTTGCAATCGTCATTAATTGATCAAATTGTGAAGCTGAATGTAGAGTTTCTACCTAGTAATTATCTAATATTAAGTGGGAAAACACTTTCCATGTGTGGGCGACACACACTCTGCCAAGAGCACGCCCCATTTTTAAATTGTGTTATTTACTTACTTTCCAAATGTTGCCCCCTTTATTCCCTCTCTCTTTAGGAAGCTCTCTAATTACCTTGGTTTCTCACTGGTCTCTATTGCCAGGGACCAATCTTCTTCTTCTTCTTTTTTTTTTTTTCTTTTCTCAAACCCTGTTTCTCTGTACTCCATTACTCCTTGCATTGCTCTAGGCACATCAGAACTCATGGGCAGCACATGACCTCCCTCATATCTCAACATTTTTTGTTGTTGCATAGAGATGCCTCCTCATGGACTATGTCAGAGTCATACAGATGCAGCTGACCATGCCTGCAGCTAACCATTGACCTGAACACAGGGAACACAACGAAGGTGCTAAAGAAAGGACTGAAGGTGCTGAAAGGGGTTGCAACTTCATGGGAAGAACAACATTATCAACCAACCAAACTCTCCAAAACTCCCAGGGAGTAAAACAGCAACCTTTGTGCGCACATTGAGAGACCTACTGATATAGTTGCATATGTAGTTGAAGATAGCAGTGTCTGGCATCAATGTGAGAAGAGGCTTTTGGTCCAGAGAGGGCATGTTTTCCCAATGTAGGGGAATGCCAAGGCAATAGGGTGGGGAGGGAGTGCGCCTTTGTGAAGGCAAATGGAGGGGGAGGGGGATGTGAGAAGGGTGGGAAAGGGATAACATCTCAAATGTAAATACAGAGTATCTAATAAAAGCAATGAGGAGAGAAAGAGTATTCTCAAACTTGTAGTTATCCAACCAGTCCATCTATGGGCTCTTCTGCATCATCATTTCTTCCAAAAATAAAAATACTCATCCCTATTCAGCCCTACCCAGATACTGTGAAAAAAGAAACTTTTCCACATCTTTTGAAGTTGTTTTCACAACTTGAAGAATAGTTCTTGACATTACCCCAACCGCTGTCACACTATCTTTTAGTATTTTACATTAATAGATTATATTTACTCCAGGAATGTTTCTATAGTTACTTTCATGAACTTATCTCATGATGTTCCCAGTTCAACCTGAAACTGCACAGACCACATTGCATCTGCCTTGACCTACGAATTGCAAGAAGGGATTCCTGTCTGGTCAGAATTTGCACTGGTTAATGCTTGCAAGTATGGCTATCATTTAATTCCATTCTCTCAGATTATAGGTGGCAATTAAACAATCAAAATTGCTTATTGCACTCAATCAATAGTCTCTTACACTTGGATCACTGTGATTAACAGCTCTATACTTTTCAAATCACATTTCCCTAAATTTATTCTTTAAGAAAAACAACAATTAGCTTCCTATTATAGACAGTTTTAAAAAAATGTGCAAACTAATTAACACATTCTCTACTTAATTTGATTCTACAAATATTCAAAAGAAAATTGCAAGAAATATCAAAATGATTCTTTTTATTTTTTAATGCAATGATGAATAATTCTTGTAAAACTATGACTATATATTTAATTCATTCCCTAAGTGATAAATTAGAAATAAAAAACCCCAAAATGACATTAAAATATTGCAGAAACTATAAAGATGTCACAAAAAATACAATTCTGCTATTCATTGTTATCATTACTTTGTTTTGAGAACTTAGTACTATCCAATATTTCAGAAATAAGTTTGCACCAATTCTTATCGTAATTATAAAACCTTAAATTATTCTGGGACCAATTCCAGGCTTCAAGCTTCTGAAGTATAAAGTGTTTGCTTTTGTGCTTGAAATATATGTTCATTTATGAATATATATAATCTATGTGTGTCCATGGAAAAATTCTTTTTTCTTAGGTTACCATTGGCTTTGCTGGAAAAGATAACATGTCTGCACCTTTGCAATACCTACAGTAATTTCTACTTAGTTTACAACGTCCCCAAAGTCCATTCTCTCTTAAAGTTTCAAACCACCTTAGTCACTCTTGTTTTCAGTTGCCCTTTGCTGGTATTTGGAAGTAATCACATAGTGACATAACTCTCCTGTCTCCAGATGTAAGATATTGCAGTTTCTGTGTAGAAGAAAAGCTCTGCAGCTTCTTAAGCGCAGCTACGACATAAGACCAAGTTCAATCATGGTTTCAGGTTTATGTCTAGGAATTTAGACACCTGTTCTCACCACTACCTACTGAGCATTGTTAGAAGCAACTGGTGTCTCTCTAATCTCCAAACCAGCTGTGCTCTTGAGCATTATACAGCCTCTCTTCCATGCTCAGTGACAGCCATGTCCTGAACACTTTGTACATGTTGGACTGAACATTAATTTTCACTCAGGAATAAAGCATGTTCTATACCTCGTCTTTCAGCTTTCCTGACTTCTTAGAGAGAAATGAAGGTGTTTGTAACATACTAACCATGCTCTGTAACTTTTTTGTGTACACACACAAACACACACACACACACACACACTCGGTTTTTTTGCTCTTCTGTCTCCCCAACATACTACAGAACAATGCATGTGCAGAAGATATTTATCATAAAAAATGTGAGTGATCAAAATGATAAAACTAAACACATATCTGAACACCAATGAAACAAAATTATTCAAAGTACTTAAGTTACAAGTTAATTCTGATTTATCGAGGCCCAGACAGAAATGTAATAGTCTTATAACCCTTTAACATGCAGAATATGGCCTCATATATATCTTGGGGAATGGTGGCAAGGTGAATATTAAAACTCTATGAGAAAATAATTTATTTGTCTATAAACAATGGACATGTAAACTATTAATATAAATTATGCATTACTTAATACAAAATACTTGCTGAATTATATGAACACCCAGAACTGCATTTTTACTACTAAGTACTATCAAGTAATCTTCATAGTATTACTGATTCTACCTACCCGTTGATGAAGGGAAGGAGAATGTCGGAATCAGAGAGAACGAGATTTATATTTTCCAGTCTATCGACCTGTGTTCTTCTATCCAGCTTAACGTTTTCATGCATACTGCTATGTCGGAAGTCTGATCATACACCACCTGTTGGGTCTCGTTCTAAACTGCCAGCTGTTTGTGTGCCAATAAAGATGGCTATCAAGTTTCTTTCTCCTTTATTTACCAGAGTGCTAATGTTACCCAGACATGTACAATTACTAGCCATTTTCTCTATGCAGAACCCAGTCTTTCTTTGTGTGCCTGTGAGTTCTGATTTGGATAAATACATAAAGCAACTTCTTTATCATTTTAAATATGAATCCACAGACAAATTAATCACTGATATAATTTGTAAAGATAACTAATATTTTATGCTGCAGATTTATAAAAGTGTATAGGTATATGATACAAAGATATAAAAGTCTGAATAATATACAATGATTAGAGAAATAAAATGCTTTAAACATTGATTGAAAGTGACAGAAGACAACTGGGCTTAGGTATTGAATACCATGAATACCTTGAGTAAATACTATTAACAATTTTATAATAGTTTTGAGGAACTAGTGAAATAATTATAAAAGATATAAATTCAGAAAAATATATAGTTGGAATCAGATAGAAGAATGTACACCTTTTAGAAGAAATAATGTGTCTCCATAGAATGCTGAGAATTTAAATATTTTTAAGTTGTATTTAAATGACTTTTTTTATTAGTTGTCTATGAAGAATATAACCCAGGTTTTGAAATATGAAAATAAAGTTACCATGAAATAAATATAAAATACATCAGGAAATATGATATAATACATCTTATTGATTTTTATAATAAATTTAGACATTCACATATTAAGAAATATTAGAAGTTTAAGAAAAATGAAATAATACTTAGGCCAATGGCAATATTTTATAAAAATATAGTTTCGTGTAAAACTAGATTCAAGCTCCTTCAAGCACTGGAAGCAGAAAAACCTTTATTCCTCAGTAGTACCTTACTTAAACATACCATAATTTTTATAACAGTCAGTAGAAGAACAAGTCAGTCAGCAAACAGCTGACAATATGATACTCTACATTCTCTGGGAACTGCATTGTCACTGCAGTCTAAGCACATATTTATATAAAAATTATAAAGAGAAAGAACATTGAAGCTACGGAAACCAATCAAGGATGTGTTCCTCTAGCTGGGCTCCTTTGTCTGGCCTCTGTGGGAGAGAGAGAACCTATCCTTGCATACTTGAAGTACCAGGATGGGGTATACCCATGCTGTTTCCAGCTGCTCAGAGGCAAGGGGAGTGGGAATGGAGGAAGGATTGTGGCAGGGAGCAACTGTTAAGGGGTCAGTGAGAGGAGGGTGACAAGTAAGAAGTGAACATAAATAAAAAGCTTGACTAAGACAGATTAGCCTCTGGTGAAAAGGATGTAGGGCAGTTAATCTTGATTAATAATGAATGCAATATTGCCTATCACATCTTGAGCAGACTATTCTGGGACAAACAACAATAACCACAAAAACAACAATAAAAATAAAGCAAACCCTGATGCAGCAGGCATGAGAGAAGCAACCTCAGTAATTTCTGATGTTCTCCTTCACCTGTGAATATGTTCTATGGTCTGAAATTGTGCTATATGAAATAAAGGGCCACCCTGTGTCCATGTTCCTGTCATGGGAAACTGCTCTGAGCTCACCCAATGAAGAACTGCAGCTTGGAAGTATAAGATTAAATAAACCCTTTCTTTCTTGAGGTGGGTCTGGTCTACACACCAACAAATACTAGAATATGTGCCTCATCCAAACAACCCAACATTCAAAATACTAGTAGTATACTAGTAGTATACTAGTCCCACGCAATTCAAATATGAGATGCACCACATAAAGTTTTTAATATTTCTCTTTGTTGCCATAGTTATCTTTATTGGTTGCTTACTTTATTTATTCATTAAGACTGAATTAATGTTTTTTTACTTATGATGTCATCAAATTTTTGTGTTTCACTTCTAACAACAACATTTTACATTGTTTATTTATTTATTCAATTCTACCTTGGTACCTACAAATTAAAAACAAAAGCATTAAGATGAAATAGAATAGTTCTTCTCATGATAGGTATTTCTTAATTTCCTGGGTTTTTTTTTTTTTTTGATCATGTCAAAATCGAACATGTCAAAACAATAAGTAAAGGCTGCAAAAGAAATTGAACCCTTAATATGTAAATGAACATGTTCTAGGGTCAGGCATGCTATCTAATGTAGATATAATAAGCTGTGACCTCATCATCTTGTTAGATCATTGCAGCATATGCAAATCAATGTGAAGGTTTTCAGTGAGCATCATAGCCTCCATGGCCTCAGGCTGCAAAGAGCTCTTCTAATTGACCCTACTTGGGTACCACATGGAGCCAAAGGTATGAGCACTAAGATGTTGCTTTTGACTACATGAATTCCATGAGGCTTCTAGCCCACCATCCTCATGAGCACCAAGAACAGAGACACAAAGGAGACTGGCTGTTTGAGGAGTTGGGTAGTGCACAAAACTTGTGGCTGTCTGTGGAAACTCCATCAAGCCCCACAAAGTGGAGGGATTTCAGCTTAGTCTGTGGTATTCTTTAATCACATATAACTCCTGCTAGAATGTAAGCACTCAGAGTCCAGATTGCTACCAGTCTAATTTCCTGATGCATGCCCAAAACAGAGATTATTGGAAAGCAGACACCCAATAAATAGCTGCTAGACAGATGGTTCTAAGGGAGAATTCAGAATATTGAGAAACTCTGAACTAAGTAGTGCTCGTGGAAAATAATAACTGAAATAAAACATGACAATAGAGGACATGAAAGCATCGGGCTAAGTGAAAGAAGCTTGATAAAATGACTTTGGAAAATGTATTCTTTCATCTTCACTTAAAAATAATGTGAAAGCCACAGCTGTCAACATTGTAAGCACTGTGCCCTTAGTCATCATGAATCTCTGGGATTTCTGCATTTCACCTCAGAAGAGGGTAAGAATTACTAAAGAAAGCTACTTCTCAAGATTCTGAAACTAAGCGGTGGCCAACAATGCCAGCAGCTGTAAGGATGGGCTGAACAGCAGCAATCCAACTCACAGATAGTATAGTCCCAAAAGAGTGTAAGCACTGACTACCAGCATGGGCCAGAAATGAGAACGAAGAGGGGGTGCACACAGTCCTTCATTGGGAAGGCAGAATGTGTTCCCTTAAGTCCTTAGCTTCAAGGAATTCTTACCTCTGATAATTTGAGAACAAAGTGACAGAACCTTTACTGGAGTTGGGAAATGTGTTTCTGATGTAGTGTTGGGGCACACTCCCATCATGAAAATAAGGGTTGCTTCCAGGATTCCGTATCTGAGTACCAACAATGCTAGCAGCTACAGCAAGTCAGAGCTGGGTGTTCAATAGGGGAGGGTAGCTTTCTCTCTCGTCTCCTTTCTTTCTTCTGTCACCATCAACACAGTGAGGTGAGGATATCACATTTCTCTTTGGCAGGCAGGGGTTGTATGGTGTGAAAATTCAAGTGATAGAAAACAATGCAAACACTTTCCCCTGTAGTCATTTTCTCAAAGCATGGCATTCTGCTGAATAATATAAAAACCCAAAGATGTCCTATATATTGCATTCAAAAATAAATGACGAATCACCCTGAAAGACTGTCTTTAAGCAGCACTGTCAGCATTTAACTGAGAGAAGCCACACATGCAGCCTGCACTTGCTCTTACCTTTCCTTTTCCAAGCTGCATTGAAATGGGCAAGTTTTGTCCATTTCAAAATGACAAGCAACTCTATTTTCTAATTCTGTGTTGGTAAAGGGAGGAGAGAAGGATGGTCCGGGGCTCGACAGGGTTAGAAAGATGCTGGGATTGGCTCAGCAGCACCTCAGAGCACAAGACTCAGCACATCTCCTCTGTGTCTTCTTTCTGTTAATGAAATTTGCTCTAACCAGGCTAAGATGACACTATGAGTTCACGTACTTCACAAGAATGGATGTTGTTCTCATTGTATAAATAAATAACTGATCCATCTGGGATAGGATCTAAATGTTGGAGAGCTTCAAACATAAGTGTGAATGAATGGCCCTATCCACCCACCCTACTCCTCCTTCGTATATATGCCTTATGCAGTTCCCATTAAGTCACTTGGTTGAGTTTTATTTTCCTGATCATTAAATTCTTCTTTCTATTATTTTCATGCTGTGCAGGAAACAGAGAGAAAAAGAAAGCAAGGCAATAAGGAGTCATCGGTACATGTGTAGATTTCAAGTTGGCCATAAAAAAAGTGTGGCTATATTGCATGAGATTATATTTCAGTGTACAAGTAAATTTATTATCTTTGTACTTCAATGCAGTCTAGTTAGCTAGGTAAAAAGCTGCATGTCTGTAATGTCAGCACTTGGAAGCATAAGGCAAAAGGCTCAGTAGCTGAAGGCAAGTTCCACATCCTCAGAATGACCCTGTCTTTCTATTGTGTATATATATATATATATATATATGTATATATATATATATATATATATATATATATATATATATATATATTTCATAATATATGTTAAAGAATATTTGAATAGTTTGTGTGTGAGAGAGAGGGAAAAGCAGACAGAGATTGAGGTTTATTTCATTTAAAGTAAACCACTTGTGTTTAATCAACAGTATTACTATTTTCTTCTATTTCTTTAACTCCCTCTGTATTCGCTGGTCCTCACTAATAGCTAATTTCAAATGCTTATTTTATTGTTGATTAATGTTTCTGCAAGTGTAGCCTTCTGAGGTGTTAGCCTTGGACTTCTAATGCAGGGAACATGTGGGTGCTGTGCATTTTACATCTAAGACAGCAGAAAAGGAAGCTACACACATAGGGTATACAAACTACGAAACCATCAGTAACTTCTGCCTTTAGTTCTAGATAAAATAGAACACTGGATTTAAAAAATGATGCCTAAGAAGAACAATGATAAAAATTAGCAAAGATTAGGAAGAGTGGCCAGAGGCTAGTCCATATTCAACGGTAATTGCTCCAGCTTTACTTTGAACCTTGAGAAATAGCAGTCCACAAGAGCAGGCTAGGAAGCAATCAAAATTCTGTTTTTCATCTTCTCTTTCTTCACCCCCACTTCCTCCTGTAATACCAGGGAAGGGGCATTTGATGAACTAGTCTTAGTTCTCACCAATCTCAAAAGTTCTTGGCTCTCAAAATGCTTATAGATTTTTATATCTTCTTTTTTTTTTTAATTTTTGAACCAGTTGAAAGAAAAAAAAAAGACAACTGATGCATAGACCTTTAAAAATCCAATTCCAACCTATTTCACCCTACAATCTTCATCTCCAACATTCTATGGCTATTTTTCATTTTCTACCCCATTAACACCGGATACATTGCGTGTGTACTGATATTCCTCTGCTGCAATCGGGAATGAGTCTGTGATGAATGGCACCTCTACATTTCTCTATTTTAATAATTTGCCTCAGTGCATAAAGCCCCAAGATTTTGTGTCATTAATCACCACATTCATATACCCCTTGGAACAAAATTAGAAATATAAATTCAGCAGTATATTCATGGTACAGTCAAATCTGTATACTATTTTGAGCATTTCATTTCATGACATCATAACGTAGGTCAGTCTAAAGCTCTAAAATAGCATCAGATTTGTTTTTGAATATTGAAAATACAAGCAGGAAAAAAGCCTGTTTTTCATGAGTTGTGTCTGGAACTATGGGTGAGGTTTAGCTATTTGGGGCAGCGGGAGGAGGTGGGTTGTTAAATCAATAAGCTTCATTATTACAATTCAAATGCTAAATACAAAGTCATAGGCTCTGATTTGCAATTACACAGCATGATTATCAAAGAAGTGTTACTTTTATTGTCATAATGATTTTATATGTTAAAGGAATGACATTAAAATTCTCTCACTATTGGTAATGTGAAAGAAAATACTAAAACGGTTACTTGTTATTAAATGAACATAATCCTTCAATATAGTTTTTCAACAGCAAATTTCCAGAGCTGGAGCCACAAAACTGCCTCAGGACACGGAAACACAGACTATTACTCAGTGTATGTCTCTTAGGTTCGGTTACATCACTCTGACATTTGTAATATCTATTTCTGAATTATTTATTTCCATACATAGCTGGGATTACCCTAATTCTAACTAAGAAATAAAGAAACAGGTTGACCAGTTTTGTCAGTTTGCTTAATAAGGAAACAAGAATCCATTAAGAATGTTAAGCCCAATTCAAGTTTGAATCAATATTCACACTGTGGGACTTTGGGAAACTGAGTAAATTCCCTTCATAATTTGGTGAAATGGGTTGTGAAGAGGAAGTAAACAGTGGTTAAAATGTTTTATGTGTCATTTGACTAACTTTATAGAATTCTAACAAATATGCTAAGCTTTTATCTAACATATGAAAATGCAACATTCAGAATGTGATAATAAGTGGTATCTCAGAATCAGATTTTATTCTCTCAAATGCCTTGAAGAGAACAACGTCTAAATATGGAAGAAGAACATGTGACCATGTATGTGCCAGGGCAGATTATAATTTCTCAAACCTACTAGGCTGCCGTCTGAAATATGCCTATGTATGGAAGAAGTGCATGTGGTCAGATTTGTACAAGGCCATAGAAATCCAGAATTAGGGACGAGCCTAGAGCCAAGTTTGCGTGGGAATGAAGATTCACCAATCTAAGCAAGACTGACCACTAATGCGGACTTGTGGGCTATCTTCATTATGAACTGAAGTTTATTTTCTTTTTTTATCTTAAGTAGAACTTAACTCTAGTTCATTTGTTATTCAAGGTAGAGGAGATAAGCTTAAAAGAAAATTGGATAAATGGGTGGACAAAGAACAGATTATATAGTGCATACTCATTACTTAGTGAATTGGGTCATCATTTCTGCAGTGTGTTGTGATGAGCACCAGTTTCTTGAAATGCACAGTGGAGAACCATTGGTTTAATGTGAAATAATGAACATTAATAAAGAATTGTGTATTAGAAAAAAAATGTTCCATAGAGAAGAAGCTTATTTAATTTAGCTCACATTTTCCAAAAAAGTGAGTTTTTTCACATACCATTTAGCCACTTGCTTCTCTATGTAAATTCAGAAAGTATACTACTACATTTTTTGTCAGTGCCTGGCTCTTTTTTTCAAAGGTATGATAGTATGCATTAAGGTCTTACTAGTTACAATGAGCATAAAGTACGTGTAAAACAGGATGTAACCCAGAATTAGTCAAAGTTTTCTTGGTGTGTAAGGATTGATCATAATGGTTGTTTCTTTTCTTTTCTTTTTCTTTTTTTTTTTCACTTGAAACTCACAAAATCTATGAGTTGTTTCTGGGGTGTTCAGAGCTTTCTGCGGTTAGTATCACATTATCAGTGACTGCATATAATGTCTGTTCTTTTGTGACTGGGTTATCTCACTCAGGATGATATTCTCTTGATGCATACATTTTCTTAAGAATTTCGTTAAGTCATTGTTTCTGATAGTTGAGTAATACTCCATTGTGTAAATGTACCACAATTTTTGTATCCCTTCATCTACTGAAGGACATCTGGGTTCTTTCCAGCTTCTGGCTACTATAAATAGAGCTGCTATGGACATTGTAGTGCATGCATCTTTGTTGTATATTATAGTACATCTGGGGTATATGCCATGAAGTTGAATAACTGGATCTTCAGATAGTACTATGTCCAATTTTCTGAGGAATCGCCAGACTGATTTCCAGAGTGGTTGTATCAGTTTACAACCCCACCAACAGTGGAGAAGTGTTCCTCTTTCTCCACATCCTCGCCAGCATCTGCTGTCATCTGAGTTTTGGATCTTGGCCAATCTGACTTGTGTGAGGTGGAATCTCAGGGTTGTTTTGATTTGCATTTAGTGATGGCTAAGGATTTTCAAGCACTTCCTTAGATGTTTCTCAGCCATTCCATATTCCTCAATTGAGAACGTTTTGTTTAGCTCTGTACCCCATTTTTAATAGGGTTGTTTGATTCACTGGTGTCTAGCTTTTTGAGTTCTTTCTATACCTTGAATATTAGGCCTCTATCTGATGTGGGGTTGGTAAAGAGCTTTCCCCACTCTGTTGGCTGCCATTTTGTTTTCTTGACACTGTCCTTAACCTTACAAAAACTTTGCAATCTCATTAAGTCCCATTTGTCAATCTTTGACCTTAGAGCACAAGCCATTAGTGTTTTGTTCAGAAAATTTTCTCCTGTGCCTATGTGTTCTAAGGTTTTCCCTACTTTCTTGTCTAATAGTTTTAGTGTACCTAGTTTAATGTGGAGATCTTTGATCCACTTATACTTGAGTTTTGTACAAGGAGATAAGAAAGGGACTATTTTCATTCTTCTGCATGCTGAGTGCCAGTTGGACCAGCACCATTTGTTGAATAGGCTGTCCTTTTTCCATTGAATGTTTGCGGCTCCTTTGTCAAAAATCAGGTGACCATATATGTGAGGGCTCATTTCTGGATCTTCTATTCTATTCCATTGATCCACATGCCTATTTCTCTACCAGTACCATGCAGTTTTCAGCACAATTGCCTTGTAATATAGCTTGAGGTCAGGGATAGTGATTCCCGCAGATGTTTCCTTGTTGTTGAGGATGGATTTCACTATTCTAGGTCTTTTGTTATTCCAGATGAAATTGCACATTGATCTTTCCAACTCAATGAAGAACTGTGTTGGAATTTTGATGGGGATTGCATTGAATCTGTAGATTTTTTTTGGAAGGATGGACATTTTTAAAATGTTGATCCTTCCAATCCATGAGCATGGGAGATCTTTCCATTTTCTGAGATCTTCCTCAATTTCCTTCTATAGAGGTTTGAAGTTCTTGTCATACAGGTCCTTCACTTGCTTAGTTAGAGTCACACCAAGGTATTTCATAGTTTTTGTGACTATTGTGAAGGGTATCTTTTCCCTAATTTCTTTCTCCACATGTTTGTCCTATTAATATAGGAAGGCTACTGATTTGTTTGAGTTATTAATTTTATATCCAGCCACTTTGATTTCTAAAAAGATTTCTCTGCCTCCTAGCTAGTCAGAACCCCTTCTCACCAGGCCTCTGTCTCTGGGTCTCCACTGTGCCTGGTGGCTGATGGTCTGGGTGCTGGTTCTGCACCCAAGAGCAACAGGCTGAAAACTGAGGGCCCAAATATGTGTTCCTGGTCCCTGGATCAAGCAAGGCAGGGACACTCTTCCCGCATGCTAGGCAGAAATCTCTCTGCCCCGTGGCTAGTCAGAACCCTTTCTCATGAAGCCTGTGTCCCTGGATCTCTGCTGTTTCTGGTGGCAGATGGTCCGAGCGCCTCTGAAGTATATTTTCTTTACCACAAATTAGCTGCAGATCCAGCTAATTGCATCGATAAGTGACTAATTCATAGGTTGCTATGTGAGTAGTTACCCAATTTACACACTTAAGTGATGTTTATATCAAGTGTAGTTATCATACCAAGCAGTACAATTTGGCTCAAAAGTTCATGTAGCTAAGTAAAACCGAGATAATATCTGGCAGTGATGAGACACCATATGTAGAATAAATTTTGTGACATATTCTGCAGTAATATAAAGACCTCCAAATAGCTCTAGGTTGTCTACTTTCTTCTCTGACATCTCCATCTATTTTAAAAGGAGAAAACAGAGCACTAAATATCAGACTTTCACAAATATCACAAATACAGCCTGCACTTCATGGAATCATGTAGCCAACCAAGGCTTGGGGTGAGATGGGCCCATGGGATCCTAAAGGCCACAACAATCATTTGCAGATTTGAATGAAAGAAACATGGCCCTGTATCCATGCACCATCTCTAGGGACACAGAGCAATACAGTCTCTGAGGATTTAAAGATCAGGTACATATAAAGGAAAGCACTCCATCACCTAATCATTTTGTCTCAAATGCTTGCAGTGATGGGTTTTAGAATTTTTAAAATAACTGATATGTCAGGTCCCAAAGAAGCTCAGAATAAGTGGCAAACTGTGGTACTATTAGCATGCGATAGCATACACTTTCCTATATGCCGTTCAATACCTGTGGCTCTTGTCTGGTCTTCTCACAAAGTCCCTTACCCAAAACCAAGGTAGCCCAAGGGCTTCCATTCTGCCAGCTCCTGAGTACGAGATATACTTACTGTGCTTCCTGTCCCCTGTCCCCTGTCCCCTCTCCACTCCTCTCACTGTCTTTCTTCCCTGCTCCCCTCTCATGGCCTATCTCTGTCTCTCAGCTCGTCATTTCCCTCATGCTTGCATTCTCTTTCCTCCCAGTGTAGTGCCTTGTCCTTGATTTTCCATGATTCACAATAAAATAGTGACATATGCCTTGCACAAAGCTCACGTCCAAGTGGATCAAGGACCTCAACATAAAACCAGATACACTCAGTCTTATCAACTAGAAAGTAGGAAAGGTCCTCGAACTCACTGGCAAAGAGGGAAATTTCCAGAATCAACCTGATGTCCCTCATCTGAAGAATGGACACAGAAAATGTGATGCATTTATAGGATGAAATACTATTCAGCTATTAAAAATGAGTACATCATGAATTTGGCAGACAAATGAATGGAATTTGAAAATGTCATCCTGAGTGAGATAACTCAGACCCAAAAGCACATGTTTGGTATGTACTCATTGATAATTGGATATTAGTCAAAAAATTCAGAATACCTATGATACAACCCACAGACCTTAAGATGTTTGGGAAAAAGAAGACACAACTGAGGATGCTTCCATTGCGCTTATAATGGGAAACTGAATAATTACAAAAACAAGAGGGAGAGATGGACCTGAGTGGTAGAAGAAAGCAGAAGGGGGAAGGGCGGCAGGATGAGTTATGTGGGAAGGAAATAGGAGAGAAATCCAGAGGGCCAGCAGAATAAATGGAAATGTGCAGCCTAGGGGGTGGGGAGTGTGGGGGGGCATCTAGAATGTACCAGAGATCTAGAATGTGAGACACTCCCAGAACTCAATGGTTGTGGTCTTAGGCAAAATAGCCAATTGTAGGGAGAGGGACCCTGGAAAGACCACCTCTTTCTTAGGGCCTTCAGGGGAACGATGGGATACCAACCCACCTTCAAATTTTCTTACCTAGAATTGTTTCTGTCTAAAGGAAATGTAGAGACAAAATAGAGCAAAGACTAAAAGAAAGGCTGTCTAGGGACAGGTCCATCATGAGATCTATCTCATGGGTCAGCACCAAAGCCTGACAGTATTACTGATGCCATGCTGTGTTTGCTGACAGGAGCTAATCATGGCTCTACTCTGAGAAGCTTGATCAGAAGCTGACTGAGATAGATGTAGATACTTATACCCGACTATTAGATGGAGGTCAAATATAGAAGAGTTAGGGGAAGAATTGAGGAGCTGAAAAGGATGGTGATCCCATAGAGAGACCAACAGTATCAACTAACCAGGAACCTTAGGAGCTTCCAGAGTTTGAGCCATCAACCAAAGAGCATCCATGGACTAGTCTGAGACCCTGGCACATATATGACAGAGAACTGACTACTTCCTTGTCTGGTCTCAGTTGAAGAGAGTATGCCTAATCCTGTAGAGACTTGAGGCCACTGGGATGGGAAATGCTCCTGGGGGTGGGGAGAAAGGGGGAGCCCTCTCTCATACTCAAATGGGAGGGGGGATGGGATAAAGAACTGTGGGAAGAGGATGAGAAGTACAATGTCTGGGGTGTAAATAAAATAACTAATTATAAAATGTGTCCCAATATGTTTTGCTTTTTTAATACAATCATAGAACATGAATTTTCTAACTTCCGTGTGAACTATCTTGCCTTTAAGTGACAGTTGCATCTTTCAGAATAATTGGTATCAAAATCATTTGGATCCCGAATAATGAAGCATGTGTATAAAAGGACTGTTTCCTCCAACCACATGGTTTTCTTCCTAAAGAAAGAATTAAAAAAAAACCATACTTTTCTGTTTTGTTCCAACTTAGAGACATAATTCTTATAGATATGAGATATTCTTTTAAGATAGAATCTTACTGTTGCCCAGGTCTGATGAAAACTGGCAGGCATGCTTCTCATTCTCACTTAAAAGATATGAATGCTTATGCCGGCAAAAAAGGTTAAAAAGAGAAAATATAACAACTGGGAAACAGAATAGAATGCAGAACAAATGTTCATTGTTCTGCCTGTCAGGATAAAGGAACATTTCTTTCCAAACAGTGATGGCTGCTACTACTGTTCATAGCATTTCAGCTCCAGCCAGAACTAAGATTCTGTTATGAAGCTGCCTCCTAATCGTGTACTGAGAAGAGAAACGGCAAGTGAAAGCCTGATCTGCACCCACCCAGCTGTAATGAAGTAGCTATCTCCCTGACAAAGCCATGCTGCCTGTTGTCAGTGATGTATTTCAGAGAAGTCGTTGAATTCTCCATCCGCTACATAGACGTATAAAAGGAAATGAAAGTATCTCACTAAATCTGTGTCTCACTTATCTGTCTCAGTGCTTGTCTCTATGGGGGGCAGGGATGTCTCTCTGTGAAAGGATATAACCAATAAATGCAACAGCAGCTGGTCTGGAACACTTAGTATTAGGGAAAGGAAGTACACCTGGATTTTCATATTTCCTATAGAATCAGCTCCTACATGGGAATACATTTGCAGTTGAGAAGAGTAAGGGGATGGGGCAGTATTCACACCCTTCGACATGGACACAGGGCTCAGAATAATGGGGCCTATGGTACATACTTGGTTCCTTTGCCTTCTTTTATTACATTTTAGAGAAGAAGGTTCCTGGCAAAGAAATTCACCACCTGCTTTATATACTTTACAGGGGATTGGGAACATTGCATAAATTCATGTACCTGTTCTATATGATACAAAGCATTGGCTAGATGTAAATTAAATGCTGAATTTTTTTAAAAAAGATTCAAAACACTTGGGTTTCATAACATAAATAAGAAAGACCTTCTGATGCTTTGTTTGATAGTTTTCTGTACTTGTGGAGCTCAGATATATTTATTGAAGATATTACTTATCTGATACCATGAAAGCTAGTCCTCAGGAAAGAAGCTGCAGGTGATTACCAGCTCAGAAGCCTCTCAGACACACATCTGAAGCACTCGGTGTCTTTAGCAATACGGACTTTGTTCCAACACGAAGAACAACCAAAGGAAATAACAATAGCTTTTAAAGTTTGGGGTTCTGCTCGACAAACATTCCCAACTGTCCAAAACAGGGCTTTTTATTCCAGGCCCTAAGAGATTTGTTAGATGGGGTTTGGCTTTTGGAAACAGGAAGAAAGTTTCGTTTAAACTATAGATATTAAAGATGTTTTCAGGGAGTTAGTAGTATGGCTCCTTTTTACCTTTTCTAGATGTCTTCACTGTTATTTTAGCCACCTTTCCTCTTGTGTATTCTTTTCACTTTCCCCTCTAATTCAAGCCTCCCAGCTCCTGTTTCCTGGGTCAGATCACTTGTATGATGCTATAACCCTTCCTACCGCCTCCTAAACCCAGCAATGGTACACTTTTACTTTCCAGGTTTCTTTAGTTACTCCAGAATATGTATTCAACTCTGAAGATCTGGTGTTAGGAGCCTCCTAAGAGATAGAAGCTGGAATATATGTCTGTCTTGGTCTGAGTTCCTTCATTCAATACGATCCATGAAAGTTTTATCAATTTACCTGCAGAATTCATTTAACTGTTGTTTACAGGTGTTTATATTTTGACTATTTATCAGACGAAAGAGGCATAGGCTGTTTCTATTTCCTAGCTATTAAAATAGAGCCACAATTAAGACAATTGGTTAAGTATCTGTGAAGCAGTGTGCTGAGTCTTTTGGGACTATGCCAATGAGTGGAACACATAGGTCTTATATAAAATTGACTTTTAGATATTTTTGAGAATTCTTCAGAAATAAGGGAAGCAACCCATAGTTCTAACAAGCTATGGTACTTATAAACTAGTACAATGATCAGAACAGCAAAATAACCCTAAGTGTATTGTTGTACCATTCATAACCCCACTCCTCATCTAGGAAACATCTCTTTGCAACAGAAAGGAACACTACAGAACCACATATCCAGTTGCAGAGCCCTACCATTATGGATATAGCTGCAAAATGGCTTCCACCCCTAAGATTCAGGGAACAGTGAGGAATAAGTGGTGTAAGACTGAAAAACTAGAGGATTGAGGAGTTTGCTGTAAGATGTGCCTCCTAGACATGTCAGAAGTGATTGGCAGAAAATGCTAACCAATATGACTGCTTAAGCATGAGCTGAACAAAAAGAGGATCATAGACATGCACAAGTGGACAAGGGAAAGCAACAAGGCTTCAACTCTATACAGTGAACTATAGGCAAGTAGTGAATGATGAGAGCGAGCAAAGCACTCTCCAGAAAAGAACACACCAACTGTTTCTCCATTCTCACATGGTTAGCTCTGAAAACTATACATAGATAGATAGATAGATAGATAGATAGATAGATAGATAGATAGATAGATATGGATATAGATAGATGATATAGATATAGATATAGATACAGATACAGATACAGATACAAATACAGATACAGATACAGATACAGATACAGATACAGATACAGATACAGATACAGATACAGATACAGATACAGATGGAGATGGAGATGGAGATGGAGATGGATAGAGATAGAGATAGAGATAGAGATAGAGATAGAGATAGAGATAGAGATAGAGATAGAGATAGAGATAGAGATAGAGATAGAGATAGAGATAGAGATAGATATATAACCACAATTAATGGGAAAAAAGCCATGAATTTTAAAAAGAACAATGAATTCAGAGGGAGGAAAGAAAGGAAAAAGCAATGTAATCATAACATAAATTTTTAAAAAGTCCAAAACAAGAGAAAAAAATAGTATTTACTATAGTAGTTACTCACTAAGAATGTGATTGAATATGTAAAGTATGCAACCATGAGGACATGAGTCTGATTCTCAGTACCATATACAAAGGGTGGGTAAGGCTATGTTATGCGGCATGTTCCCTGGGTGGTCAGACTATGGCCTGTGGAATAAGGTGGAGAGCACTTGTGGAAGAAACCTGGTATTGACCTTTAGCCTTTAGGACCAAGCATCTATATTATATACATGTGTTTGGCATATATACAAGGAAAACTAATGAATTCTAACTCAGTGCTTTTCAATTTTTATCAAAAAATGCTTAAAGTGTGGGATATATAATTTTTGCTTCTATGTTGTGTACTCCTCTTCCACAAGAACTACACAAAACATTTTCAGGGGAAAAATCTCAAACATGTGTGTGTGTGTGTGTGTGTGTGTGTGTGTGTAGTATAATCTTACAGATTTGAAAGGAAGTATACGCTATTCAAACCCATGTGGAGTAAAATGAGAATTCTGTTTCTTAATACCCAATGGCTGTTCATCTCTAATTTTTATATAATGTTGAAAGGGTATTGAGCTTCTATCTCTAAAAAAAAAGTCACTTAAAATATCTAAATCACTGTAGATAACCCATCAGAATTCAAATTAACAGTCCAGCACTGTGTGCAGCTATCACAAAGTAACGGGTATAAAGAGTTAACAACACAGACAAATGATTGTGGTAGTATAAATTTAAAACAGATTTTTTTTCTAGTTAGTATTAAGTTTTGAAATAAGTAAATTGTGTTCCTTCTACCAGCACAATAAAAAGTTATAACAGCAATTCTCCTGCAATCCTAACAAAGTGGAAGATTTACAGGTATTTTTTATATTTGTGTATGTATCTTTCTGAGACCCTTTATGAAATATAAAAAGAGGCATTTGCATCTTAAAAACAGTTTTGCTAAATTCTACTAGAAAACAGATAATCTCTTTGTAAGATGCTTAAATTTGCTTGCTTAAAAGTACATGATATGAGAAACTGAGATGTACTAGAATCTAACTGATCTAAATTGCCAGTCCCATTTTATAAGTTCTCATGCTACCACTACTGCATTTGGAAGTATAGAAATGTCTCCAGAGTTTACACTTGGACTGGAAAACAGTGGCCTCTATTAGATAGACTCTCCTCCTCCTCCTTCTCCTCATCCTCTTCCTCCCCCTCCTTCTATTTCTCAGATGATATTAAAAAATGTCTACCCTATGAGCAAAGCTGGCTAGATGGGTCTTCTGAACATGAAACCTCCCTTTGACAAACATTGAATTTTTATGAGGGTCCTACCTGATATAACTGCTTTCTCTTCTCCACTGATATTAACCAATTGCAGCAGGTTTGTTGACTTGTCCCAGCACCACTGAGAGAAAAAAAAAAAAAGAATGGTCATTGAGCATTGTCTACCCATGATATGTTTGTGTATTTTATTTTATTGTTTTATCATGCTTATTGAATATTCTCTCTATTTATATTTTAAATGTTATCCTCTTAATCTCCACTTCCATTGCCTTTCCTCTTTCCCTCTTTCCTTGCTTACATGAAGGTGTTCCCATATCCTACCACCCACACTAACCTCAGTGTCTTGGCATTCTGCTACACTGGGAAAATGAGCCTTCACTGGACCATAGGCCTCTCTGCCATTGATGCCTGACAATTCCATCCTCTTCTACATATGCAACTGAAGCCATGGGTCTCTTCATGTGTACTCATTGGTTGTGTTTTAGTCCCTGGGGGCTCTGGAGGATTTCATTGGTTGATGTTGTTGTTCTTCCCATGGGGTTAAAAACAAAACTTTTCATCTCCTCCAGTCCTTTGTCTAGCTCCTTCATTTTGGGGTCCTCTTGCTAAGTGCAATGGTTAGTTGTAAGAATCCTCATTTGTATCAATAGGGCAGAGCCTCAGAGGAGGCATACATATCAGGCTCTTGCCAACAAGCACTTGTTGGCACCAGCAATACAGACTGGATGGTGGCTGCATATGGAATGGATCCCAAAGTGAGGCAGTCTCTGGATGATATTTTCTTCTGTCCCTGCTCCTCTATTTGTCCCTGTATTTCATCCCATGGGTGTTTTTTTGTCTCTTCTAAAAAGGAATGAGGCATTCACATTCTGGTCTTCCTTCGGTTTTTTTTTTTTTTTTTTTTTTTTTTTTGAGTTTAATAAGGTATGTGAATTGTTTCTTGGGTATTTTGAGTTTTGGGGGATAGTATCCACTTATCAGTGAGTGCATAGCATCTGTGTTCCTCTGTGACTGGGTAACCTCACTCAGAATGATAGTTCCTAATTCCATCCATTTGCCTAGAAATTTCATAAATTCATTGTTTCTAATAGCTGCGTAGTACTCCATTGTATAAATGTGCCACACTTTCTGTATCTATTCCTCTGCTGGAGGACATCTGGGTTTTATCCATCTCCTGGCTATTATAAATAAGGTTGCTATGAACATGGTAGAAAATATGTCCAAGTTATATATTGGAATGTATTTGGGGTATATGCCCAGGGGTGGCATAGCTGGGTCCTCATTTAGTACTATGTCCAATTTCTGAGAAACCGCCAGACTGATTTCCAGACTAGTTGTACCAGCTTACAGTTCCACCAACAATGGAGGAGTGTTCCTCTTTCTCCACATCCTTGCCAGCATCTGCTATTACCTGAGTTTTTGATCTTAGCCATTCTGATTGGTGTGAGAAGTGGTCAGAGATGGTGATTGCCCTAGAAATTCTTTTGTTGTTGAAAATAGTTTTTAATATCCTAGTTTTTTTTTATTTTTCTTTGTGCATTTTATAACATAATTTAAAAGTAATTACTAAAGATTAGAAAATGCTAATATAGTTTTAAAAAATGACAATTTTCTTTCTTTAAATCATGCTCCTGCTTTGAAAAGGTAAGTGCAATATGCTGAAGGGAGGATTCCTTTCACAGAAAGAAAAAGAAAGCTTTCTATTTATAACATCTGAAAAATTAAAGTTTTCTACCTTTGTTTATATTTTCCATGAGTGAGGTAACCCAGTCACAAAAGAACAGACTTACTCTGCAGTCACTGAAAATTGGATACTAGCCCCAGAAAGCTCTTAATACCCCAGAAACAATTCACACGTCATATGAAGCTCAAAAAACAAACAAACAAAAATAAACAAACAACAACAAAAAATAAAGACCAAAAACTGAAAACCTCAGTCCTTAGAAAATAAAAGTGTATAGCACCCTCACAGAGTGTGGCACACCTAGACTTTAAATCATTAATAATTCAATTGCTAAGAGTATAGCCTTGTGGCAATTTCTGGTATTCAAAATCATTATGTTTAATCTATACACACCACGAAATCTTTCACTGTTTTTCATGTTACATTCTGTTCTATATGTACTTTATGCTTATGGTAACTAATAAGATTTAAATGCATACTATCAAACCTTTAGAAACATAAAGTACTGAAAAAATATATTCATATAGTTTTATGCCAAAATGCTTTAAAAAATCTGTACATGTATCTCTCTTTTTTAAATAAGGTTGTAAGAAAAAAAAGAAAACTTCATTTTAGGTTTGGACATTTTATAAAAAATTCAGAGAAAAAATGAACAATTTACCTACCATTTCTCACTTACTCCCAATGTATTCTTTAGTCCTGCCCAAGAATCTAAGCATCCGTCCAGAGAGAGCCTTCAGTTTTAGCCTCCTTGTCAAGAGTCAAGTACATGCTTATCTCAGTAGGTCCCTCAAGCGCCACACACTTAAAATTTTCCATCTTTGTTTCTTTGTATATGGTGAGTGTGTGTGTGTGTGTGTGTGTGTGTGTGTGTGTGTGTGTGCTTGTGTAGAATGAAGGCACTCTGCCTTGAGTATTTGGCTCTGTTTTGAGCCAATTAAAAATGCTCTCTAAACTCCAAAATTTCCCTTTCTTAGCAAGTCGGGTCACAAAGAAGAGTAAGGATGGTGGCCATAAAATCCAGTGATATTTAAGTGGAGAACAGAAGGAAACACAGATTCTCTTACAGTTATTTTAAGTAGTAAGTTTTAAAAGACACAGACTGAAAGAATAAAAGCACAATGAAGGGAAGTTTTGCTTTCTGCATTGATACATCATGAACTCTATAGAATGAATTGCTTGGCTTACTGGAAAAATGAGATACAGCTTATTAGATATCATTAAGAAAAGCTTTCAGGACCTGCATGTACAACAGTAAGAAGCCACCGGGAGTCATGACACAAGTGAGAACCATCAGCAATGACAATAAGATGTCAGGAGACAGCAGACCTACGCGGTGCCAGCTCGACTTCAGACTCTACCTGCTCTTTTGAGCCCCCACACCAGCTTCACTCTCCATGCAAAATCATTTGTTATCTCTGTATGACAGAAGTGTCTGCTGGCTGCATATATTTTAGCACAACTGAACAGGATTAACTTAATAGTTTCATCTTAATTCTCCTCTAAGATCCCTCAATTTAACTAAATAACTTTAATGTCACCATGTCATTCTTCAGAGAATTTTTTTAAACTAATATGAACATTAGAATTTTGTTAAAGAATATACTGAGTAGAAATCATTCCAGTAGATGGAGCAGAGGTCACATCAGAGTAGCTGAACACTGTCTGGCATAGGATGTGTAACTCAAGTCCAGATGCTCAGCAGAGTTCTGAAATAGAAAAAGCCCATTTGAGAGCAAAGACTGAGCATTATTGAATCCTGCTTGGCTAACCACCTCATTTGGTCCTTGAAAATGTCCCATCCTATTCAAATGGAAGGCAAAAACAACCTTAGGCAATACCAAAATGATTCCTTAAAGAAACATTTGTACTTTATATGAAGAAAGTCGTAGCTCTGATTTGTTTAAAAGCCTCACTGTGGTACTTCTCAATCGCACCACGTGATAGAGAGGAGGCTACAATCCTCAGTGGAGCCTCTAAGTGCATGGCTAGTTTAGTCTCCTGCTGATGATAATATGTGTATTTCTCTCCTCGCAGACTGTTCATGAATTGTGTGATTGCCTGATATGGAATTACGAAGAAATAGATCAATAAACACAGCAGGCTTCTGGGTTAAAGCCTTTGACTACACAGTAGACCTATGAACAAAGGGGCTGCTGGCAAATTGCACACTCTGAGAGCTGACCACATGGATTCCTCTTTGGGAACACATTAGGAAGTGTAGTTAGAGACATTCACAGATAAATATGGAGAAGCAGATATGTTGATAAAAAAAATCTATTACCTACCAAGTTAGCATTGCTATCCAGGCTTAATACCTTTGTATTACTAAAGCCATGAAGGAGTTATTGGGACTGTCACTTTATACAGTATGGATTATAGGTAAATAATGTCTACATTGCTACAAACAGCAAATGTGTTCTATTTCTCTCAAGAATCTACTTTGCACATCATTCTCCTAATTAGATTTTGGCAGCACAGAGTACGAGGTGAGTGAAGAAACAGATCATGGAGAAAGACCTTCAAATATGCCAAGGCAAACCATTTTAGATTAACAAATATATTTTACATGCCATAGATATGAACTCAAGTGGCCGTCAAGGGAAGAACCAAAGATGGGTGGATCTTAATTTGACCAGATTTTTGAGCAATGGAGTTTGTCAACCAGACTCACAGAATCTTAACCCAGCAGTTAAAGAACTGAGTGTTTGGAACTTGTCCTCTTTATAGACCAATTAGGAACATGAAAAATGTGCTTACCAGCTGTTAGCAATGGCCTCTTCACAAACAAAACAGTACAATCTCTCCTGAGAATTGGGAAAGAGAAAATGAACTTAAACTATAAAAGGCATCTTTAGCTCCACTAGTCATGACTGCCCCATGGTGAGTGGGATAAAACTATGTGAAAACATACAAGTCTCGATGTTAGATTGTGACCTCATAGCTAACTCTTCTGCCATTGACAGAACTCACTCTAAAGCATAGCTTATACTAAACAATCAATTTGAAAAAAAATGACAAGATTTTTACACATGAAGAATTATACTTTCTGTCTTTTGTACTTTGTCTTTATTATAATTAAAGTTATCTCATTATATTTAATCAATCCATATCTTTATACATCTGCAGATATTTCTTGACAATTTTATGAATTGACATGTGTAGTGTATACATGTAAATATCAGTAAAGAAAAAGTATATATATGAGTGTGTGTGTGTTTGTGTGTATGTATGTGTGTGTGCTCTATGTGTGCTATTAAACTCGATTTTCAGATATTTCCCATTCCTTGTTACAATACTCCAAAGCACAAGGTAATAACCTTTTATTAACTTGAAAATGAAATCATGGTAAAGTTCAACATAAATAAAGAGGAACATCACTGTCTTAGCACAGGCTACCAAATCAAACGGTCACAAATAGGAATGGAATAGGGACAATAGGGACTGATCTTGCATTTCTAGGGTCTGATGTTTGGTAACAATCAGCCCTGTTTGGGTCTGGTGGGTTTGGTGGCTTATGGATCGTGACATTCTCACTCTGTTCTCCTGTCTCTGGAGTGAGGAAGAGGGAACCTACACAGCTTCTGCAGGAAACAACAAAGAAGAAGCACTGGCTAGAGAAAGGCGGGAGTAAAACTTGAAATCTGCCCTCCCCCCCCCCCCCCCCCCCCGCAGCTTAAGTCCTGAGATCTCTCCATTCTTCCTTTCTTTGGACTATTCCAGAGGAAGAAACTGTACATCTCTATCACCCTTTTAAGCACTTTTAAGTTATTTTAGTGTGTGTGTGTGTGTGTGTGTGTGTGTGTGTTTTGAAAGGCCATTTGGAGACATAGGGACAGCCTGTTTTCAAAATAAAAATCACAAGATCATCAAAGAAAAAATAAGAAAAAAATTAAATGATTTAAAAGTTTAAATAGGGAAGTTTCTTTTTTGTGTCACTGCCAAGCACCACGGCCTCTCAGAATTCTAATGATGCCTTCCAGGGTTCAGCCAGCAGAATCTCCGACTTCCCTATACTTTCCCTATACTTTCTCTGCAGCCCACCAGATCTAACTATGGACCACAACAACTGACCCTGTATTATCTGATGAACCAGTTCCTAAAACACAGCCAGTCTCTAGGCTTCTACCTGGACTGTTCTACCTGCAAACACTGGCAGGTCCTTTTTGCACCACATACAATAATCATGTCTTAGCCAGGTGAGTCTCTCTTATCTCCCCATGCATTTATATGCCCAGCCTGTGAGATGTAGTATGAAACCCATATACAGTATACTGCCTACTCTGTCCTTCCCTTTCTGTACTTCAAACAATTTCCAGGCTTTGGCTAGAACTCTCCAGTATATCCAATAGGCTAATTCCATGTCACATCCAACCTTTTCAGACAGCCACATCTATCTCAGGTTTGAAGCAGGAAGCACACTCTTTAAATCAGTCTACTTTCCTTTGTCCATACGACTTCATTCGACCCAAGTTTCCAACCGATAGGCTTAATGTGCCCACACATACTCTATTCTGTCCTAACCTTCTCTGTCTGCATCAGATGCAGAACTAAGATAAGAGGCCCCTATGCATAGACTTCACTGCAAAAATACCAACAATAAGGAAGCTCAAGTTAGTATCATCTCTCCAAAAAAATAATAGGAGAAGAATTTGGATAAAAGGTTTGGGTACTTTAATTACCTAGAAGAAACTAGAGACACGGAAATTAAAAGAACAATCACACATTTCATAAAAGATTTAAAAGATGTTGAAGGCACAGACTCACAGCTCCATGAGGTTAAGGGAAAAGAACGGAGGGAGAATATTCAGCAGAATTATGTCCTAGAAACACAAACATAAGGCTGATGGAAATGAGCACCACAGTGGAAGACTTGAGAAGTTCAGGGAGGACGAATAAGTCATTAAGTAGAGAGAAAGATGGGGAGGACTCAGCTGAAGTGAAAATAGAACATGCAGTAACTCAACTGGGGATTTCAAAGGAATGTATTAAACTGGAGTGATTTAAACAGAGGAAAGGATATATTTGAAGCATATATCCAGACAAAATAAGTAAATAAAATAAAAATCATGGAAGAGGAGCTGGTTTTATGTGGTGCTCCTTGATCTATGTGGACTTGAGCTTTGTACAGGGTGATAAGAATGGATAGATTTGCCAAGGTTCGATGCCCCAGTGTAGGGGGACGTCAGAGTGGGGAGGTGGGAAAGGATAGGTGGGTGAACACCCTCACAGAAGCATCAGGAGGGGGAATGGGATAGGTTGTATGGAGGGGAGACCAGAAATGGAATAACATTTAAAATGTAAATTTAAAAAATATCCAATAAAAATTTTAAAAATATATGAAGCCATAATTATTAAACCACAAAACACCAGAGAGAACACAACACCAAATACCAACACGAACCATAAATAACACACATTTCATTAGTTATACTAAAAATCAATGGCTTCAGTTTTTCAATCAAAAGATTGAGAGTCACTAAATGGATCAAGGAAGCAAATTCATCTAACCTGGGGGCTACAAAAGAATATACCTTTGAACATAGGTACCACCTGAGGGGAAGGTGAACAAAAAGTATTCTAAGCATTTAGGACAGGGAAGAAAGTAGGTGTTGCTATGCTGTTATCTGATGAAATAGACCAAACAAAAACTAATCAGAAAACATAAAGAAAAACATATCTTTCTAATCAAAGCAAGAGTTAACAAAGAAAAATTACCATTTTAAACATATGCACTAAGATCTGGGGCACAAAACTTCATTTAAATGTATGCCAGGATTTAAAGACACAAACTACCATCAATCCAATAATACCAGGCGATTTAACTCCCCCATTATATCCATAGGCAGGCAATCTGGACAAATAAAATCGTCAGAGACCCATGAGTGTGGAGATCCCTGCGGTTGTCATGGCCGGCAACAAAATGAGACATGAAGAGGCCAGCATAAACACTTGTTTCAGCTCAACTTCCTCAAGGCATATCAAAACATGGCAGTCTGATGTCAGGTTGTTTATTGCTAATATATGTAAACATGGTAAAATTAGTGGAAAAAAGTTTATTTGTGTGATAAAATCCCCAGCAAACAAGAAAGCACAACTATACTAATGATCAGCACAAAGATGTCATTTTATCCAACAAATTGTGTTTTAGCAAGAGGATACATGCACTAGCCAAGGGGTCCCAGGAAGGTCCAGAGATAGCCTTAATCATACAAATAGAATAAAGGGCATTTGCATGAACTATAAGCCATCTCCTGGTCTAGTTGTTGGAGCTTTGGGAAGGTCCTGACTATACAGATAATGTAAGGTCATTTACACTACTAGCCACCTCTGCTCATAGGTGTGAGAATTTGATATAAACTGGCCCAATGGATAACACAAATCATTAGCTACTGATTGCCTCCAACTCACAGAATTCTGGGTAGTAAAATAGGTTATGGTCCTTTGAAAGAATAATCCTGTGTGCTTACCATTCCTAGGACACGATACTTTAAAAGGACCTAACAGGTATCCTCAGAATACTCAACAGAAATACACAGTTGACTTAACAACACAAAGTGCTTTTCTAAATTAGACCAAATTATGGGGCACAAAACCAACATTTGCAAATTCAGCAAGCCTGAGATCAGCCTTTGTGTCATGTGTGACCAGAAGCAGGACAACTGTGTGAGCAGATAAATCTCTTGTAAATACACAAACTTCTCTGGAAGATTTCACAACTCGATATAAAATGATGAATGGGTCAACGAAAGAGAATAAAAAAAGGAAGAAAAATATCCTTGCTACTAAATAAAAAATAAAAGCACAGCAGAACTTCTGAGACACATGGAAAGCAGTCCACATGGGGAAATGTATAGCTCTAATCTAATTATGTATATTGAAGAAAATCAGATAACACAAATAAATGGATAAACGAGGCAACTCAAAAAGTTAACAAAACAAGATAAAGCTTAGTCCACTCCATTTGCGAATAAAAAGTAATAAAACAGAAAGAGAAATTAGTGAATAATAAAAAATAGAAAACAATGCTAATCACCAACAAATCAAATAACTTGTTCTTTGAGAAGGTGAACAAGGCAGATCCCCCACTAGCCAAAACAAAGGGAGGACCTAAGTTTTCAGAATCAGATAGGCCCTGGGAAACATTTATACAGACACCAAAGACATTGAAAATATCATAGGATATGGTTTTTAAAAGCCTGAACTCCATTAGGCTAGAAACATAAGAGATATTGATGAATTTCTAGATTCGGCTTACACACAAGATTAAAACAAGACGAAAACCAAGTATCTTTGATACCAAAACCAGGTAAGGATACAACAACAAAAAATATAAAGGTCAGGCCAGTATCCCCGATGAAGATAGAATCAAAATATTCAATAAAAGGTCCCAGTCTGAGCTGCTACTGAATGCCATGTCTGAGTTCATGGTTCACAGTGGCAGGAGTCAAAGTGTAAGTGTCTCATATTACCACTAGAGAATATGAGGATGTCCAGGGCAGAACAGATGCTCGGGTCCACATGGCTGTTCAGAGGTTGTACGTAACTGACATTGGCTCTTACAGGAACTGATGCACCAAGGAGCTGGCCCCATCTCACCCTAATGTTTGAGTGTGCCCTGGAGGCAGGAGTGCGTGTTCTCTGGCACAAGTCTTGAGTGTTGGAGAGCTGACTCAGCTGCTGTCTACTGTGGTATGGCATTGATGCAGAGGTAATGTGTCCCTAGCCCCAAACCCTCGCTAATCCGGGCAGACAGAAAAGCTGCCACAAGGACATGAGTTCCGGAGAGCTGGCCTTGCTCCTCACAAGCTACAGAGCTGGAAATGAGGAAAGATAAACTTGTTTGGACAGGACAGTAGAGATGACCATGGTGGAGACCAGAGATGTCAGCCCCAAGTGTGAGGACATGTAATAGCTGACCCGGCAACTCATCCGCTGTGCGTTAGCATGGCATAGATGTGATGATACCTTCTCCAACTTGCTCCTCAAAACCCGGTGCAGACAAGGCATCTGGTGCTGGATGTGAGCTCAGGAGAGCGAGCTCTTTCCGGGACCAGCAGCAGCACTTGGAAAAGAGGGTCCTGCACCTTGCCTTAGCAGTGCAGTAGAGTTTGCCCTGGTAGAAGGGCACAGGCTAGCTAGACTAAAGGACAATAGCATGAGAGAGCTGGTGTCTCCACTCAGCTACATTGAGGTGGTGTGGTTGCGAGGTTGATTCCCTTATCCTTCCTCTCTAGCCATCAGCAGTAGTTGGGAAAGTTGGTCCCTAAGGCATAAGAGGTAAAAGCTATCCCTTCTCTCTTGATCTCTGTGGCACTTGGGAGAGAAGGCCCTGCCTGCATCCTGCCTAGGAAACACATACACACACACACACACACACACACACACACACACACACACACACACACACAAATTCTCAGACCACTCACAAACACAGTAAGATGTGTTAAAAAAAAAACCCAATAATTTAATCCTTTAAAAACCTAATTTAGTTTTAATGAAAATCCTTTTTCTTCATTATATGAGAGTTTTCCTTCTCCATACTTTTAAGAATATTACAAATTTGCTTTCTGAAAGGTACATGTGCTTAAAGAAAATATAAAGGGACTTTAATGGAATTTTTTATTCAAAGACATATTTTAGTAATGTATAAACCATCATTTCTGCCAGTAATAGTGAGCCAGAACTTAAAAATTCATTTAAGTGCATATTATATTTTAGTCATAAAGACATGAAACATCCAAACCAAAAATATTAGTTTTATTTAAATATATCTTTAAAAACAAATATACTAATTTTATACTGAGTATATTAACTAGAAGACCATGGTAAACATGCAGCAACATTGAAGGTATGTGATTAAAGGAGACGTGATGAGAACTACTTTATGGTTTGTAAAGTCTTTTTTCTACCTCCTCATTTCTCAGCTGAATAGTAAAAAATGACCTGAGTCTTTTTAATAATGGGCATTAGGCCTCAAATGTACAGACTCTAAGTGATCCAAGACCATGTATAATTTTAGATTTTACTTTCCTGTTGAATTTTGGTTGTAGAGCATTTAAACACTTTCTGTTCTTCAGTTTGCTATATACATATGTGTAGACTGCCCCTCTAGAGAACTAAAGTAAGGAGTCAGAAAATCCTGGGATAAAGTTCATTTCATACTCAGGGTAGTGAGATCTTCTCAAGAAAAAAAAAAAAAAAAAAAAAACATGTGGATTCTATCACAATTGATATGTAAATAGCTTGATGTCAAGGATGGTGATTCTCCTAGAAGTTCTTTTATTGATCAATCAAGAACAAAAAACATGGTTCTGGTGCAGAAACAAGTAGATAAATCCATGGAACAGAATTGAGGACCCCAGAAATGAACCCACACACCTATGGTCATTTGATCTTTGACAAAGGAGCTAAAACTTTGGAATAAGGACAGCCTCTTTAACAAATGGTGCTGGTTCAACTGGTAGTTAGCATGCAGAAGAATGCAAATCAATTCTTTCTTAACTCCTTGTACAAAGCTCAAGTGCAAGTGGATCAAAGACCTCCACATAAAACCAGGTACACTGAAACTATTAGAAGAGAAAGTGGGGAAGAGCTTAGAACACATAGGCACAAGGAAATTTTTCCTGAACAGAACACCAATGGCTTATGCTCTAAGATCAAGAATCGACAAATTGTACCTCATGAAATTGCATAGTTTCTGTAAAGCTAAGAACAATGTCAAGAAGACAAAATGGCAGCCATCAGATTGGGAAAATACCTTTACCATCTGATAGAGGGCTAATATCCAATAAATACAAAGAACTCAAGAAGTTAAACTCTAGAGAATAAAATAATCCTATAAAAATGGGGTACAGAGTTTGGCTGAGAAGCACTTAAAGAAATGCTCAAGATTCCTAGTCATCAGGAAAATACAAATCAAAACAACCCAGAGGTTACAACTCATACCAGTCAGAATGTCTAAAATAAAAAAACTCAGGTGATAGCAGATGCTGGTAAGAATGTTGATAAAAATGAACACTCCTCTATTGTTGGTGTAATTGCAAGCTGGTGCAACCATTCTGGAAATTAGTCTGATGGTTCTTCAGAAAATTGGACATAATACTATCTGAAGACCCAGCTATTCTACTCCTGCTCATATACCCAAAAGAGGTTCCAACATATAACAAGGACATGTGCTCCACCATGTTCATAGCAGCCTTATTTATATAATAGCCAGAAGATGGAAAGAACCCAGACGTCGTTCAACAGAGGAATTGATACAGAAATTGTGGTACATTTACACAAGGGAGTACTACTCAACTACTAAAAACAATGGCTTCATAAAATTCTTAGGCAAATGGAATTAACTAGGAACTATCATCCTGAGTCAAGTAACCCAGTCACAAAAGAACACACATGATATGTTCTCACTGATAAGTGGATACTAGCCCCCAAAAGCTCTGAATACCCAAGAAACAAGTCACAGACCATATGAAGCTCAAAAAGAAGGAAAGCCAGAATATGGATACTTCAGTCCTTAGAAGGGAGAACAAAATACTCATGGGAGAAAATACGGGGACAAATAGAGGAACAAGGATTGAGGAAAAGATGAGAGAGTGCCTCACCAGGGGATTCACCCTATATACAGTCACTAAGCCCAAGCACTATTGCTGATGCCAAGAAGTGCTTACTAGCAGGAACCAGATATGGATGCCTCCTCAGAGGCTCTGCTAGAGTCATACAGATACAGCTGAGAATGCTTTCAGCTAACCATTGGACTGAACATGAGGACGCCAATGAAGGAGCTAGAAAAAGGACTAAGGGGCAAAATGATCTGCAACCTCATGGGAAAAACAACATTTTTCAACCAACCAAACCCTCCACAACTCTGATGGACTAAAACACCAACCATTGAACACCCATGGAGAAACCCATGGCTCCAGTTCAGTTGCATATGTAGCAGAGGATAGAATCATCTACCATCAATGAAAGGAGGGGCCTTCTGTCAGTGAAGGAGTGTTTTCCCAGTGTACAGCAATGCCAGGGCACTGAAGTGGAGAGGGTGATTGGGAGAGGGTGTACCCTCATGAAAATAAGTGGAAGAGATGGGATCAGGGGGAGTGGGGAGGATAACATTTGAAAGGTAAATACAGAGAATATTCAATAAAATAATTTTTAAAAAGGAAAAATAAAAACATACAATTGCTTCTACTGAGCTTGAACAGACCTGAGATTCTGAACCTCGGACCACATAAAATTCCCTAACCAGACCAAACATTCCATCACTCACTAATATGAGATACCTAATTACTTCAGAGTGCGCCACTGTTTCACTTGATCAAATCTAATTGACCAGAAAATTTTAGTTTAATTCCAATAAGTCCCAGATAAATTTTCACAGTTACTATTTGGGATTATTCATGAATATCTGAATATCAAAGCTTTATTGCATCATAATACGTTAAACTACATTTTGAGAAAGTATATAGCATTTCATCACAAATATTAAACAAAAGCCATATACACATAAGAACTACAGTATTTTTAGATCCGCTGTCACTAACTTTATTTTTTTTAAAGATTTCTTACGCCTTTACTTATGGTTATTAAAAGAATGATGATTTGATTTTAATCAAACACTTTATTTGAAAGTCATGGATAATGAGTGTCAAGTAATGGTGACCTCTTGGCAAAAGAAATAAAAAACATCCTCCTCAGCTGAAGAATCAATTCCAGAGAGCCCTTAACTTCACGTCCATTAATACATCACTGGCTATGATTGCAATTTTCAAGCACCTCAATTTTTATGCTTGGGTCACTTTACTTTTGGGTTGGGAATCATGAATCTACACAAAGAAAAACAAGTTAAAGTCAGTATCTCCCAAAATATAGAAAGATACAATTTTCAAATTTCATGCCACATACAATTATTGGACTATGCTTTGGTAATTTAGTCCTTTGAGTGAATTGAACATAATTGATTCATCATTATGGTTTATAATTCTAAACTCCTTTTTAAAGAAGGATTCTAGAATTCAAAGAACAATTAACAGAATGCCTCTTTGTAGAGTGTTCTTTTTCTTATGTGTGAACAGGTCGCACTTATCCTGATTCTGAATAACACATAGGATCGTCACAGGATTAGCTAGAAGGCCAAGATCAAAGGGGTGACACTTTTGCAAAAAGAACTGACCAGGTAAGGGATATGGATAATTACAGTTCCAAGCCATATGAACACGGACATCTGAGTCTTTCGGCTCTGAACTGGCTATCAGAGAAAAGGACAATAAAACCATTACTATATGGCTACATTCTAATGTAATGCAAAGAACTTCTAATAAAATATAAGGCGCCTATAACAAGCAATGACATTGTTTCTTCTAAGTCAGAAACCAGTTGACATAAGTGGTACACCTCAGTGACCCTTGATCACAGTCAAAACAGATCAAACCTGAAGTGCCTAATTATCTATAAATGAGTGGTCATGGAGTACATATTTTATGGGACCCAGAGGTTAAAGCCAGATATTAGAAAGATACAACACATACTATAAAGGTTTCATCCTGTTCTGATTCTCCAATTATTTTAAGAATACTGCACTCGCACCTACATTGTCCAGGGTCCCATGTCATATAGGCATAAATTCTGATTTAATTTGAGCTGAATAAAAATTTTTAAAGGCTCTTAACCCAATACAATGAGGGAAAATACAGCCTATTGAAAACAAGAAAACTCCTAAACAAGAAAACTAAAAGAAGAAAAAGACACAGACACAACTCAACCCACAAAAGCAATAATGGCAGGAAACAGAAACAACTGTTCCTTGATATCTATTAACATAAATGGACTCAAATCCCCAATAAAGAGACATAGGCTATCAGACTAGATACATAAACAAAATCCAGCCTTTTGCTGCATACAGGAAACTCATCTCAGAGACAAAGACAGACACTATCTCAGAGTAAAAGGGTGGGAAAAAAACTTCGAAGCAAACAGCTCCAAGAAGCAAGCTGGAGTGGCTATTCCAATATCGAATAAAATAAATTTCCAACCAAAAGTTAGCAAAAAAGAAAAGGAAGGACACTTTTTACTCATTACCGGGGAAATCTGTCAGGAGGAACTCTCAATTCTTAACATATATGCTCCAAATAAAAAAAGCAAACACATTCATAAAAGAAACCCTACTAAAGCTCAAAAACTACATTTCACCCCACACAATAGTACTGGGAGACTTTAATACCCCACTCTCTCCAAAGAACAAATCATGGAAACAGATACTGAGCAAGGACACTGTAAAACTAGTAGAGACTTTGAACCAACTAGAATTAATAGATATCTACAGAACATATCATGCTAAAGTAAAAGAATACACCTTCTTCTCACCACCCCATGTCACCTTCTCGAAAACTGACCACATAATTGGACACAGAATGAGCCTCAATCAATATAAGAAGATTGAAATACTCCCATGCATCCTCTCAGATCACCATGGTCTACAGCTGGTCTTTAACAACAACAAAGATAACAAAAAGCCTACATACACATGGAAACTAAACAACGCTCTGTTAAACGATAGCAGGGTCAAAGAAGAAATAAAGAAAGAAATTAAGAACTTTCTAGAACTCAACAAAAACGAACACACAACATACCTAAACCTATGGGATGCACTGAAAGCAGTACTAAGAGGAAATCTCATAGCCCTAGGTGCTTCCAAAAAGAAACTGGAGAGAGCTTACACCAGCAACCTGACAGAACAGCTAAAAGCCCTAGAAAAAAAAGAAGCAGATATACCAAAGAAGAGTAGACGGCAAGAAATAATCAAAATTAGGGCAGAAAATGGAAAGATCTCCCAAGCTCATGTATTGGAAGGATCAACATTTTAAAAATGGCCATCCTACCAAAAGCAATCTACAGATTCAACGCAATCCCCATCAAAATTCCAACCCAGTTCTTCATGGAATTGGAAAGATCAATGTGCAATTTCATGTGGAACAACAAAAGACCTAGAATACCGAAATCCATCCTCAACAACAAGAAAACATCTGGGGGAATCACTATCCCTGACCTCAAGCTATACTACAAGGCAATTGTGCTTAAAACTGCATGGTACTGGTACAGAAATAGGCATGTGGATCAATGCAATAGAATAGAAGATCCAGAAATGAGCCCTCACATATATGGTCACCTGATTTTTGACAAAGGAGCCATAAACATTCAATGGAAAAAGGACAGCCTATTCAACAAATGGTGCTGGTCCAACTGGCACTCAACATGCAAAAGAATGAAAATAGACCCTTTCTTATCTCCTTATACAAAGCTCAAGTGTAAGTGGATCAAAGATCTCCACATTAAACCAGATACACTGAAACTATTAAATGAGAAAGTAGGGAAAACTTTAGAACATATAGGCACAGGAGAAAATTTTCTGAACAAAACACCAATGGCTCAATCTCTAAGGTCAAAGATTAACAAATGGGACTTAATGAGATTGCAAAGTTTCTGTTAGGCTAAGGACATTGTCAAGAAAACAAAATGGCAGCCAGCAGAATGGGAAAAGATCTTTACCATCTCCACATCAAATAGAGGCCTAATATCTAAGGTATACAAAGAACTCAAAAAGCTAGACACCAGAGAATCAAATAACCCTATTAAAAATGGGGTACAGAGCCAAATAAAACGTTCTCAGTTGAGGAATATCAAATGGCTGAGAAATATTTGAGGAAGTGCTCGACATCCTTAGCCATCAGGGAAATACAAATCAAAACAACCCTGAGATTCCACCTCACACCAGTCACATTGGCCAAGATCCAAAACTCAGATGACAGCAGATGCTGGCGAGGTTGCGGAGAAAGAGGAATCCTTCTCCACTGTTGGTGTGGTTGCAAACTAATACAACCACTCTGGAAATCAGTCTTGCAATACCTCAGAAAATTGGACATAATACTACATGAAGACCCAGCTACTCCACTTCTGGGCATATACCCCAGAGACACCTTAGTACACAACAAAGATATATGCACCACAATGTTCATAGCAACTCTATTTATAATAGCCAGAAGCTGGAATGAACCCAGATGTCCTTCAGAAGATGAATGGATACAAAAATTGTTGTACATTTACACAATGGAATACTACTTAGCCACCAGAAACATTGACTTGACCAAATTCTTAAGAAAATGGCTGCATCTAGAGAATATGATTCTGAGTAAGATAACCCAGTCACAAAAGAAGAGACATAATATGTAGTCACTGATAATTTGGATGCTAACCCCAGAGGCTTGCACTGCCCCAGAAACAACTCACAGACTTTATGAAGTCCAAGAAATAAAGAAAACAAAACAAAACAAAAAAATCTTTATACAACAAGAAAACTTTGACTATTTCCATGCTACATTTTGTTTTACATGTACTTTATGCTCATTGTACCTATTAAGTTTTCAATGCATACTATCAAAACTTTAAAAATATCAAGTACTGACTAAAAAATATATTCACATAGTTTTATTTAAAAATTATTTTAAAATATGAAAAAAAAGTACTGACAAAAATGTATTGTATAATTTTATGCAAAAATGCTTAAAATCTGTACATTTATCTTTGTTTTCTAAAATAAAGTTGTTAAAAAGAATGCTTAAAATTTGTACATTTATCTTTGTTTTTTAAAATAAAGTTATTTTAAAAAAGGAAAAAAAAGAATATTTTGCCTTGGCTCACTTCCCATCTTCCACTAGGCCTATTGCCTAATTACTATTAGATTTTGATAAATTATCCTATGCTTTCCACTAAGATATAGGTTAGAAAAGCAGAAATAAGTAATTACAATAAATAAACATATGCTATGATGGTAAAAAAAAATAGAAAATTACACCAAAGGAAGCTAAAAATCTGTGGTAAAAATAAAATAACCTAAATATACAATATGATTTTACCCTATATTGATATATTTTTATCTAAATAATGATTGATGATTATATTAATGAACTTTTTGTGCTTGCTCAATAATCGTAAAAATATTCCCAAATAGGTAATTTTTTTAGGGAGCTACACAATTCCTCAGTGAAAATACTAATTAAGGAAGGACCCACTACCAGTAATTTTCAGGCTAGGTTTGAGTCTTAGTCTCTGTAATATATTCACAGTTCCCACTGCTAAGTGTCAAATAAAACACCTCTAAAGAATTATTACAATGGTGAATCTGTTAGTGTGAATTTTATTATTAAATTGTCCTCATTTCTGCCAGTCAAGTTTAGAGAGAGCCAGCCCAAACATTCTTCATAAACTTATTCTTAGGTAATAAAAGGGTCATATATCGGCTCAACAGAGAGTAGGCTATATGTGTTTTACGTAATAAATTTTGATAACCGCACATTGATCTGAAAAGAACCTTAGAGCCAGATTCTACCCAAAGTCCTACTGAACAAAAGCAAATTCAGCTCTTTTAACCATTTCTCCTAACTGCCTTCTCAATTTATTTCTTTGTCTATTTTAAAATGTTGAAATCTTGTGGACACAAGATAGTTTAGTATGTAAAGGTCAAAGCTGCCAGGCTCCAGAACCCAGAGTCATCCTTAACACCCATGTTGTGAAAAGAGGAAAATGACTCGCCCAATAAGGTGTCTTCTCATCATCATGTGTTTGATGCTGTGTGTATGAGTGTTCATCATAAACTATCTGTCACTTTAAAATGAGCAATTAAAAGGTGATTATATACCTTGACAGTTTTTACTTGTAGAAACTAAATTTTAGGCTGACAAGAAGGTATACAACAAGTAGAAGTATTCATTCCCAGGTCAGAAACCTCAGTATAACCATCCCCACATGGGATAGAGCTGTCTGATCTCCACTAATAATCATGGACTATGTGTACCTGTATACACAAACACACATACACACACACACACACACACACACACAAAGAGAGAATGAATGAAGTAGGGGATGAATGGATTTTACATATAATCTAAATGTCTTCACAAGAGATACATTTGTTCCCACAGATCTTCAAAATTTGCAATATCCATCTCAGCCTTTTTCATACTTTGGGGCAAATATGCAGGTTTCTTTGATCTTAATTTATTTAATTGGTAGACTTGAAATAAGACACTTGGAAAGGTTAAACATTAGCGCATCCATGATCCTAAGGCTTCTTTGTTGCCATGTTCTCAGGTCTCCTGATTCTTTAGCCTTTGCTTTATCGATTCATATAAAATATATATGCAGTTAACTTGAATAACCATGTGAAGTTCAAGGACCAGTGTGGTCCCTCTAAAAAGGATGTAAATCATTGAACAGCATCTCTCCTCAACCAAACTAAATTATTATAGGAGGAAGAACAAAATTTTATTCTGAGATGTCTACATATGGAGAATCACAGATGGCATATCATCATATATAGAGAAATAGACAAAGTCAAATGAACCCAAAGGAAATCTACAAATGTACACATATATAACATTATATATCAAATATATTGTATATATGTTATATTTTGCACACAAATATATGTTAAATAGTGGATATAAGTTATACTTTATGTGGATAATGTAAATGTCCTATAAATTAAACAAAAGCAAATTAATGATCAGTAACTAGGGATATCCTAGTTTTAAGGTACAAATTACATTGTATGTAAGGGTTTTTGTAATGAACTTAGTGTTTCAGGTTAAATAAAATATTGGATTTAATTAGTGACAAAATAAATAAATAAAATGATTTATACACATAAAGACAAAGAAATTGAACCAAGATTAGAAGACAAACAAATTAAAATATGTATAACATTATCTATAGAACATATACTCAAGTCCATAAAGTAAATAATAGAAGTTGAAGTATATAAACTTTTGACATCTAATGTTATATTTACTATTCTGCTTTCAGATTTAGCACTTGAATACACAATATATGCATACACCAGGTCACCTTGCTGAAAGTTGATCAAGAAAGACTAAAACTCTTACATTCTGATAAAGCAATCTGTACTTACGTGAAAGCTCCTAGTGATATGGGAGGGCGTTTGCTGTTGCAGGAAGCTGACAATCTGGACCCTGGCCTTCTCATCCAGGTGCATACCATTCCATGCTCATCTCCTGTTCATAAGTCAAAAGCCAATAAAACATATAGGTACTCAATTCAAATTGAAAGCTGTACAAGATAACATCAGTTGGCTCCTGAATTTGATTTTACAGTTAATGCTTTTAAAGAGTTGCTTTGTCAGCACTACTGTAGGAAATTCTATTGTATTGTATAACTTTTCTATAGTATTTTTTAACCCAAAAATACCTCCAACACCATCTTTAGCATGCTTCTTTTTGATTTGCATAAAACATAGCCACAGAAACACATTCACTTCTCTTTCTTGCTTTAATTTCATGCATGTTTTTACCTTTGCACCTTAATTCAGAAAACATCAGTGAATTATTTAGTTTCTGCCACACACTACTGAGCATAATAAAAGATAAATCTGAAGAGGCATAACTGGACAGAAATTATTTTTTATCTCTTTGAGTGAGAAAGAGTGACAAAGAGAAGTTATGTGAATCTACACAAAACCCTGACTCTTCTACCAAAATATCTGTGCAACTGGGTAAGTGCTATTTTTTAATATTGAATGAAATTATTTTTATTTTTAACAAAGATGGTAATAATTACAAAGTAATTTTTGTTTAATTTCTGGGCACATATTCACAAATACAAGGCCTTTAAGAACTAGCCTCATTAACATATTATAGAGGATGCCAAGAAGTACCAACAAAAGCATTCCTGTAAAAAAAAAAAAAATATATATATATATATGTGTGTGTGTGTGTGTGTGTGTGTGTGTGTGTGTGTGTGTGCAATGTGCTTTTTTACCTTTATTTTTACTTTTTTAATTTTGTTATTTTTAATTATTATATTTTATTTATTTTTTAAATGTTGTTCCCCTTTCTGGTCTCCCCTCCACAGCCTTACCACCCGATTCCCCCTCCCACTCCTTTGACTCTAAGAGGGTGTTTGCCCTCCCCCCCACAATTCACACACATTTGCCTCACCCCTCTAGCATCCCCCTTCACTGTAGCAACAGGTCTCCTCAGGATCAAATGCTCCCCTCCCATAAATGTCAGATAAGGCAGTCATCAGCCATGGACCCACTTATATATATTCCCACTTATATATATTCTTTGGTTGGTGGTTTAGCCCTTGGAGCTCTGATGGGTCTGGCTAGTTAACATTGTAGTTCCTATGAAGTTGCAACTACATCAGCTCCTACAGTTCTTGCCAAATATAGCCACTGGGTTCCCAGTGCTCATTCCAATGACAGACTATCAATCTCTGCATCTATCTTAGTCAAGTGCTGGCAAAGCCTCCCAGAGAACAACTATACCAGGCTCCAGTTTGCAAGCACTTCTTAGCATCAGCACTAATGTCCGGGTTTGGTGTCTCTGGATGGAGTGTATCCTAAGGTGAGATGGTCTCAAATGGCCTTTTCTTCAGTCTCTGTTCCATTATCACTTTTTGCACTTCCTTTCGACAGGAACAATTTTGGGTTAATGATCTTGAAATAGGTGGGTGGCCCCATTCCTCAACTGGGGGCCATGTCTATCTACTGTAAGTGATCCCTATAGGTTCTGTCTCTCCACTCTAGGGCATTTCAACTAGTGTTATCCGCATTGGGTCTTGGGAGCCTCTTGCATCCCTGACATCTAGGACTTTCTAATTTTGCTCCTCCGTGCACCCATCACAGCTACATATTTCTATTCAATTTCCCGTCCCTCTAGACTTCTGTCCCTTCCCATACATGATCCTGTCCCCATTTTCTCCCCTCCCCCTCGTTTTCTAAATTCTAATTCTCAATTGCTTAATCTAAAAATCCAAAGGCAAGATGCACACTAATCTGATAATTAGAAACATTGTATATAATATTACTATCACATGGTTCAGACACTCAACAAGTGACTGATAACATACCATAATATTAAAGAAATACGTTCTGGCTAGTTTGACATCCACTGATACAAACAAGGCTCATTTGCTTACGGGAACTCTGATACTTCCATAATGATAGTCTGGAGAAAAGTTGCTTTTGGTAGGGTGACAAAGCCATTGCTAACAAACCAATAAATACCTCTTTTGCATGACCTCTGCATCAATATGACTCTAGAGTCCTTGATTTCCTTCCCTGACTTCCCTCAGTGATAGGTGGTTACCTGAAAGAATAAGACAAAAAAAAAAAAAAAAAAAAAAAAAGCCCAACACACTCCAAATAGCATTTTTTTTTAATGGTCTTGAACCCAACAATATGAACATTGACTAAGACAAAACCAAAGTGTTGCCCTTTATTTTATCTTCTGATGCCATTTGGCCACACCTCCATATCCTATCAATCAGTTGTGTTAGAGTGGAAATCTGTTAGTGTCTCACTTCTTTTATATTCATTTGTATCAACTTAACACATAAAAATTGGTATATAATCATCATCCTAGTATGGCGTTCTAACACTCGTAAACATTCTGTAATGTGTGCATCAAGGATGACAAACTGATTTCCTCAACTCTTAAACTTTTGCGACAAAACAGTCCAAATACTTCTTATAGCAATTGTACTAACTGTAACTTATGTCCACTATGTCACTTACACGTTTCCCAAGTTCTCACCATTTCTTTCTATCTTCTACATTTTCCAACCTGTGGTGGTCACTTTCTACTCCCACTTCCTTGAAGTCAAATTTTAATTTTCAACCTTTTCAATTTATTTCTTTATTTTGTAGTATGTGTGTACATTTGTGTGTGTGTGTGTGTGTGTGTGTGTGTATGTGTGTAAAATATAGTTTTGTGTAGCTATGCAGTACTTTCTTTCTACTTTTATATTGGCTTCAAAGGTCAAACTCAGGATACCAGACTTGTTTAACCATAGCATTTACATGCCAACCCATCTCACATCCCAGGATCAACAGTTCTTAAATCTACCTGTGAACTAGATTCAATAATATCTGTCTTTTGATGACTGGCTTTCACATAGAGTAAAATCTTCCAGCTTCATTCACATTGCTACATTTGGCATTTATTGACACATTTCTACAACAATGAAAACTTGTACATAAATCCTCTTCCCAAAAGTCATCTCTCTGTCCTTATGGTCTGGTCTAGGATCTCTGGACCTTGAGTTAGATTGTCAAGTCTGTTATAGCTGGCCACCATAGACACCCCTTGGCTCTGGGGAAATGCAATTGCTTTCTTAATCTCCTCTTGTCTCCCTTCAAATTTTTTTCTGTTAATTTATAAAATAGATTCATCCAGAAGCATTTGGCTGATAACACACATACACATGCATGAGCGCGAGCACACACACACATACACACAGAGGCACACACATATGCACTTGCGCCTGTGTGTGTGTGGCTGGGTGGCTGAGTGTGTGTGCTGTCCTTTCTATCTTTCTGGAGAGGGTTGTGTAGGAGGGAAGGGAAAAGACTGTAAGATTGATTACCTGGGTCATAAGGCTCTTTTACTACATTTGCATGCAGAATTTCTGCACTAAATATTAATTGGTGCCATTGAGATAGAGCATGAATACAGAGAATAGAGTCTGCGTTCTAACCTAGAGACATAGCGGCTACAACAGTGGATTACGCAAAATTCTAGAAAGTATGGCTGCTTTGCTTTCTTTCTTTTTTGTTTGGTTGCTTTTTGCTTTGTGTTCCCATTATTGCAGAACAAGCTGCAGTTTTCCTAGTTCTCATAGAAGGTCATTTTCAACTAAATTGTATATTAAAATGACAAAACTTAGGAAAGTCATGTTTTATATTTTTCAGGAGATCATTTTTCTCTATTTTATTGTGTGTATTTGCCTAGGAAATATATTGCACAATTTTAAGCAACCTTTAATTTTCATTTTTAATTCTTATCATGAAATGTCTAATATAACTATATTAATATATTAGTTTGTATCTTCTAAGCACAGAATACTAAACATATATATAACCATCTAACCTAACAGAGTACACAGTACCTCTAGATTACAAGAATTTCTGTGGGATTAATAAAAATATCAAAAAGCATCTTTGTAATTTTATACTTTTATCAAATTATAGGATATTAATATCTTTTATTAAGCAGTTTTATAACTGCCACTTTATTGATAAAGAACTAATAAAAAGTCTTGGTTATTAATCACATAAATTTTGTTTTCAGTTTGACATTTACAAGAAAGCAGCCATGAGTTTCACATTACAATTCTGCAAAGCTGCATATGGAGCTGAGGTTCTCTGATACTCTGATCCCTTACAGCTCTTCCAGAGGACAGCTATTGACTTGAACAGCCATGTCCCCTGGTTCTATAGCTACACACAAATGTAGAATGTATATACTGAACAGTGTATTGCACTCATGACTCAACACTTCTGCGTCCATGCTCTTAGTTATATCAAAGACGTCTCACATTTTTGGAAAAGTGTATTTTATACTCTGCATGTGTATTACTTTGCTCTTTTAGCTTTCTGTGGCTTGCTTACATTTTCCAAGACTTATTATCTCTTCAATGAAACAGTGATTATCTGATTTATGATTATTTCCATCCTATAGTAATTTTGAAAACAAATATATCACATCCGTGGTTTTTGCTATAAGCATTACATATTTTCTATATGTTTTCACAGTTTTAAGCACCGTGTCTGTGGTTGCATATAATCCCAACTCCTTCATTTCTACAGGGTGCTCTCTAAACCTACAGAATCAGCTTTACTGGGGAACTGTGCAAACCCCAGATATTATACTGTATCGCAAACTGGAGACACTGGAAATAGACCTCATTAAAATGTGTTTTTGCCAGAACTTCAAGTGATTGTAATATACATCGAGATTTGAGAAGCTCCTAATTTGATGAGTATAATAACATGTCTTACCACCTGGCCATAATAACTTGGTCTGGATATCACAGCTCTGGTTTCTTCACAAGCATTTTAAGTAATTAAAAGATAATAATTATGTCTCACTTTCTCTGAAATGTGATATCTTGCACCTATTGTGAGAGAATGCCAAAGGGAGAAACCACTGAGATCTGGGGTCTGCCACAGAGCTTCCAATGCATGCCAAACAGCCATACTCCAAGTCACCAAGAGCCAATATGTAATTCCAGTCCCAAAGTATATCAGAATGTCAAAGAAATGAAGCATATAAGCTATAATTTCCATAGAACAACACGTCAAGACTAAATTTGTTCATTGATTCTCTGCAGAAAACATGCAAGAAATGGCAAAGTCACCCAGTGTAGGAAACAGCTAATCGAGCATTTGTTCTAACATATATATTTTAGTTTAGAGTCATAGCAGTGGCCAGGTAGTGGTGGCCATGGGGCTGTGATGGCAGGAATAAAGAATCATTGCCACCAATATGAGGTGAAACTAGTTAACACTAATCAGGAAAAAATATGAACACTTTAGTTATATGAACACAAATAGAATTTTCAAATAACATTGTATTTAGACTTGTTAGCAAATTACTCATATTATTTATTTGGCTCTAAAGTGCAGACTATAATCAACAGCTATGACTATGAGCTAGAGGGATTATATCCTATGAAGCAATGGCCAGTAATTATGAAGAGACAGTAACAGTAAAGATATTTCTTTTTCAGAGTTTTGTGTCTTCATGAATTATAGGTGATTAGATATATGATATATAGATTATAATTGATAGATATAACTAGATGATAGTTATAGATAGTTATATAAATAGATGATAATTACCAAATGGATGATTGACAGATCATAGATAAATAGATGATATATAAATGATAGAAAATGTTTGGTGGATTAATGATATATATATAATTCATTTTTTATTAAGATGGGTGATTAATAGATTAAAGATTTGTGATTTGTTGATACATAGATAGGTAAGGAGAGAGAGAGAGCAAGAGAGAGAGAGAGAGAGAGAGAGAGAGAGAGAGAGAGAGAGAGAGAAACAGACAGACAAGGATAGAATTTATATATATATATATATATATATATATATATATATATATATATATACATATATATATATATATTCTTGGTACTTAGAATAAAGCCAGGACCTCCCTTACACATTAAATCTACCACTAAGTATTACTTCTGATCCTCAAGATTTTATATATTGAATCATGTATATCTAGCAGCTGTATCAGGAAATGAAGAGTAAAGTTGTTTCATATATTGAAGATTTTCCACTTACAGGTTAAAAGAAACATGTCAATCAATAAGAATAAACTTCTTTTTGACAGCCCTTTAAAGTTCACATTATTTCTCTGACATTAAAGATAACCATTTCCGCATGATAGTCTAAGCATTTCTTCTCCTTTCAAAAGTACCATGAGATTTCTTTATGTCTAAGAAATATTAATTAATTTATGTAATTCTCACTTAGCATATGTTTCAAATTTTGCAGTCAACCTATGAGAAGCACAATTAGTGGTCAAACCTGCTATGTTGTGGGATGATTGGGAATGGGGGAAAGAGTTCTTACAACTCTTGACTTTAGTATATGATTACTGCTTAGAAGATATGTTTTCTAAGCTAATTTAAATATTTAAATTGCAAAAAAAGCATACATGTCTTGGTACACTTGTAGATAACATCAACTGCATCTAAAGAGATGGATGTACAGAAATTTTCAAGCACCATAGAGAAGAAAAACTTGCCACTTTCAGAAATTATTCATAATGGAAAGTTTCAGTGCCTCCCTGGAAGACAAAAGGTCATGAATACCATAAACCAAGGAGATAGGTCACTAGGTCAGCCACACAGAATAGTTAAAAGCAATGCTATGAAGGCTAAAGAAGTGGGGACATAGGATAAATGTTAGCAGCGTTTTGTAGCAAGTTTATCAATTTGTAAAACCAACCTCTAGCAAACATGTCTGTGTTTGCTTACCATCAGACAGGAGCTTCTGTTGTCCAGAATGCCATACTAGCAGAGTATCATAACAGAACTATTCTTTTCTTTTGCTTAACTTCTTCATATGTATGTGATTTAACTTCACATTTATTAAGAGACAGAAGATGAAGCTCCTAAAAAGTTTCTCTTCATTTTTATATATCACAATAATTCACATGTTCTATTTCAAATGAAGAGAAATATGTTGGGATGAAAGTAGGAGTTTTAAAATCTATTCCTGAACATACTACTCCAAACACAAAATTCAAAGAAAATTGCATACTTATGTAGTACATGTGTGTGTGTTTGTGAAATTAGCATAGCTAAAATTTAATTATCCACAGGTGTGCTAGCAAAATCATTAGATATACAAGGTGTTTTAGTTTCATTTCTTTTGCTGTGATAAAACACCTGGAAACAAAACCACTTACACTTTTGAGTAACAATAAATCACTGGGGAAAATCAAGGCAGGAATTGAACCAGCAACATATCCAAAGTCAAGAATAAAAACAAAATAAATGCATAGATTCTTCACCGCTCACCAGATTCACTCAATTAATACACTACAATGTGAAACCTAGGGAATGGTGCCACCTATAATGGACTATAACCTCCTACATAAATTAACTAACAAGCAAATTTCTGACAGATTTGCCTACAGACCTTCCTGATCTAGGTAATTTCTTAGTTGAAGCTTTGATCTTGAGTGACCAAGGCTATAGTAAATTGGCATTTAAAACTGATCTCAGTAGGTGATTGCAATGATCTTACCATCAACAATGAACATGTGATATCAAACATTAAGAGTATAATGAGCAAAAACATAAAAAATTTGCAAGCAATTGTGTATGTTGTATGATGCTGATTAATAACTAGTATTAAAGCATGAAGAATAACAAGAAAAACAAAGCCTCAGCTTAGTTCTGAGAATTACACTTGATGGATAAAAAAAATACCCAGAAGTCATCAGTATCACAGAATTTCAGAGAAGATACAGTTATGAAACAAATACAAACAACAACAGCAACAAACCCAAAATGGTACCCACTGAATCCTAGGAGTATGTAGGAATGGAATTGAGGTAGATATAAAGATGCATTTGCCTTAGGTATAAAATTTATAACAGTATACAGAGTACCCTCTGTACTCATATACACCATGACTCCTTTTAATTTTCTGGTTTCTTTTATTATATACTTATATCTCTAGATTTGCAAATAAAATCCTCAAATGAGAGAAACATGTGCCATTTGTACTTCTGGGACTGGGTTATGTCATCCAGGATATCATCTTCTACTTCCCTTTATTCACCTTACTTTCATGATTTCATGATTTCATTTTATTTTTTAGCTTATAGTATTCTATCCCTCTGCCTGAGTACTAGCTTCCATTGTACCAAAATCTGATATAAAAGCTGCCAAGGAAGGAAACTGATCAGTAGTCCTACCTAGCTGCTGTATCAGCAAGCTACAAACATCATCAGTACAGAAAGATTTCCCTAAATGTACAATAGTGTCTATTAATCTTGGCAGCATGTAACTGCTGTATAATTGTACTTAAGGCACACTTAATCATGCCTGGTGTTGGAAACCAAGCCAACTATCTGTGTTTAGTGAGGTTATTAAATTAGTAGAGAACCTACTACTGACACTTATCTAACTACAACGATTCCTAAGAACAGTCTAGAAAATTTTTCTCATACCCACAGATAAGTATTCTTTTTCTCCTTATCAAAATAGCTATTTTTTGCAATTGTGCCCTTTACAGAAAGTCATAATTGGTCATGTTCAAGTAGCCACTGTTCTACTTCTATGAAGAGACATCATGGACAAGGCGAAAGAGCACTTAATTGGTGACTTGCATAGTTTCCGAGGTTTAGTCAGCTGTCATCATGTCAGGGAGCATGGTAGCACAGAGGACGTTGCTGTAGCAGTAGCTGACAGAAACATCCTGATTCATAAGCAGAGATACTCTGGGCTGGGCATGGACTTTTGAAATCTCAAAGCCTACCCCTAGTGACACACTACCCTCAATAAGGCCACAAGTCCTAATCCTTCCAATCCTTTCACTAACTGCAAGTTCTTGCTGATGAAGCTTTCAAATGTATGGCCTAATAGAGACCTTTCTTATTTGAACCCCACAGCAGAGAGCCAACCAAGGTGTGCACAGCAATACTGAATACATCTACAACAAAAGCTAACATCTAAGATTCAGAGAACATCCCAGAAGAAGGTTGAAAAGATGAAAAGAACCAGAAAATTAAGAGAGGTAGATGAGAGATTGTGTATCCTGTATATGATAGGAAAGCTATACACATGAAATTTCTATATGGTTGCATAAACAAGACTTGAACGAGGTAAAGACTTCTTGATACGTGAATATGGTTGAGAGAAATTAATGGCAGTTAACTGCTGAGAGAAGAGAAATAAATAAACAAAGAAAATACAGGTGGTTAGTCAATTTAGTATTTCTTATTGTTTATGTTTATAGTAATAACAACTCATATTTGTGGAAAACTAATCCACATTCTCTCAATAGCTGTTATTTATTATTCTATTATATATATCATATAGTATATAATATATATTATACACAATACATTATTCCTTATATATATGTTCTATGCTATCAGCTATATATTTTATCTATATATTACCATTAGAACACAGAATATTATATGTAGATATGTATTATGTATTATATTTATATATTAATTGTAATATGCAGTATTATTTATTATATGTAAAAAACATATAGTTATAATTTATTTATATAATATATGTGGAGCACAAGGACATGGGAAGGATTGAAACAAAGGAAAGGATTAAAGGAAGATTCAAAAGATATAAATATATTACTTACATATTAAATTTTGAAAATATGAACAAAACTTTATACAACTGGGTTTGAAAAATCCTAGTCACAGAACTTGGAAGATTTAAACTGGAACTGAAATAAAATCCTCTTTTCTGCCATCTATCCTCTGTGGGACAAGAATATACTGTGTAATCTGCCAAGAGCGGGAGGCAATTAAACAGTGCTACCCAGTTGCTGCACCTATGAAGCACGGAATGAAGAGCATGGCAGGGTATTAGTACGGGGGCAAGATGTACCTCTGACATGTTGATGTTCACCAAAGGCAGTCAGCTGAGTTATGCCAAACTCTGTAGGTAATGAACACAGCCTGCTTCTTGCAGCCCAAGAGATAATAAAGATTAGAATACAATCGACTGTTGCCGCTTTGCTAACGTAATTCCTTCCTTACATTCTAAATCTTATTTGCTCACGAGTAAGTATAAACACCCTCTCTCATCAAAGAACCCTCTCTCTACAGCAAATGGAGCCTATGACAGAGCACCAGATTGGACACAACTCAGAGACCAACAGATCATAGTGAGGCTGACACCAAAAAAAATACATATATATCATCTCTTGCAACTAGGACACAAAGACTTTAAGAAATAAAGGACAGAAGATTTTTAAGAGGCAGAATAGCAAGGAAGTCGAGTTGAAAGGACTTTTCTTAGAAATAGGTATATAAACAGGAATAAAGCTATAGCAAAATCATTAGACACTAATGGTAATGTGGGAACATATTGTCTCACCTCTAAGTAATATGCTACAGACAACCAATGACTGCTGAGAGAAATAGACTCTCCCAGAACTGAGGCTTCTGGTTGGTTGTCCAGTACAAAGTAGTCAGCTGTAAAGTCATAAGCACAAAAATAAAAAACAGACTCAGCAAGTTGTAATTAGATATTTGGGAATGCACACTCACATGTGATAGTGTGTATGTGTGTGTGCATTAGTGTTTGATATCTAAATATATATAAATAATGATAAAACTAAAAGAGACTATAAACTTGAAAGTGTGGGAAACAAGAAGTGTTTGGAGTGAGAAATGAAGGAGGGAAACAATGCAAATCTATTTCTATCAAAAATTATTTTTGAACTCTTTTAATTTGAATTGAACCATTTAGTATATATTCACAGATGGCTTCTCATATTTAGCATTCTTACAGGAGAATTTGCCAACCTTTGTAGAGTATAACTTGTTGGAGTCATTATTCTTAGTAGGCATGAGTATCAATATCCTAATAATATTGATTTTTGACATCCCACAAAAAAGAGTTACCTATATGAATGAAAGGTAAATGGGGAAATATGAATGAAAGCCACATAATTACTAAATGTGTAAGAAACATAGCAGGTGGTCTGCTGGACCAGTCATGGATTTTCTTCTTGTAGGTTATTCTGAAGACTATGGTCAAATGAATAACAGAGATGTTGCTGCCCTTGGAATTATGATTAAGATAGAAATGGAGAAGCTTCTGCCCTTTGTTAGCAGGGGACTGAATGTATACCTGCAGGGGATATTTTAACAAGCTCCAATCCACACTATTGGTAGTCTACAAGTATTTAGAAAATGAATAGGCCCTTTTCATGTATACTAGAAAATTCACTCATTAAATTTGTATACTTAGAAAAGACAGATTCTGAATCTCACCACAATAAAATCTCAGTGGGTGGATACAAGAAACTTCCTTTGACTGAAAATGTAATATTTGTTTCTGTATGAGGGCATGCATGCCAGATCACAGGTTTGAAGGTGATCATGCAATTCAATAAATTCAGTTCTCCCCTTCAATATTGTATTGATCCCAGGATTGAAACTTAGGTCTTCAGGTTGCATGGCAACTGATTCATTCTTTCGGCCACCTTTCAAGTCTCAGAGTTTTATTTTAAACCCCAATTCCCCAAGTGATGTTAAACGTTCACACTCTACAGGACACTGAAACTGAAAAATACTCTTCTATTTATATTATTTACTCCATTGTTGTTTATAATAAATTAGAAATTATTTCTAGTAGAAGTTTGGGACATCAACAGGCTCATCATTATATCAAATACTTTTACATTATAATATTACAATGTTGTAGGGCTTCAAAGTTAACTGATGAGAACTACCTCAATAACAAATCTAATCAGTAATTATTAGTTGAATCTTTATTATATTCAATAACTTGTTCAACCACTGGCCAGTAATACCAAAAAGACCGGAATACTGTACAGGGACCATCTCCACTCTCTTTGTTCTCTCGGGTCCAGTTATCAGAGAATTGCCTAGAGCTTCAACAGAACTCCATCTTTAGCCTCCCTTTCCTTGACCAGGCTACTCTACCTGACTCTAACCCACAGTGGGATACCTCAACCCAAATTTAGGCAGATAGATCTTGCACAAACACAGGACATACCTGCCAGAATATTGGTAAGATGCCTGTGGACCATCTCTACTGTCCCTTGCAGAAGTGGGACCAGAAATACTGCAAGAGTCAATGGGAATGGAAGATACCAGGAGAACACAGCCACCATGCAAACTAGGCAGGTCATATATTGGCTCAGAAAATCTGAGGTAGTAAGCACAGGGCCTGCATGTGTCTATACCAGGTCTACACCAGGTCCTCTGCATATATAATGTGGCTATTATTTTGGTGTTTTATGGGACTCCTAACTATGAAAGTACATGTGTATAACACATATGACTGCTCTTAGGACTTCTTTACTCCTGTTAGATTATCTAGTCCAGCTTTGATGTGGGAGGGCCTTTCTTTGTCTTGTTGTAGTTTGTTTTGTCATATTTGGTTGTTCTTTCTCAGAGGCCTATTCTTTTTTATGGGAAATGGAGAAGAGATGGGAAGGGTAAAAAGGGAGGTAGGGGGGCAGAACAAGAAAGAATGAAAAGAGGGGGAAACCATGGCTGGATGTATTTATATTATGGTAAAATCTCCTATGAGTAAAAGGAGGAGGACAGAGAAAGAGAAGAAAAAAGAGAGGGACAAGAAGGAGAAGGAAGAGGATGAGGAGTTGGAGTCAGAAAGGCAGTCCATCAGGGTCTCCTGGACAGTTGGACTCTTGCAGAGACCCAGAATTAGATACACTATTATATAAACGTTAGGTAAAAAAATCAGACCATTTCTCTGTAGGCATATTTTTTTTCTCAACCCACTTTCATAAGGGTTCAGCTTCACCTCTATCCCACCATTTACCAATGGCAGAAGTAAAGAAAGGTTATTAGGATCTGGAAGAAGTGGAACTGTTTAGAAATAGATCTTTGAGGCCATTCCAATCTTCACTGTTCTGAGTCCAGTTCAAGAGCAAACACCTAATAGGAATCATCAGCTACAGTCTACTCCACTAGGCAGATACAATATGGGAATCAATAATGGAACTTCAATCCAGAAGAAACCATGACAATGCCAACCAACCCCAGTCCATGGAAGAAACAAGAAAACTTAAGAATCTCGGAAAAAGTTCTTTGGCAAGTTTCACTTCTGAAGTCGCCACAAATGAAGCTCAGCAAAACAATGTTGGGTAAACTAATACATGCCTTTCACTAGCAAAGTCTAGTAAAGAGCCAAGCAAACTAGTACTCAAGCTTCCACTGTCTGTGGGGTCATAGATTTATATTCTTTCTAAACACCACATGAACTTTCACATGTTTGCTATTGCAAAACATCATTTTAGCTGTGTCTGCTTCAGTGAAACATTCATTTATGTGTCTGCTTTAAACAAAATATCCTCTTGCATGTTTTTGCCAGCAAAGCATCATTTGACATAACTGACTTTCCAAAGAAAACAGAAGTTTCCATTTCATTTCTCAGCATTGTTTATGGAGCTAGACTCCTAACAATAAGATAAATGGGGACTAAAAGCCACAAGGCAGTACTGAGGGAGAGCTATCTTGTTTATGTCCAGATAACAAAGGCCTATAGACAGTCAGTCATCAGGGTGGCACATAGCTGTCAGGTCATGAGTGGGGATTTGAAAAAGGACAATTACTAGTATGAACTACGCTTAGGTTGGTTGATGAGATGGTTTCAGTGGACCTGTATGCTCAGCCTTCTTCAAACTACTACTCACTTAGCCTCCATATCAAAGCCAGATATTTGAGGATTGGAGAATGAACACAAAAGCACTCAGGGTTATACTTCTTTCCTGAAAGTATCAGGACTTGTGTATTTTCTATTGACACAGGAAAGAGCAGAGAGCACTCTTTAGCATATGTGAACTCTGTATTTCAGTGAGAATTCTGTTATTGTAAGTTTCCCTGAACAACTTCAGATTTTACTATGTCCTGGGAAGAGGGAAAGCAAATCAGCAGCCACAGTTTATTTGCTGGCCACTTTCTGTTCAAAATTATGAAGCTCAAGGTCATTGCTGCTTTTGTCTTTCCCACTGCCATGATTCCTTTACTGCACTACTAGTTGTAAACCTGAACTTTTAGGAGGGACCAATTCATTATCATAGATGTAAGCAGGCTTTTGGGTATGTTGATTTCAGAAGGAAGCATATTTATGAGAATAATTCTAACTCTAAAAATAATGTCACGTCCCAAATGGTTTTGTGTAAAAAAAATTGTATATTTTTATCATCTGCTAAACATCATTTAACACAATTTGTCTCATAGCTACTTCTTTATTAAAGAAATAAATTACAGCAAGAGCTATACTTTCTTATAATTTGCATCCAAAATACAGCATGTTTCACTTAATGTTTCTGGACATACTGCCATTAGTCTAACATGTTACTATAAGGCATTTATTTTGTTTTATTATTAAAAGCAATATTAAATAGAAAAATCTTTTTCAAAATGATATATTCTCTTCAAGTTCAATATTTAATAGTCATTTAAATTCAACAACAATCTGCTTAAGTTGAAACTATTGAAATTAGTCATGTAAAAATTGTCTTAGAGTCAAGCACTGGAATCACAGACTCTGTGCACTTCATTTCATTTTATAGTCTCTAAGAACTATTATAATTTTTAATAAACTTGTATCTGGGATTTGAAGCCAAATACTTACACTCAAAAGGCAAGAATTTATTATCCATAAGACACCCAAAGAGGCACTAAAATGTATTCCCTACTGATGAGTTTCAAATGAATTGTAAAAACTGTATTTTATTAATCCAGTCACAATTAAAGAACAACAGCTGCCCCCATCTGCAGCCTAGTGTTCATTTTCATAATGATTTTTATCCATGTGCACAACAAGTTTCTGATGGTTGAACTCCAACACAATAGTGCTGCTGCTTCCAAGGCAAAATGTGCAGTTTGGTTTGCAGAAGAGTCTATATAAATTTAAGTAAACAAAAACACAGATTCAAGCAAGTACTCTTATCTATAACCATAACTTGACTTTCATCCCTGCAGCTTATATATAACTGCATGTTTCAATCAACCTGTGTGTGTATCTGCATATTGTCAACATATATAAGACATAGAAATCATTAATGTCTACATTTTTTAAGATGAATATATCGAACTCTATTTTTTATTATATATAATAAACCAATGCCAGTCTTCAACAAGTAACAATAAATTACACTGAGAAGGTCACTTTACAAAAGAATGGATCCTTTGAAATCCTTTGTTTAAAGTAAAGGGAAAACTGCATTGTGTTTCATAAAGCAAATCACTTCTTGATATTTTTAATAAGATTACTGCCACATTCATTCTTGGTTCCTGACAGCCTATATTAGTACCCCACTCCACTGTCCAACTGTAATAGTGCTTAAAATTCTTCAAATGCAGGCTTTTCTTGACATTTCCATAAGTATGTTTAAGGTTAAGTGGAAAAGGAAATTATCAACAGCCATATTTTTCACAAACACCTTAAACTCGACCTTATCCAAGAAACATCGAAAATCCTTGCTTAGTCCTCATTAGTTCCTTCTACAAATTGGGTAATTGCACATCAAATACAAACCAAGAAATGGAGTCACTCACAGTCAGTAGCACATGGCTTAATTTCAAACCTTGTTTAAAATTAGAATAATTTGGTTTTAAAGCCTTAACAGTAACAAACTCATTTATTTTTATATATTTATTATATTTTATGTATATGAGTACACATGTGTCAGTTTCAGACACATAGAAAAAGGCATCAGATTCTATTACAAATGATTGTGAGCCACCATGTGGTTGCTCGGAATTGAACTCAGGACCTCTAGAAGATCAGTCAGTGCTCTTAACCACTGAGCCATCTCTCCACTTAAACTGTTGGACTTTTGAATGTCAGTAATATAAATTTCACAGAAGTAATTTAGAAACCTCCTGACATATCTTTCTTCTGATTCATGGAAGATGGTCATTTTTTCTAATAATTTCATGTATGCACCTGTGCAATCAATGTCCCACTTAGAGATTAAGTTTATGTATCATTAACTATGTTGATTTGAATAGCACTGACCCCCACAACCTCATGTGTTTGAATGCTTGGACCACAAGAAGGAGTGTCTCTGTTAGAAGGTACAGATTTATTAGAGGAGATATGGCCTTGTTAGTGGTTGTTTGTCAATGTGGAGGCATGCTTTTAGATCTTAAAGGCTCAAGATTTGCATTTGTGTAACAAATCCATTTCCCTCATGGCTGCATCAAACTAATATCAACAATCTCAAATTAATTACTTCCTTCAGTCTCAGCTCAACAAGGAGTCTCACTGAGCACTGTCAAGATTAGATAAGTAAATAAATGGATAAATAAATAAATAAGTAAATAAATAAATAAATAGTTCAAGGGGTTATCAACAAGGCAGAAGAGGAGTCTTCTATGAGGCATTTTAACTTTCTTCCTCTTTATTCCATTAAACACTTCATAGTCAGGAAGCAAGGATTCACTTCTGAGGATCATTATTTGTTTAAAACCGTTCAAGTTTCAGATCTGTCTTCTGTAGCAAGTATAACATAATTGCTGCTCAATCCTAAAAGATTTTTTAAAACAGTGTATGCCTGTGCAATTAAAAGAGCTGTACTCTTATAATTTCATGATTGTCCCACTTGAGGAAAGATGTTGAGGAACACATCACAGAACTGACGTGCATCTGGGATAAGCTTACTGAGTTTTGTGGGTGGGGGCTGGTTATATGGCGGTCAATTGACTAATAAGGTCCCTTCCTAGCTTTTCACGTCAAAATCATTTTCACTATTGTAAAACTCTCTCTACCTCAACCTCTTCCTCTTCCTACCTCTCTCCTGCTTCCCTCCCTCAACTTCGCCATCTCCTGCTTGCCCACCCTTCCACTTTCCCTCCAGCAAAGCTCTGTCTTTGGTGCTGGTCTCTGCTTCTGGATTAAGAGGAGGAATAAGACTATGTATTGAGAGATGCATTGTTGGTGAACCTAACTTAAAAATCCAAGTGAACCTCAATCTAAATTGAATTCGGTTTCAGATGCCATATTTTTCAATCCCTTATTTAAAGAGGCACATAATAATTGTATGTCCTTCTGTACTTTACTAAGTTTATCTTCTACTTAACCTTAGATTTGTTATCATATCTAATATATGGTAAGACTTTACAAATAACTGCTATTTTGTGTTGACAAGAAAATAATGATCTCTCTCTCTCTCTTTCTCTCACACAGAAACACACACGCATATGCACACATGTATACATGACACTGAGTTTTCCGAATACTTTTATTCTACAGATACAAACTTATAGACTTCAAAGATATGGAGAGTCAAATGCATTACCTTTATATGATGGGTTCAGAAAAGGCACAAGTTAAATTTTTGATTATATTTGGAATTATTAAACAATTTCTCAAAAACCACTCTGACTAATCCACATCCCCAAAGTAATTTTAAAATAACTCCTAGAATCAATAATTTATATATACTAGTTAATAATGAGTATCATCTAAAGGAAAGTCTAGAACAAATGTCCATTTGATCTGTTAACAAAAATATTTCTCCTGTAATACTCCATGTACTCCAGTGGAAAAAATGGTAAAGCAGCCTTGCACAGAATTTTAAATATTAATCTCAGACTTGTGAGTTGTCAGTAAGGAAATACATATACAGTCTGAAAATGTTATATAAGAAGGTAAAATGTTTTCAGTGTTGATAAGAAAAGTTGCATCTTATACAGAGCATAGTTAGTTCATTTTCTATATCTACAACCCACATTGCATATATTTTTCTTAAAACTACAATCAAATCTTTTAGTAAAATAGCCTCTTTCTACTGTGTCTCTGGCCAATAAAACATTTTCAAACTAGAATAAATGTTGGTGCTTCTAAAAGTGGAGACCAGAAACAACGAAAAATGAGAATAAAAATCATAGGTTTACTGAAATGATAAAGTCATAACCCTGACTGTAATCTGTATTATTTTTAGACCATATAATTGTCTTAGTTTTTATAATTCTAGGTATTATTTTCTCACATGCGGTGATGTTGTGTGTTCTATATCCTTCTTGAAGTGTTGCATGTTTTGTATAGAAACTGTTTCTACTCTCTGCAATAAAATATGTTAACAAAAGACCTAGAATAGCGAAATCCATCCTCAACAACAAAAAAACATCTGCGGGAATCACTATCCCTGACCTCAAGCTATATTACAAGGCAATTGTGCTGAAAACTGCATGGTACTGGTACAGAAATAGGCAAGTGGATCAATGGAATAGAATAGAAGATCCAGAAATGAGCCCTCATGTATATGGTCACCTGATTTTTGACAAAGGAACAGTAAACATTCAATGGAAAAAGGACAGCCTATTCAACAAATGGTGCTGGACCAACTGGCAGTCAACATGCAAAAGAATGAAAATAGACCCGTTCTTATCTCCTTGTACAAAGCTCAAGTGTAAGTGGATTAAAGATCTCCACATTAAACCAGATACACTGAAACCATTAGATGAGAAAGTAGGGAAAACCTTAGAACACATAGGCACAGGAGAAAATTTCCTGAACAAAACACCAATGGCTCAAGCTCTAAGGTCAAAGATTAACAAATGGGACTTAATGAGATTGCAAAGTTTCTGTAAGGCTAAGGACATCGTCAAGAAAACAAAACGGCAACCAACAGAATGGGAAAAGATCTTTACCAACACCACATCAGATAGAGGCCTAATATCCAAGGTGTACAAGGAACTCAAAAAGCTAGACACCAGAGAATCAAATAACCCTATTAAAAAATGGGGTACAGAGCTAAACAAATCATTTTCAGTTGAGGAACACCGAATGGCCGAGAAACATCTGAGAAAGTGCTGGACATCCTTAGCCATCAGGGAAATGCAAATCAAAACAACCCTGAGATTCCACCTCATACCAGTCAGATTGGCCAAGATCCAAAACTCAGATGACAGCAGATGCTGGCGAGGCTGCGGAGAAAGAGGGACACTTCTCCACTGTTGGTGGGGTTGCAAGCTAATACAACCACTCTGGAAATCTGTCTGGCGATACCTCAGAAAATTGGATATAGTACTACCTGAAGACCCAGCTATTCCACTTCTGGGCATATACCCAGAGACACTTTAATACACAACAAAGATATATGCACCACAATGTTCATAGCGGCTCTATTTATAATAGCCAGAAGCTGGAAGGAACCCAGATGTCTTTCAGAAGACGAATGGATACAAAAATTGTGGTACATATACACAATGGAATACTACTCAGCCACCAGAAACAATGACTTAACCAAATTCTTAAGAAAATGGCTGCATCTAGAGAAGATCATCCTGAGTGAGATAACCCAGTCACAAAAGAACAGACATAATATGCAGTCACTGATAGTGGGATGCTAACCCCAGAGGCTTGCACTCTCCCAGAAACAACTCACAGACTGTATGAAGTCCAAGAAATAAAGAAAACAAAAACTATACATATATTCACAAAACAAGAAGACTTTGACTATTCCCATGTTGCGTTTTGTTTTGCATGTACTTAACGCTTATTGCAACTAGTACGTTTTCAATGCATACTGTCAAGCCCTTGAAAAAAAATCAAGTACTGACTAAAAAACATATTCACATGGTTTTATGTAAAATTTATTTTAATGTCTGAAAAAACAGTATGGACAAAAATGTATAATTTTAAGCAAAATATGTTTAAAATCTTTACATTTATCTTTGTTTTGCAAAATAAAGTCGTTTAAAAAAAATATGTTAACAGAAAATCACCACAGTACAAAAAGTAGAAAGGTTACCTCTGGAAAGGTGGGGGGTCACTAACATATTTTTAATCTGAGAAATTATACACATTTTAGTAGAACACTTACTTTGATCAGACCAAATCAACCAAACAAACACACAACTGGAGAGAGCACTGTCAGATGTAGAACTATTCCAGCAGTTTCTTGAATACAGAAAACAACACTTTTTTTGCTGACAATTCCATATTAGTGATGCAAGGTGGAGATTGTTTTGGAAAGAAAAAACTTAGGGTCCACCACAATATTAGAATGAACAGGGAGAGAATATTAATACAAAATTTGACATAATTTTACTCCAATATCCTATTTAAACTTTAACTTTTCAACTTGTGTTTAGTACCGTTCTAAGCTAACATTTCTCAGTGAGCTTGCTTTCTTCAATTGCTACCATTGCATAACAACATGCCACAAACATACCTTGTAAATATTCTGTGTCTGTTATCTATGCAGGCTATAATGAAGTAGGAATAAATGTTCTGCGGATGCTGTGTTATTTCCTAGTGGGAAAGGAAATAGTTTTAAATCTCATGTCTTCCATAAAACACTGACTCTTCTTGAACCTCTTTGTGCCTCAGAGTTTTGCATTCTCCACATACAAACAGTGAAGGGCATTTCTCTACCATCACTGATCATTATGACCAGGTCAGCACCCAGAAGATAATCTCACAACCTTAAAGGTCAACTGACTTGAAACCTCAGTTAATTCTCCACAATCCCTTTCAACGGTTCTGGGGTATGTTTGATCAGTTAACTGGGAGAAGGTATGTGGCAGGGACTCCAAGTTATAAATGGATTATCTTTGAATCCTAATAGTTGTTTATAAGAAAATATAAACATTTACCAGTTGTTTATAAGTAAATATAAAAATGAATGCCATGTACTCTGAGTGATGATGATATTTTTGAAAAAAAAAAACATACTCAATTTATAAGATTCCCATTGTGTTATATTATGGAACAAATCTAAGATCATAGACTATCCTAACAACACTCATTTTTCATGTCTTTTTGCAGCTGGTTATGGAAAAATTCCAAGAGAAAAATATTATTGTCAATGCCCCAAACTCTTACCTAAAAATAAAAATGAATTTTTCACAATGGCCAAACATCCAGCCATTTAGGAACTTATCTGATGATAATGGATAAACTAGTATTGCGAACAATGACTTATAAACTAAACTCTAGCAACAGTGGCTTGTAGTTCATCATGTGATATTGCACCCAGCCGGAGTAATGTAAAATCAGCTGTGGATTATATTGCTTGTAGAGAGCATCAGTAATCTTTTGTGGCTGTGTATTGGTGTTAATTTTTATAATCAGAAAAAATATACATATAGATCTGCAAAAAATTCCATTACCATTTACCCATCTCCCTATAAAGTTCTTCATGTAAAACATTAAGCTATCAATTACCAGAAAGTTTATATATTATACCAATGATATTTAATTCATTATTTTATTTATTTATAGCACAAATATTGCTCTTCCACACTATGATTGATAATAATAAATTTTGAGGAAGTGGTCAGATATCTATAATACATTGATTACACAAAAATTTAAGAGTTAAATTGACATAAACTACATGAAAAGGGTAAATTTGTATTTTTATTTTAATTTCTGCATCATTATTTTAGCATTACATTGTTCCAGATATTGTGAGAAAATTATCTAAATTATTATGGAATATTAGGTTATATTTACATAACAAAAATTAGTGTTTTATATAAAGTAGCAAAATCTTGTAATATGAAATTCTCTTGTTTAGAAATTACAGATAATTAAATTATATTGAGAAGTCATTATGAAAGTTGCTCTTCCTGCCTGTAACAATATACTATTAAAAAGATGTCCTTCACTAAAATCATGAAAAGTCATTCTTATGCATAAATGAAAACATCATATTACTGAAAATTCAAACAAAAAATTATTTTTCCTTTTGATAATTTTCTATTTTGTCTTTTTTATTATTACAGTTTTCTGTGAAAATGTTTGGCTTGTTAGTAGAAGTATGACATTTTGCATATGTGGAGTCATTGTAAAATTTGATGTGAGCTGGCTCTCTCTTTCAATCACTTACAACTCTGGAATTGAACTCAGGGTTTATCAGACTTGCCCTAGCTCCCTGAGCCACATTGTTGACCCTGAACATGAGCCTACCCTAAAGATCAAGTTATAAAATCCTCAAAACTATCAGTCACAATGCATAAACATAACATAAGCTATTAACTTAAACAAATTTTAGAAATTCACTTGAAAAAAATGATTCCTATATATAAGGTTAGCTTTATTGTATCAAAAGGTTAGCTGAACTATATCAAAAGAGGAAATCTGTAAACAACATTTTCTGCACAGGATTGTAAACGTTTTATTACAGAATAATGGTCACTTATAATTACACGCTAACCTCTAAGGAACCATGGCCTACATCAGGAAACAGAGTACTTAGGAGCATAAAATTTCTCAGATCAAATTGACCAGTTTAACACTTGCTTATCTAAATGAAACTTGGAGTTTGTAATGATATCCATTATCAAACTATCGATCTTAATGAGCACACTAGAAGATAGAGATGTGTGGGAGTCTCTAACTCAAATGCTATAATGCTGTAATTACCTTCCGAGGGTTTATTGATAGTTTCCAGGGTTTGGGGTGAATTTATTTGGTTAACATGTGCCATTTTTCTGCTTACATTTATTGTGTCTATAGCTAGACGTAGTCACACAAAGGGAGGTGGAGGATGTGGACCAAAAGGGATCAAATAGAGCAAACTCTTGCAAACCTCTGCCCAAATGTCACGTGGAAATAAACTATCTATAGCTGGTTATACTGTGGAAAGACTAAAAATATTGGAAGGGCAAGCTAGACATATTTGACATACAAAAAAAAAAATGTGATGCAAGGGAACACGGGCCCTGCCCCATAGTGAGCAGGGGTACTGCAGCTTCCTCTGTGTATACGATGAAACCACTTCCAGAGACATGGCTCATAGATACCTTCTCCTGTTAAGGGGGATTTTCAATCTGGCTTGATTTTCAATTTCAATAATGTTGTGTACTGGACATAAGCTTTTAAGTTATAACGCACTGTACCATATCTGTTCTGTAGGTCATGCTTTGCTATTTTCAGACATACCTAAGACCACTGAAGACATAAACCGCATGATGTCACCAGTTTCATTCCTTACTTAGACTTTTGGTTCAGTCCATACTTGGTATTTCTTTCTTCCGGTCATCAAAAAATAGGTAAATATAAATTTTATATCTCTGCACTATTTTATAGGTTTTTACATTTGTTTATATTAACTGACTTTGTATTAATAACAAATATGCTAATATAAAAGGAGTTTCCTTTCGCTAAATTATTCACATAATGGCAAAGATATGTGTTGGTCAAACTGAAGTTAAAAAACTGTAAGTGAGGATTGTGTGGGAGTCAGCACAATGAGTATTGTGAACTGAAGAAAATCAATCATGAATGCCCTGCCAAAGACCCATGACAACTCACATCAGTTAACTAACTTGCCTGTATACAATACAGAAAGAATGGCTTTCCCAGCTCGTCTACACTACACCTCTTACTGAGCAAATATAATCGACACAGAAGTAGATTTAAAGGAATCCCTTTGTGAGGCAGTAGGCAGTGAGAGGAAGCCTTCTTCTAGGTTGAGCTAAAGGCTTGTAGCCCCCAGAGACCCTGAAGGGAAGGTAAGAGCTTCGTTGCCTCCAAGCACCAGGCACCTGTGATATAGTAATAGTCCCCTATCGATTTGTGGCTATCAGTCACTTAAGGGCAATGTCCCAAGCCCTTTCACATGTAGATGATACATCCTTAACATCTCCCACCAAGACAATAGGAAAAGAGACTTGAGACTTGTGGTCATGAAGGCTCAAGACAGAGATGTCCATGCTACTGAGGTACTTAGAAACCTGGAGGGCATAGACAAATGTTTCCCTTCCCAGACATACCTTCCTGCAAAAGGTATTTAATCTCAGGCCCATCCTGAGAAGTGAGGTTTTTTTTTTTTTTTTTTTTTTTAACATCCATTTCTGCCATGACAATAAACACCACAGAACTATGGAACATAATCTTTTCATGGAGATCCGTAGTGGGGAGCCATGGTGAAGGCCTTTGCCTAGTGAGCCACATTCTAGTCTCCGTAGAAGGCCTCTCTGTGTTCCCAGCCACCACGGCCACCAAGCCTGGCTCTGTCAAGCCAAGGAAGCCATGAGAGCTCCCCTCTAAATCCAGCCTGGGCTAGACCCAGCCCGCGGGGCACAACTCCGTTCTCAGCTCTTCTGCAACTACCAGGAGCACTTGGACATCCAAGAACCCGAGAACCCCATAGCCCCGGCCTCTTTGCAGGCCCGGGGACCCCGGAGCCAACTCCGGCTTTCACATATCTCTGTCTATGCTTTTCCACTATTGGACCGGTGCCTCAGAGCTTCTCTACAGCCCAGCACCCTCTTCCCGGCAGTGGCGTGAAATAACCACAAACTCCCTGTGCCTTGCTTCCTCAAGGAGCCATGCCCTGTGGCAGAGCGTATGCGGGCTTCACAACCCTACACCCCTCTTTCATAGTAAATAGATCGATTCAGTCTCAATATTTATGCATTGAAAGTCTGTTCTTGTATTTTGAATCTATTTTAATCACAATCCGTGTGTGTGTGTGTGTGTGTGTGTGTGTGTGTGTGTGTGTGTGTGTGTGTGATTAGTTTGGTTTTACAAATATAAGTCTTAAAATTTCAAGTGTATAAATATTAATTAAAAACACTAAGTATTTAACAAACATATCACACTTAATAAATATTTTCCTTTTCTCTTGTGAATATTCTTCGTTAAATTATAACAAAATACCTTAATATGAATATGCCCTAGTAGAATATTGTTTGATTACAATCTTTTTAAATTCAGCACGAGCCACTATAGCAAACAGAATGCTTGAAGCAATTATTTCTTTCAGAGTTTGTTCTTCCAAGGTCCTACTTTTATAGTGAGATGTTCATGCTGTAACATTTTTGATAACACTTGAAGACAAGAATGAAATTTTCAAAAATAACTCAACCATCCCTTAGTGCTGAATAACCTTGAACATGAAGTTAGCCTGTCTTATATTCCATTCCATTAGAATAAGCACTTCCAGCACCTCTGAGTTCCTGTCCTTTTGGGTCTGAATAGTTAAGTAAACAATCTCTTATTCTGTGAGCTTCTGACCCAAAGTCCAAAATGTTCAGTTCAGCACAGTGAACTTCAGACGGGAATAATTCTTATTGGAAGAAGCCAAAGGTCACACTTCTCAGTATTAGCATGTTGTTTTAGCTGCTTCAGGCTGAAACAGGTGTGAAGGAGACATGAAAGCATAGCAGAGTGTACTTCAAAGATGCCTGTGGGTTAAAAATAAATAACCTCTTCAGAAGAGTGCTCAGCCTTTGTTTCCTTTCCATGCTGAGTCCTGGGCCTGAACCAAAGTCTAAGATCTACAGGGAACTCAGTGTAACTAGAAATATCCCTGAACTACTAAAAAAACAAAAAACAAAAAATTCAAGTATCTATGCTGATTGTTTTTAAGTTTACAATTTCTGAATTCTAAATGCTATCATTTCAAAAATCCCCAATTTATAAGAATAGTAATCTTTAAATTATATGATTCACCAATAATTAGTCACAGCCATCTAAAACCTGTGGTGACCCAAAGATTCCCTATGAGCTTTTAGTTTGCTTGTCAAGCCTGGTTGATTAGCAACTCAGTGGGATTTACAGTCACCTAGGAGACAAATCCTGGGATTTATCTATGGCTTCCAGAGAAAAGTAACTGCTCTCTGAGGCCCAGATCAAAGAAGTCAGAAGGAAAAGTAGCTTTTCTGAGTGAGCATGCCCATCTCTGGGCTGTTCAAATGTCACATTCTTGTCAGTTTTGGTCCCCAGTATGGAACAATATGGCATACATACCAGTGACACTCACAGGACCCCAGATAAGATTAAAAGTTCCAGCTCATTCAAATGTTTATTCAAGCAGTAACTGGGTTATTAGCTTCTCATATGTGTAGACAACTACCTGTGTGTTTCATATATGACCTATATAATAATATTTCTGTTCTGCCAGAGAGCTCTGCATGGTCCGGGTCTTCTTTTCAGTGTTAGTGAGTGCTCTCTCACCTCATGGATTCATTTCCCTGTATTATACACCTACTGAAACCTTATCAGCTCTTCTCCTTTATTCCTGGTTTGGTTTGTTGAGAGGTCCCCCTTTCTGACATGGATTGGCCTTGACTTCACTATGTAGCCCAGGCTAAGCCAGTACTCCCAGTTGTTCTGCTTCACCTTAACAGACTCTAAATCCTAAGAATGCGCAACTATGGAGAATCTAGATTCTTGAATATGAAAGATGCTACATCAATTAAAGGAAGAAACAAGTCAATTATAAAGGGGGTTACTTCAATAAAACTTGGAATTTTTTTTTAGGTCAGTAACTAATCATTTCTGTTTACTTATAGGATCATCTATCTACAAAAAAACCCATTCTCAGAGGACAGACATTCCAAGTAAAAAGACAATGTATATCACACAATTGGAGATGGGATTCAATATGTCTGAGACAGGGATAGCATCTGTAATGTTAGTAGTTAAGAGGCAGAAGAAGGCCATCAGTTTTAGGCTAGAATACTACAATAGTTTCAGGCTTCTGAATACTAGTCTAGCCTGGGCTACAGTGTTAAGACCTTGGCTCTAAAAAAAAAAAATCAAAAGAAACATTTATAATTTTCAATGTCAGTGTTAGTAAGTCAAGTATAAAGAATGAAATCTGACATCCATTTCCACAGACAATTTAAAAAAAGCCACTGTATGCATAACTGTCACTTACTTGTGACCAATAGTTAGGAGGTAAACTTACAATTTACATATAAAAGTAGATTGACAAATCATTTTGACAAAATAATAAAATTATTTTTGTAGTCAAATTCTAAATTCAATATATCTCCCCTTTAAAAAAGAAGGGAAAATGGAATTAGAAAACAAAGTAATAGAATGCCAAGGTCACTTATCCACACTGAACCCAATGATAATTCTCAGAAAACAAGTACTCATGGTATTCATAAAGCATGCATGTGCAAGCATACATACACACACACATACAGACACACAGTTCGGGGGGGGGGGGAGTAGAAAATCAACTGGAGCCTAAATTTTTTATTTTCCTTTAATTCTATTAAATAAAATTGAGCATTTGCATTAAAAATTCTGTCTTACAAAGGTATTTCTTCTCTGAAATAATAGAAAGCTATTCCTAGCCTATCCTTTTACTAGCTGGTAGTAAAAGTAAGGAAACCCTGGAGAGACTTGAGGGCCTAAGGAGTGGAGAGGTCTTGTGAGATGGGGGTAGGAGTGGGGACATTCTCCTGGAGACAGGGGAGGACCAGTAGGACAGACCAGTAGCAGACACTGTAAAACAAAGACTAAAGAATACTACTAATACACATTTTTATAAAAGGCTTCCAAACACCCTCCACAGCTTCGCTTGCATTTCACACCCAAGCTGCTTTCATTAGGATGGCATTACATAAAATAGGGATTGTGCTGGGTGTATTTTCAGCAGATTAGCTGTCCTAATTACATTTTGCTAGGCTAATGTTAAAATTAGTTTCAATTCCCTAAGTACTCATCAGTTGATCACAGAGAAAGAGAAGGCTTGAAACTTCCTAGGTGTTAGGAAGAAACCACCTACAATTAAAGATGTGGATAATTTAATCTGTAATAACAGTGTATGAAGACTGGGTGAATTAGGTACTCATCAACTCTTAAACTCAATAGATTAGGCATAGTAAAAGATTTTATAAGATATGTAACAAAACATCAGAACTAATTTAAAATTATATGCAATGAAAAAAAATATATATACTCAGTCATCTAGGATCACCTTAATTTAGTTTTAAATGAGAAACTACTCCTTGAGGATTTTGTTCACAAATTTATAGACAAATAGAAAAGTGATGTTAATTTGTTGAAATCATTTAATAAAAGCACATATTGACACCTACAAGTCATTACTGGTGCAAGTGTGTTTAGGTTTCCTTGTGACTTCTAATAGTTTATTTTAAATATTTACAAGAAGGATAAAGGTATGACATTTTGATTTGGTTTTTTAAATGAGTTCTTTGAGGATAAAGGTTAGACTCAAGGTTTACTTTGTAACAGGATCAAGAATTTTTACTAATATTTTATGCATGAAAAATATAGTAGTAGACAGTGGCCAAGAAATATTGATTAGTCAATGTGAGCAACATAAAAAATGAATAGCTTGTTTCTTTCTCTCATTATATATATATATATATATATATATATATATATATATATATATATATATATGATTATATATATTCATATATATATATATATTTCCTTATAGTGTAGTTGTCCTGAATTACAATTTAATGGATTCTACCTATTGTATTAGAAATTAAAGTCAATTCAGTACACAATAACTCATGCAACTTCTGTGAAGTACAGGAATTTTATGGGTTAAAGGCCTGGGGAATGTGACTATGTTAAGATTCAGTGGATCATCTTCTCCATCATCATGGAGCTCCATACCATGGTATGGTTGAGAGCCACCAGAAAATGTAAGGAGTAACTGGGATGCTGAATCTTCTCCAGTCTCTTTTGGTAATGAACTTACTGACGAATCACAGATGGCTGCAAAGGAAAGGAATGGATTGGGAAATTTAGATACAAAAATCAATGTATTGCAACCAGAAATTTTTGCCTTGTACAAATTCTTTTGGTATATGCAATCAGGGGGGGGGGGGTTAGAAATTCTGTGACATAGATCTTTGAAATATTGGATACTGTTACCTGACCAAAATAAAAGATTTTGAGAATACAATGTTAAACATCTAATCAAGGTCACTCAGTATTAGGCTTAAAGAAAAAAAATCCTGCTGCAAAAAAAAAAAAAAAAAAAAAAAAAAAAAAAAAAAAAAAAAAAAAAAAAAAAAGAAAGAAAGAAAGAAAGAAAGAAAAATGAAAAAGAAAAAAAAAAAACACTGCTCCCTGATCATTTATCAAGTAAGGGAAATATAATCTGGTCTTCAGCCTAAGGGTACCACTATATTCATAACAAGGTTATTCTATTTTCTCTGGGAAAACAATGCAATTATGATTATAACTACATTAATTCATACACTAAGCCCCTATGTCCATCAGAACAATACACAGTGGTCCTGCAGATGTAACACATATAATTAATTGCCATAAATTCCCAGTTAACCAGCTTTCTATACTCAATAGTGGTAATGAGATTAAGAGCAGACTCAGTAGAAAGGTGGTTTTGTTCGTTTTGTGGTTGGAGGAGTTCAGCATCACATGTGCTGCACAAGTCCTTTGACCTTGACCTATATCCACTAACCTGAGGTATTAATATGTGTATAAAGATTTTCTCATATGAAGGTATAAAGTAATGAAATGAATGTGACAATTCTAAGAGATAGTTCTAGCCAGTTTCTTCTTGCCTGTTTCATCTGCCAAGGCATGTTTGAATAGTAATATGTGTTTCATGTTCTATTATAAGTATTGAGGTCATAATAACTGCAATTTCATGTTTACTTATCACTTACTTCCATGCACATTATTTGATACATGTTCACATTCCCATTGAAAGGAACTATTCTACAAATGGGAAAAGTGAGAAATAGAAAAGCTAAATCACCCCAGAAACAACTCACAGACTATATGAAGTTCAAGAAAAACAAAGACCAAGAAAAAAAATGATAAAACACTATGCTTAATTTTTACACACCTAGAAAACTTTGACTATTTTTAGGTTACATCTTGTTTTACATGTACTACATGCTTATTGTAACTAGTAAGATTTTAATGCACACTATCAAACCTTTAAAAAATCAAGTACTGACAAAATGTATTCATATACTTTTATGCAAAAATGCTTAAAATCTGTACATTAATCTTTGTTTTTTAACATAAAGTTGTTCAATTAAGGAAAAATAAAAGCTAAATCATTTAATAAAAAACAACAAATAAACCAAGGCCTACAGAAACAGAGTCATAGGCCAGGACTTCAACACAATAACTTGTCAATACCAGCAGTTAGATTTTTGTAAGCTACCTGTCAAACACACCCACTATATAAACTCACACACAATTCCATTAATGCAGACTAAGTTTAAAGAAAGTATACTAAGAATGAGGATAATGAATTCTCAAAATGTGACTGCCCTTTTAAATTTTTGCACTTACACCTTCCTCCCAGAAGTCAGTTTCCCACACTTTACAAGACATTAGTACATCTTGTACTTTAATAACATCCATCCTGAAGGTAGGGGTGTATAGGAAGCTGAGTGGCACTTTAAAAACAAGTCCCCATATTGGTTCTATAATTTTATAAGAAATACTACATTACATTTCAAAATCTTATTAAAGAAAAAATGGAAATTTATCATGTACCAAGAAATAAAGATAGCATACATTTTAACATGTAAAACGCTGTCTCAAATGTCTAGTTCAATGAGAAGTTGCTCAGGAGAGGATAAGAAAAAAACAATCAAGCCTTGTCTATGTCCTAAATGTACCACACAAAAGGCTTATAAATACTACAATAAAAAATAAATGAAACTAGATGTTTTCTTTAAAAATCTCTCTAATACAATCATAAAACTTGAGCTATTTTAAATAGCTTCATTGTAAACTCTAGCTCTGAAAAATAATGGATTCTCATTTAACCCTGAGTTATAGTTTGAAGAACTTCACTTCCTAGGTGTAAGAGAAGGACAATGTGTTGAGTCAATGATTTCTACACTGAAGCTACACACTGCTGCTTATTCTTTTAAAGTGCTAGGTAAAAGGTCAAGATCTCTCAAATGGTTTGAAATAAGGACATTTAGTGTAATCATGAATATCAGAATATCTATGCCTCTATTTCTTAATGTATATAAGTTTGGTTATATTATAGGAAGTAAACATTTATCTACTTGTAGTTCTTCAATACCTTTTATTAACATCATAAGTTAACCTGATACTGTCACAATTAAGTGCTGTTTCAAATAAAGCACAACTAAACTAGAGAAAAACGTAGTAATAACACGTTGGATTTAGGCATTTTAAACTCTGGTATAATTTCCATTTATTTTAATTTTACTTAACAGTTTTTCACATATTTAATGCCAAGTAGTTGTACCAGAATTAATCAAATATGTAAATTAAATTTAATATATTATTTTAATGCTAGCAAAATTATATGTCAACAATTATGGCTTTCAGGATCTCAAGTTTATTCATTTCAACATATCAAAGAAGTACACTAATATCTAATTTCTATAATAATTTTGGGCCATGGTGGGAAGGGAACAGAAGATAACAGAAGAATGTTGATGTGTTATTTGTATACACTATTACATGTAAACATTTCAAAGAGGTGAATTAAATAAAAATAATTTGAGAACCTTTTAAAAGCTGCCCCTTTGCTCTTTTCAACACAAGTATCTATTAAGATGTCTATCCATCTTTCTATCTATCTATCTATCTATCTATCTATCTATCTATCTATCTATCTATCTAATCTATCTATCTATCATCTATCTATCTAGTTATCTATCTATCTATCATCTATCTATCTAGTTATCTATCTATCTATCATCTATCTATCTATATACCTATCTATCTATTTATCTCTCTAACAATCTATCCATCCATCCATCCATCCATCCCTCCATCCATCCCTCCATCCATCCATTCATCCATCTACCTATCTACCTACCTACCATTCTTCTCAATGAACATAAAATTAGACAGATATGGTCACACCTTTATGGATGTTTTCATTTGCAAGTATTTTGTTTGTGTCTGCTTATTTTCAAAATTGGAGATTAAATGATTAATTTTCTCTATCTTTTCCTCTTCTTATGGTTGAGAAATCCTAGAAAGATTTCTGAGGATAGCCCATTACTAATTTAGCAAATAGGTAATCATTTTGTTTTTAAATGCTAGTAAAAATATGTCTGTATTGGTTGATTTTACTGATGATGTAATCATATAGTAAATATATTAGCAAACTTGGTGTATTTTCTTTATGTGACAAGGCCCTTGAAGTGAAATAATGGGGTAATAGTATATGTATTATAATTTTAATTTTACTTACTGCTGCCAGAATGCCTTCTTGAAGCTGATGTAATTCATCTTTGTCCTAATGCTCTGTGCACAGTCTTTGTTCTTTTCATGTGTACTACCAGCCTTTCTCCTCCACACATTATTTAGATTTGTTGTGAAAATGTTCACCAGGGAGACCTACTTTCTAACTTACCACACATATGCATTCATTACTCCATACTACTCTCTGTCAGCTGGCTTCATTTTTTTTTCAGCACTGGCCAATGAATTCATAGCAATTAATTATTAAATGTGTCCACATCATCTTTGTTTGCCCTCTCCATGAGAAAAAAAATATTTCAACTAAATAAAACCCAGGGAGGGCTCAATCATATGGGGCTCCCTGGTCACTAGTTTTCAGAGTCCTTCAACACTGTACTTAACGCCTTGGTGACGTGGGGATTTCTGGTTTCATCAGATAGATACTCCATTGTGCCTTGTGGTGTTTTTCTAGGAACTGTCTAGTGGGAGAGTGCTTTACTGGGGCAGACACAGGAGAGGTGGTTTTGATGGAGCAAACATGTAAAAAGATGTTTTGCTGAGAACAGACATATGGTGCTTCTCTGGAAACAGCCTGGTGGAAGGGCATGGGTTGTTTGGTTGGAACCGAAGTGTGAGAGGACAGTGGATGACTCTCTCCTGTGGGTGGCCTTGCTTTCTTCACTAATATTCATTTATCTTGACTTCTCAGAGAGAAATGCACCAAAGACCCTCTGGTGGTGTTCTGGATGCTTCTTGTTCCTTCAGTGGTCTTGTGTGGATCTGCAGAGCCTTGTAGTTTCCTCTGCTTTGTGTTTGGTGTTTTGCTAGTTGACTGAACTACTGACAATAAAGATTGGAATCATCCCAAAGAATTACTTCTAAGAAGGTCCATGTCCCTCTTGTCCTATTAGCCATCTAGCTAACTAGAAGATATAGATAACAATCTTATACCCATGTAGCACAGAGAGATGAAATGATGTAACGTGCAGCCAGGAAGTCAGTGCACTAAGGATGAATGTGGAAAGTGAACATTTCACTGGAGTGAGATAAAGGATGTCAGAGCACACCAGGATGCAGTCAGTGTATCCAGAGCTTACTAAACACTGAAAGGTCCTAAAACTCAATGTACTTTAAGCGCTACAAAGAAACTTCAAGTCTAAACACATACTACAAAACCCACAATGAAAAGAAAAGCATTACTTGAAAGTGCTGGGGTCCAAAGGTAGATTAGACCCCCACCCCAAAACAAACTTGGCATTTGTACACATTTAAATTAGTTATATTCCAATTAAAGGTGACCTAACTCTGAACCTAAAATTCATTAATGTTTTATGGATTTGGTGTATATAAAGTATTCCTGTAGGTTATATTCTAGGATCTTATTAGGTATGGCATAAGGCTAAGTGCAGAATTTTATACTTTGCCATTTCGGTGTCATTTTAAAATTCTTCAAGACTAAACACTTTGTTTCCTTAAATCATAAATTCCAAGTTTGTGGTCCTCTGTCAAGTCATGGTGTGTTTTTTTCTCCCACTTTACACTAGAATGCTGGGTGCTCTTTCAAAGGATTGTATTACACTTCAGTACTTAACTTTTTAACAGTTAGAAACTAACTTTCACATACAGACACACACACACATATAATATAGGAATGCACATATGAATTTTATACATATGAATATATATTATATATTTATACATATAAATGTATTTGCATATGGTGTATAGATATATGTATTCAATAACAATTAATGGAAAATAGGTGATGAATTCTATGGGGAATGGGAGAGGGTAAATGGAGGGGTTTTAAGGAAGTAAAATGAAGGAAAATATTATGTTAAAATCTTAAGGGTAACAAAGTAATTTATAGTAGGCAAAATTTACCAAAGATGTTTGTATGATAATAAAAGTCCTCAACAAGATATAACCTCCTATGTGCTAATTATCATAAATCAGCATACAAATAATGGCCTACCAGAAACAGGTAAAACTTGTTTGTACTGACACACTGCAAAAGCATCCTGCAAAAAGTAGAAGGGCAACAGACAACTTGATCTAGTGCTTAAGACTTGTCAGAGAGTTTTTTCAGGCAGAAATTGAAATAGAATGAGTGGCAGGAACAAAGTTTAACTCCAACAAATAGTAAAATATTCCTCCTGACCTGCAACAGTGAAATGAAGCACACAGTGAAAGAGCATCAGGCATCCTAATGTAACGTGGAAGAAGGAGATACTAGGAGTTGACAACGGAGCACAAATGCAGTTTTGGGCATCCAGAATGACACGCACTTTGGAGAACGGATAGGGCTGTTCGGTAAGGAAGAGTCCGACAATGCGTATTCATAAACTCTCTTACCAGCGCCCCCTCTTAAGATGGCCGGATAACTTCTTAGAGTGGGGACCAACCGTAGCTCAACACTAGTTTCTGTGCACCACTTCTCAAGTCAGTGTGTGAAAACCACAAAGCGACCTGAAGCTGTTCTTTGTGGTTGATTTATCAATTAAAATATCCAGCAACTTGTTTTTAGAACAAATCAGTATGTGTTGCACACATGTTATATTTTACAGAGTTGAACATCTGCAGACTGATAGGGACATAATCCTGCATGTTGGCTTGAGGCTGAGAAAGGACAGTCACCTCTACTTATCCATCTCCTCTCAAGTGTCCCTTTGTGGTTTCATTTGTGTGTGTGTATATATATGTGTGTTTGTGTGCCTTTGTCTGTCTGTCATCTGTGTGTTTTCTTCACTATGTTCTTCAAACATTACTGAAGTGTTATTTCTAATTCCTATATCTGATAGATTATAACTTGCCAGGTGCAGACAATATGCATATAAATAAACTATAATCATGGAAGGGTTGAGGATTTAATTGGTCATGAACTCAAAAAAATTGAACCAACATTATACACTAAATATGATGCCTTTGAACAGAAAAATACTTACACAGTGATTATTGCATGAAAATTTGTAACTATAAGTTAAGATTAATCTGAACCTATATTTTATCTAGGGATGGTGACTTAATAGTCACTTGTTTAATGCTTTTTACAAAATAGCAATAATGTGTACTTAGAACAAATTATGGACTGAAAATATCATAAACGCCATGTAAAGCAAAACAAATATGAAAAAGGACAAAAATCAATAAGGCACATCCACAAGAAGAAATAGGGTGAAAATGTACCTCCTGCATGTGCAATGATTTTAAAGACATGGTGAGCATTGAGTGAGAAAGAAAAAGCATATAAACATAAGCAAAGCACTGTTTAAGGGGAAAAACACTTGTAACACTAAGAAGTGTAGAGGCAAATAGAGAATAAAATCAGAGTTTTAAATTAGTCACCTGAGTGCTCCAGGAAGCCAGAGAGAAGAGAAAGACAAACATGCAAAGGGACATGTTAGTGAGAAGCTGTTACAAAAGTATGAGAAAAGAGGAAGGACGGCTTTCCTGGTTTTTTGACAGAAGCTAATGATAATAACGTGGATAGCATCAAGAATCAAAACCTTTGAATACTGAGTATGTCTGTCAGATACTTTAACTATGTATATCTAATTACGTCATTTCCCTTCATTGCTTTTTCTTCTTCCAATTCAACCCATGCTTAGTGTATACACACATACACATGCACACTCACACATACCTCTATGTGTATAAATATAACAATACAGCCTGCTGAGTTTATTCTGTATTGTGAGCTTGCACATTGTTTCAGTACTGAACGCTGTTATTGGGTAAAAAAATTTAAGGACCCTCCCTAGATGAAAACTCCTCCCACTCTCTACTCAGCTTTCCCAGTTGCCTCTCCAGGAGATGTCCTATGTCCACATTAATTACTATGCAACTGCTGTTGTCCTTGCTCAAGTCTTGTTTAGGTAGCCAGACTGTAGAGGTATCAAAGATGAGTTTTCTCTGTCATTTTTAAGAAAAAAATCTCGCTGGGGATTTCTTATCCTCTGTCTCTTACAGTGAATCTTCCCCCTCTCACATTAAGATTCCTGAGTCTTAGGTATGAAAGTTATGTGGTAGATATACCCATTGTGACAGGATACCACAATAATCCATTTTTCTGGGCCTTTTGATGTTATAAGGTTAAGTAGTGGTCTCCACCTGTTACAAAAGGAAGTTTCTTTGATGAGGGTTGGGGGGCTACACTTTATCTGTGAGTATAAGGAAAATAATGTGGAATAAAATTTGGGAATTCTCTGGTTTGGTAAAGAGGCAATAATAGGTTGTCTACTAAATCACACTATTTCATAAGCCCTAAGGGAGTTGTCCAGGTTTCCACTTCTAAGATTTTCCTCCTGTTAACCATTTCTTAAGTCCAATCAGATAACTGTTGGTTACCAACAAGGCATATGCACCACTATTTTGGTTCATAGATTTTACTACTGGGCAGAAGTATTGTTTGTACTTTTTCCTTGGCAGCATACATAGCAACTTTTAAGAATATGAAAGTTAAGATCTGCTTAGCCCTGTGTCTGAAGTGTATTGTGTCCCCCACAATGGGAATTGATCTTCAGCCTCTGGAAGGGAACCTGGGACAAGAGCTTTAGTCTGTATTATTTAAGGCTCTTGGACTTCCTTGTCCAAGAGTTCAAAACAATGTTGCTCATGACTGAGGTTTTAGTTAGACACTCTGTGATATGTCAGAAGTTTAAAACTAATTATGCATTAGTAAATTATATTTATTGTAATTTTTGTAATTAGTTCTCACATTAATTTTTGAGACAATGCATATTTTAAACTGAGAAACAAACTTTTATTACATACATGCTGCTTGCATTATTAGAATTTAAGACTTGACTCAGAAGTTAGCTTATAAATATGTAATGAAAGGCCAGAAGCATAAAAACAGATAAATACCCCTAAATAATATTTTTTAATTTTTCAAATACTTTACATATACTATTGCTCAAGTCAGCCTCAAAAGTATATTCTTAAGTATTGTTCATTAGAGATGAATGAAAGATTATTATTTTTTTAAAAGGTACAGAAGATCTGTTGATTCTAAGCTGGGTGTGTTTTCAATTAAATAGCCATAATTATTGTACTTGTGAATATATATCTGTCTTTGTGATACATTTAAGATATGTTTGAATATCTCTGCATATATTACCTTATTAAATAAAGTTGACATTCCCAAAATAATCTTTGCAGGTATATTATATAAAGAATGTGAATTGATTTTCATTCTCTACCTGTATAGCTAAAGCTCTATCATAATGAAACTAATGTTGTCCTTACCTATATATGTTTCATGTAAATTATTTTAAAATCGTCAAAGATTTTATTAGAATGGAGTTTCAACCGAGTGAAGAGCACTTTGAATGATATTCACAATTGGTCAATTACCAAGAGTGAACCTTCAATTGTATTTTATATGCATGATAAATCCAAGATCTGCGTCAAAAACTAAAGTGGCTATCAACTTGATCAAATAATTAGATCATAAATCTCTAGACTGTTGCCAATCAAAATGCAAATGCATTGCTTTGAATACGTTCAACATAACCATATCACTACATTTGAGTAAAATGTAAGGGTTACTTTATTTCTTTCTGAAATAAAGCACACATATGAACTACTCATCCAGTACTTCCAATTCCCTTTCAAGGACACTGAAGTTCACTAAGCTAAATAGTATTGTTCTAGTTAAAAGCCTCAATAAATTGCTGAAAACACCGTAATATACAATGAAAATCAGTAGATTGACTGAAAATGTTTCTTCTCTACTTAATGTGGTTATACAATGTGTCAATTATGTAGTCAAGTAGAATTCTCAGGAAGAAAGAATCAACTTTCTCTGTAGAGAATCAGTTGGCTTTCATAATCCTTGGGATATTTGCATAATAACACTGTTGCAGCTGCAAGGTTAAATCCATTAATTTATTGGGAACCGAGCAGGCTGTTCTGGTTGGCTGTTGCAAAAATTGCTTTTTGCACTTGTCTTCTTCACCATCAAGCATTCGCTCCAAGCACACAATTACTGCAGCAGACCCTATGTTGCCAAGCAAGAAACCTTATTTAACATGGAAAGTGGTGAACACTTCACTTTCTCAAAATGAAAAAAAAAATTAATCTTAAAAAGCTTCATAATTAACATTTTCTCCATTGCCATTTATTTCCTGGGATAAAGTCGAGGATGTCAATTTCAAGGAAGGTTAACAGCATGAACCCATTTGTACAGCATCTCTGGAGCACAAATATAATGGCTAAACAGTCTCTTTAAAAAGGAAAATAAGCTCATAGCCTCCATAGGTTGAGTGGCCATATGTAGCTTAGGGTGTAATTCTTTCCAAAAGATGCTAACTAAATAAACCATCTCTTGAATTTCATAATACATATGTGAAAGAACTGCAGAATAATAAAATTCAGGCAAATGTATACCTTTTTATGAAGCCATAGCAGAAGGCAATAAAAACAGAAATGTTAAACTAAAAATGAGATCTTGAAAACCAAGTGCATTCATCTGAGAATTAGTAAAGCACATAATCTATAAAACAATTCAAGTGAGAAACATTATGGATTAGGGATCACAGAAAACAAAATTAATGGTAACAATCCAATCTCTCTCTCTCTCTCTCTCTCTCTCTCTCTCTCTCTCTCTCTCTCTCTCTCTCTCTCTCTCTCTTTCTCTCTGTGTGTGTGTGTGTGTTTGTGTATGTGTGTGTGTGTGTGTGTGTGTGTGTGTCTGTTGTAAGGGTTTGTAGGGGTACTGAGGCCAGCAGACAATCCTGTCTATATTCCTCTATTGCTCTTTACCCTATTTTTAAGACAGGTTGTTTTGTTTTGTTTTTCTGAAACTCTGGTTCAAATAGGCTGGCTGGGCAGTGCTATGGCTGCATGAATGGTTAACCCTAGGTAGGTTTTATGCAGGTTCTAGAGGTTTTAAGTCAGATCCTCATTCTTTCAAAGAAAGTATTCTTGCTCAACTCTTTGGGGCATTGTTTTCTTTTCTTTTTTTTTTTTTTTAATTATTTCACTTATATGAGTACTCTATTGATCTCTTCAGACACACCAGAAGAAGGCATCAGATTCCATTACAGATGGCTATGAGCCACCATGTGTTTGCTGGGATTTGAATTCAGGACCTTTGGAAGAGCAGTCAGTGCTTCTAACTGCTGAACTATCTCTCTAGCCAGGGCCATCACTTTTTTTTTTTTTTTTTGTAATTAGAAGAAAAATATTTTATTTTGCTAAAATAGGCAATGTTAATTATAAATAAACACTGTGGGCTTATCTTGTGCCTTATCTTCAGGTCATGTAATATATTCTGGAATGAACACAGGCAGAATCAGGCCAAATAACAGAAAACAAGAATGAAGGGGGATAAAGTGAAACCTGAGAGTTGTAAGCAAAAATAAACTTTTGTTCTCTCTAAGTTACCTTTAGTGATGTTGTTTTATCATAATAACTGAAAGCTTACTAAACCACAGAGTTTAAAAACATTTATCATCTATAAACTTACAGTGTGATATTAAATATGTAATAAATATGGCCTCCCTCTGCCTCTCTGTCTCTGTCTCTGTCTCTCTCTCTGACACACACACACAGACACACACACACACACACACACACACACACACACACACACAAACTCACACTTTGTCATATCACCATTACAGAAACTCCAGAAAGTCAGGGATTTTTTCTCATATGCTCACTGTTCAGTTAGCATGGAATATACATGCAACCAATGCTGAATTATTAACTTTTTTGTTATTTATTTTGGCAAAGTACATGCTTGCAACTGAAACAATTTCTGTTCTCACTTAAGTCTATGTTCTGTTCGATTTTAGAGACATTGACTATACCCCAGGGATGAAGGCAAATGACAACAAACTTTATCTGTGATCCCACATGGAAACATTTGACTTGGGGATAGCTCTTGGATTCTCTTAATGTTAGTTTATAACACGCTTCTATTAGAATCTATGAAATATAAAGGCACACAGAAGATGGCTAAGTTATCTTGACATGAACCATGGAATATCTTGAAGCAATACATTTGAGCATCGTATCCTGGTGAGTTTTGTTGTGGAATTGACAATGACATGCCCCAGGTTAGAGCTATATGAGTGATGAGAATTTCACCTGAACAAATGCTTCCATAGAGTGTTCTGTAGGTAAGCCTGTGCGACACTGTACTAATTACGGGTTGATGTGAACCTGCCCAGACTGCTGTAGGCACATGGGCCTGGACGGCACAAGAAAGCAGGGTGAGCAAGCCACTGAGCAACATTTCTCCACAGCCTCCATGTAAGTGCTCTCTCCAGGTTCCAGCCTTGATTTCAGCTGTGGGTCTTCTCTATGTGGTCGACTGTGAGTTAGGAGCTGAAATACAACCTTTCCTCCCCGTGTTGCTTTTGGTCATGGTGTTTTCTTAAAACAACAGAAAACCCAACTAGGGCAGGGAGAAAACAGCCAATGACTACAAAGGATTCCTACATATATGGCATGCAGCTGCTGATGGTCTATACAGAAGGAGAAATAATGGTGCAGGAAGAAGAAAAGAATTCTGGAATCTAACTTTTCCTAGGCCTGACCTTCCCTCCCCTATTTCTCTCTCCCTTCCCCTCTCTCCCTAGATTTTCTTTCTTTCTTTCTTTTTTTATTGCTGATACAGATTAAAGCAGGTTTTTCATGAGTGCTTGCCCACCAACCTCTCCAGGTTATGAATACAAATTGCATGAAAAGAAAACTCAATGATCCTGTACCTACTGCAGTGCATATATACACAGAAAGATCTCAAACACTGATTCAGAGAAACTCACTTATCTTCTGCAAGATCTACTCTGTACATAAACATTCCTCTTGTATTGTGAACCTTACAGGGAAGTCATTTAATGACCAGGCCCTGCCTCATGTTACAGTTTATCGAGGTCCCATTTATCTGAAGTTCCTTCTTCAAACAAAAACATTGACTCAGATGTTGTCCCAAAAGGCAGAAGACTACAGGTATGATGTAAGGCTTAGGAACAATGTCGGCTCAGTAAAAAGGGGTGGCAGGGTAGGGAAGTGCCGAGGTCAGAAATCAAAAAAGCATATGCTGCTGTTGAAGATCTGCTTCTAGTGCTATAACAGCTCGCTACACAATATATAAACAGATGTTGGAAAAATAAGTTCAGAGTCCTGAGTCTCGGTTTTCAACTCTCCTTCCCAGGCCCCTGTTATGTCCCTGCCTGTGTTCCCTATGTCAGGGGCTTGTCAATCAGTAAAAGGGAGAATCTAACATGAGAGCTCAGGCTACCCATAGTACAGTTGAATACACCAATATTTTATATATTTGCACATTTCCTCTACGTGAAAATAAACATATTAATTTCCTTAGTTTATCAAATAATGTAGTACAAAATAGTCAAAGGATTACCAAATATATATTTCAGGTATATGTAAAATAGCCAAGTGGGTCGAAGGTCTTGGATATTGCTATTGCTATTGGGACATCCCCCAGAAAGACAGCGATGATGTTTGGTTGGTAAAGGTCATGGGGATAAATCACTCCAGAGACAGTTTAAGGGAACGGCATCTGTTTTATTGCATGTGAGCAACCAATTATATAACAGAAGCCTATCAACTGGGATTAGTTAGCATATTGCATTAGGTTGGCCGGTGCACACACAGACTACCAGGATCTATTTCACTATTGGCTCTTCATGCCGATTCAAGTGGCAGGGAAATGAAATCACAGGGTAAGCCTTCCCTGTTATGGGCTCCCTTTGTTAACTTGGTAAACTTTGAAAACCCTCAAGTCAGGAGTGGCCAGACCTCTGCCTAAGTTGTTCCAGCAGCCAGCACCCAACTCCCATCCCCAAACTTCCTTAAAGACAATAATGGTCATTTTCTTACAGCATGAATTGTCATTCTCAGCCCAGAGATGAGAGAATGGCCAGGCCCTGTCCTACAAGATTAAAAATAAAAACCCCACCAGTCCCTAAACAGAAAAACAGAGAAATCCCTGAAATTCCATTTCACCCTGGAAGTCTCTAACCACCCCAAACCCCAGCTCCACTCCCCAGGAAGTCCTATGCAAGCCAGCCTGTTCTCAGTCCTCTACAGAACACCCTCCTGGGGTTTTCCCTCCCAATAAAACACCTGAATGGGGATTGTCGCCTGGTGGGACTTTGTGATATTTCTTGGCTTCTGATTGCCAGGTTACCTTTCCCTTCAGAGTTGCATCACAAGCCCTCTATGAAGAGCAAGCTCATCAAGGGAGACATGGGCAGTGCAAGCTACTAGTCAGGCGAGATGCTGGCTACACGTGCTACTTCAGAATTCAGTGTTCCGGCTGCAGGAGCGCGATGTGCCCTGCTTCTTACCTAGAAATTCAGTGTACCCCATAGGCTGTCTGCCGGGTCATGCCTGCATTTCCTTCTACAAGATATGAATGAGAGGGCATAAGATGAACAACAACAAAAAATACTTGGGGTGGGGGTCATGCTAGAGAGATGGCTCAGTGGTTAAGCATGCTGACTGCTCTTGCAGAGAACCTGGGTTCAATTCCCAGGATCCATATGGCAACTGAAAATTGTCTGTATCTCCAGATCTAGAGGATGCAACAAAACCACAGACACACATGCAGACAAAACACCAGTGTACATAAAAGAAATAAACCTAGTAAAGAAAGAAACTCTTATTTTGTCTATGACCAAACAGTTTTTTTGTTTTTTTTATTGGATATTTTATTTAATTACATTACAAATGTTATTCCTTTTCCCAGTTTTCCCTAAACAAACCCCCTAACTCATTGCCCCTCTTCCTGCTTCTATGAGGGTACTCCTGCACCCTCTCACCCACTCCCATTTCACCACCCTGGCATTCCCCTACAATGAGGCATTGAGCCACCATAGGATCAAGGTCCTCTCCTCCCATTGATGCCAGAAAGCACATTGTCTGTAATATATGCAGATGGAGCCACGGGTCCCTGCATATATACTCTTTGGTTGATGGTTTAGACCCTGGGAGCTCTTGGAAGGGGGGTGGTGGTGTCTGGTTGGTTTATATTGTTGTTCTTCCTGTGGAGTTGCAAACCCCTTCAGGTCCTTTCATCCTTCCCACTGGTTGGCAGCCAGCATCTGCCTCTGTATTTGTCAGGCTCTGGAAGAGCCTCTCAGGAGACAGCTCTACCAGGATCCTATCTGCATGCACTTCCTGACATCCGCAATATTGTCTGGGTTTGGTGACTACACATGGAGTGGAACCTCAGGTTGGACCAACTGTAGATGGCATTTTCTTCAGTCTCTGCTCCATACTTTGTCCCTGTATTTCCCTTAGACAGTTAAAAATTTGGAGATGAGTGTGTGGTCCCATCCCCCAAATGGGGGCCATGCCTAACTTCTGGATATGGTCTCTACAGGTTCTCTCTCCCTCTTGTTGTATGTTTCAGCTATTGTCATGCCTGTTGCTTTCTGGTAACCTCTTGCTTTCCTGGCATCTGGGACTTTCTGGTGGCTACCCCCCAGTTCCCATCCCCCATTGCTATACACCTCTGTTCAATTACCTGCCCTCTATATATCATCCTGTCGCCTTCTGTACTTAATCCTGCCCCCCTTTCTCCTCCCCCTCTCTTTCACCCAAGTCCCTCCCACTCTCTATGACCAATCTTATTGATTAACTGTTTGAATGATTTATTTATTTATTTTTTTTACAAAACTAGACTTTGCAACTAGGTTTTTTTTTTTTTTTTTTTTTTTTTTTTTTGCTAAAAATTGAATACATATAGTGCTTCAAAATTTTTGTTCTCCACCATTTCTGTTTACATGATACAAGTGACAGAAGCCAAGTAAGTTGTATATGTTGTTTTACATAAAATGTTCTGTGCAAACAAAGATGGTATTTGGAAGTTTGGGGTACATGGCAACTGTGTTTTCCCACAATTATTCTCAATTAACCTGCATATCTTCTTGAATTACTACACAGCATGACATAATTCTAAAATTCAAAACATAACATATTTTAGAGACTACTTTCCTTGTAAGAGCACAGCTGCCTCCCATTAATTACAGTACTTAATTACACCTTAAATTAATAATAGCAGTTTCAATTTAGTGTTTCAGGAAGATGTGTATTAAAGCGCAACTTTGCACATGACAGATTTATAAAATCAATGATAAATACAAGAGTGTGCAGGGAAAGATACGTTAGAGGAAATTGGTTGGGCAAGAAGATATGCAAGGTTACAGAGAGAAAGAGGATGGCTTTGCACACAGAGAGTCGAAGGAGCTCCAAATTGCAGTTCAAGTCAAATAAGTAAACTTCTAGTAGATGGGGAATAGTTTCCATTTATTATGTGTGGTATAAGTAGTAATATTTAGGTTGTCAACCCAAAATTAAATGAGGCAAATATTAAACCACTGTAAAAAACAACATAGGTGTCTGAGGTCTTCCAAAATAATATGGATACCTAGAGATACCACATATAGATACCGCGCATATGAAGGTTGAATCATCTTGCAAGGGCACTGTGTTGTTGGTTTTTGAATCCTAGGGTTTTATGGTTCACAGTGGGAGCAGGTGTTCTTATTTTGTAGCTATAGGAAATACTTTTCCAGTTTTTGATCTGACAAATTTCCCAGTTTAAGGAAGAATGGGCTTACTGTGAATCAGTTCAGGATTAAAATCCACCGTGGCACATCAGTCCCGATTTCAAGAGCATGAGAGAGCTGGCCACTGTGCGCCCTGTCTTTATTGAATGTACTACTTCTCAGCCAATGTTCTCCTTTTATGGCGTCCAGAATCTTAACCCAGGGTTAACTTGTCTTAACTCACTCTTTTAGGGTGAGTGTTCCTAATTCAATTAATGTAACAGGACAGGTTTTCACAGGCATGAATACAAGCCAACCTAAGTCAAATAATACTTTGTGGATGTGTCTGACTGTTTGTCTCCTGAATGACTTCAGATTGTACCAGGTTGAGCATCAATACAAGAGACAGGGAGAGACTTTTATCAAAATTGGGTTGTGGATTGTTTCAACCTGATAACATGTAACTATCAAGTGAGTATTTAACTACTGAAATATTGCATGAATCTCTAAACAAAAGCTTTGAATATAAGTACCCAGTAATGTGGCTAGGTGTTTACTTCAGTTGGTAAAGTATTCACCTCGCAAGGATGATGGTCTGAGCTAAATCCCAAGAGCAATTTTAGCTAGCTGTGGTGATTGTCAGGTATTTTCACAGTGCTAAGTAAACAAGAGCTCAGTCATCTCTGGGCCTCACTAGGCAGGCATTATATCATAATTGATGAACTCAAAATCTAGGAATGGCCCTCTCTGTCTCAATGGAAGTGAATGATATTCCTGAAGTTGAACTGGGGCCTCCATATGTGTGTGTACATAATAAACACAAAATCATGCACATATACACACAGTTTAAAAGAGCAGATATTGAAAGCACATTTTATGATTCTACATTTATAAAGTTCAATATAATTCACAAAGTTAAATAATGACCGTTGCTTCTGAAAAATAAGATTTATAGGCTATGTATTCTATTGGCTCATTGATAAATAATAGGTGAATTGAACATTCTGCTTTGAAAATATAAACTAAACCCTGACTGGAGTGTGTCTGTGAGTGTGTGTGTATGTTTGTGTGTGTGTGTGTGTGTGTGTGTGTGTCTGTGTGTGTGTGATTCACAAAATGTTTTAATTGTTGTATTGAGCTGATAGTTTCTGTGAAAATGAAATAGTATGAGCAAATGACAAAAAACTATTTCTCTATTCCCTCACTAAATCTCCAAAAGCATTTAGCAAAAGAAAATAAATTCCTTACGAACCATCACCTACTAAATATGAATCACAAGATTGTAAAAGAGCCAGAGAAATCATATTTTCTACCTCAAAAGGATGGAATTTAGGCAAAGAGATAAAAGAAAAGAAAGTGAGGCTCCAGGTAGGTATTGGTCCTCAAGGACTTCCAGAACATCGTACAGTGAAGGCAGAGAACTACAGTCTGACAGCACCTCTAAAGACTACTGTCTCAGTCGGAAATTCAGTTTTCTCTTGTAATAACAGGCACTTTCTTCTATTTTGTTTCTACTAATGTATTTCTACCAATAATTCTCAAGGAAAAAAAAATCTTTTATGTAGCTGTCCCCTGAGAGGCTCTGACAGATCCTAACCAATACAGATATCTGCAGCCAACCCACTGACTGAGAGAAGGGAAACCAATGGAGGAGTTCAGGCAAGTTAGGAGTTAGGAGTAAGGCTTTGCAACTGCATAGGAAGAACAAGATCAACCAACCAGATCCCCCAGAGTTCCATGGGACTAAACCACCAATGAAGGAGTACATATTGGGGACCCATAGCTCCAGCTAGATATATAGGAGAGGGTGGCCTTATCAATGGGAGGGGAGCCCCTTGGTCCTGTGGAAGCTCGATGACCCAGGGAGTTGAGCAAAAAGTGGGTGGACAGGTGAGGTAGCTCCCTCATAGAGGCAGGGTAATGGGGAAGGAGACGGGGATTGTGGAGGAGAAACTGGGAAGGGAGATAATATTTAAAATGTTGATATATAAAATATCCAATAAAAATTTAAAAATAGCTTCTAGGTTAACTTTTTTAACGCCTTCTAAGAAGTATGACATGAAAATTCAAGCAATGGACAATGTCTTCATGAGATAGACAATACTGTTGCCTTGAAATGAAAAATTGTGCTGATATCTGTAAAACAAAAAAAGAGTGATCCAGCATTGTGACCAAGTGAAGCAATGTTCTACTATGTCATAGTGACACCATAAAGTTTAATCTTTCACTATGAGGCAAAAGGTGAAGACCTGGCTGACCTTATACAATCCTCATTTTTTGGGGGGGAGGGAAGATAACTTTAAACATTTATTATATTTTCACAGAATTCTTTCAAAACTAAAATTAAAAATTTCAAATGGAAAGACAGCCAAAGAAGTTGTAATTAGCAAGGGTGATTTTTTTAACTTTATTTTAAAAAACAAAGATAAATGTACAGATTTTTAAGCATTTTTGCATAAAAGTATACAAACACATTTTTATAAGGTTGTAATTAAGTATTTGTGGGTACCTATACATACACATATGTATATATGTAACAATAATATAGGAAAAGTGGTTATTAATTTGAGGAAAAAGGAGAGAAACTGGGAGGGGCTGTAAAAAGGAAAGGGGGATGTGATACAGTTCTATTTTAATTAAAATATATTCTTTTTTTCCCTTTTTTCTTGATCTTCACACAGTCTGTGGGTTGTTTCTGGGGTGTTCAGGGCTTTCTGGGTTTAGTATCCCATTATCAGTGACAGCATGTTTTGTCTGTTCTTTTGTGACTGGGTTATTTCACTCAGGATGATATTCTCTAGATGCATCCATTTTCTTAAGAATTTCATTAGGCCATTGTTTCTGATAGCTGAGTAGTACTCCATTGTGTAAATATACCACAATTTTTGTATCCATTCATCTACTGAAGGACATCTGGGTTCTTTCCAGCTTCTGGCTATTATAAATAGAGCTGCAATGAATATTGTGGTGCATGTATCTTTGTTGTATGTTGGAGTATCTCTGGGGTAAATGCCCAGAAGTGTAATAGCTGGGTCTTCAGGTAGTACTATGTCCATTTTTCTGAGGAACCGCCAGACTGATTTCCAGAGTGGTTGTATCAGTTTACAGCCCCACCAGCAGTGGAGAAGTGTTCCTCTTTCTCCACATCCTTGCCAGCATCTATTGTCATCTGAGTTTTGGATCTTGGCCAATCTGACTGGTGTGAGGTGGAATCTCAGGATTGTTTTGACTTGCATTTCCCTGATGGCTAAGGATGTTGAACACTTTCTTAGATGTTTCTCAGCCATTCGATATTCCTCAATTGAGAAATTTTTGTTTAAGTCTGTACCCCATTTTTTAATAGGGTTGTTTGATTCTCTGGTATCTTGCTTTTTGAGTTCTTTGTATACCTTGGATATTAGGCTTCTATCTGATGTGGGGTTGGTAAATATATTTTCCCACTCCATTGGCTGCCATTTTGTTTTCATGATAGTGTCTTTAGCCTTACAGAAACTTTGCAATCTCATTAAGTCCCATTTGCGAATCTTTGACCTTAGAGCTCGAGCTATTGGTGTTCTGTTTAGGAAATTTTCTCCTGTGCCTATGAGTTCTAAGTTCCTTTTTATCTATCACATAACTTCAGGAAAACTGAAAAATATGCAACAATTGGCATGAATAATTCTATACAAATTCAAAGCACTGAGATCAGAATTCAATATTTCCTTTAAATTATGAGAGACAGCAGCAAAGTGGAGACATAGAATCTGATAGAGAAAAAAATTCTCATCCAGCCAAAACATTCAAAACCAAATATTCAAAATATCAAGGTGCCCTTTGACTCCTGGGAATCACAACCTCTAAAACATACATAACCATCTACCTTTAAAGCACTGTATTTTATCACAGTCTCAAATGGATTTATATTTTGGTATAGTGTTTAATAATGAAAACTTTATGAGTGCATCAACATATACTATTATTTGAAATTAATAATTTAAAAGCAAATGTTAGTGTTAGAATATAATTCTAAACTTCTTTTAGAGTTTTAATGTTTCATGATTGATGGATTGACAGGATGCTAGTGCTAGTAAAAGCTAGATTGTATGCTTAGTCACGGACTGTCTCTCTAATATGTACTAAGTTAAATGAATATAAGAATACTAACTAATGATGCTGAAGAAAAAATGTTTCTGAGACCTAACTGTGCATGCAGCTCCTGCAGAAAACTAAAGTTTAGTAGCTAATATCTATACTTATGTGGCCTACAACTGCCATTAACTCCAGTTCCAAGAGACCTGATACTTCTGGCATATGTAAGTATTTACACACACAGGCACACATATGCACACACAGACATACTCGTGTAAAATAGGGTTTGTTTTTTAGAGTTGTCTTTACATCTAATCATTATGTTGTTAGTTGCTCACATAAATCTGCCACTGCTGTGCCAGTACACACGACTTTCCAGGTCAGGTGTTATTGGAGCTCCCAAGCTCAAATGCTTACATATGGTAAGACTATTATTTTATGTTCTCTGGAGTCAGCATTAGAGCACTACCAACGCCAACGCCGCTGTGAACTGATAAAGCTTTCTAGAAGTGTTCCAGAATGTGTGTTATTTTTTTATTCTTATACTTTCCTGAATGTCTATGTTATCTTTAAAAGGTGAAAAGGTTAATATAACTCTATCATCTAGAAAGAAGACGACTTTGAGGCATTGTGTGTCCCATTTATCTCTTCACTTTGTCATAGTAAGTGGAGCGCTGGACAGCATCATGTTGTCCATGTTGATTTTTATTTGAGATTCTATTCAATTAGCAAAATGTTCCTTATAGATTAATTAAATTCAAACTTTACCACATTCTTGAGATCAGTCTTCTCTGTTTCTTAGTTTCCTGGGAGTTATATAATATTGGATTTTAATAAAAACCTTTATACACATAGGAATCTGACTATGTGGTTTCTGTCCTTATTCTACTCATGTGTTGAAGTATGTTTGTTTATTTTTATAATTACTACTATGACTGCATCTCTGAGATGAAGACTAATTGATTATGGTGAAAAATCTTTTTGAAGTGTTTTAAAATTCAGTTTGTAAAATATGTATGATTAAAAATTTTAAGACATAAAGAACTGAAGAAAAGACTTTAAGATGAAAAGATTTCTCAAACTCGTGGATAGCTAAGATTAATATAGTAAAAATGGCTATCCTGATAAAAGTAATGTAAAGATTCAATGGAAGCTTAAAAATCCAACACATTCCTCACACATCTAGAAAGCACACTTTTATCTTCATATAGACATACGCGCGCACGCACGCGCACACATACACACACACACACACACACACAAACACTAAAATAACTAAAACAATTATGAACAATAGAACTGCAGGAGATATCACTGTATCCAATTTTCATTATTCTACAGAATAATAGAAATAAAAATGGCATGATATTTAGTGCAAACTGAAGACCCACACAAAAATCTCCACAGCTGTAGGATGAGTTTGTTGTTGCCATTTGGTTTTTTGTTTTGTTTTGTTTTATAAAGAAGGCATAGATACACACTGGAAGAAATGCAGCATCCTTAGCAAACAGTGCTTTTCTTACTGGAGATCTTATATAGAAGCATGCAAATAGACCCATACTTATCATCCTGCAAAAAGTACAAGTCTAAATGGATCAAATCCTACATAAATCTAGATACTGTGAACCTGATAGAAGAGAATGCATGAAATAGCCTTGAACTTATTGGTACATACAAAAAAAGGCTCACTGAACAGAACACTTTAGCATGAAAACTTAGATAAACAATAAATAATTAATAAATGGGATCTTATGAAACTGAAAAAATTGGCATTGCAATATACATAATAATATGGATATTGTGGCACCCTATGGAATAAAAAAAAATTACCAACTATATTTTGGCTAGAAGTCTAATCTCTAAAATGCTTGAATAAATAAAAAATACTAGATATCAAGAAAACAACCCAAATAAAAATTGCATACAAATTTAAATAAACACCTCTCACTAATGAAAACGTAAATGGCTCAGAAAGACTTAAAGAAATGTACAACATCCTTAGCCATCTGGGAAATGCAAATCAAAAGTACTTTGAAATTTCATCTTATACATGTTGAATAGCAGCTCATGCTGGTATGGATTTACAATATAGTGAATACTCATTTCTTACTGGTGAGAATGAAAACTTATCCAGTCACTATGGAAATCAGCATAGGTGTTCCTATTAAAATATGGGCATCCTTCTACCTCAAGATCCAGCTATATATTCTTGGGCATATACCCAAAGTATTCTCTAATCCACCTCAAGGATAGTTACTCAACCAAGTTCCCTGCTGCTCTAGTCATAATATCTAGAAACTAAAAACAATCTAGTTGTTCCTCCACAGTAAAATGAATACATATAATGTGGTACATTTATACAATGGACTATTACTGAGCTTTTTAAAAAACATGAGATCAACAAAGTTGCAGAGAAATGGATAAAAGTAGAAAAAAATGTCCTAAGTAAAGTATCCCAAACCCAGAAAAACAAATATGGACGGCATGTGTGTATAATGTGGATATGAACTGTTAACTCAATGATAACCAAGTTACAGCGTCAGATCTGGTATAGAGTATTAGAACAGTGGGGAGAGGGGCACATAGATATTCTTAAAACAGGGAAAGAGGACATACAGTTATTGATGGGTGGAGAGTACTAGAACACAAGGAACATGTTTAAACAGAGGGAAGGCCAGGACAAGGGAGGCAGTTCCAGAAGGGACAGTTAAAAACTAAGTGCCATGTCAGGGAACGAAAGTATGGAAAGTAGTATAAAAACCTATAGTAGAAACCTCCTGAAATATAGACATATAGGAAGAGAACTAATTAAATCTCCAAATAATGGGAAAAACAGAGTCCCAACTGGACATGTCTTCTTACCTAATGAAGCTTCCAGTATTAGTGTTGGGTAACACCTAATTGATTTGTTGGTCAAAGGGGACCAGTGACAACTGCCAAACACCCCAGACTGTTGCCAATATTATACTTTGTTCCCAACAAACTGACATCAGAACCCACTGCTGAAGACAACACCTACGCAGGAAGAGAAATCAGAATGGGTTTCAGATGGATCCTCAAGAGGGATAGTCTCTGAATGACCTTTCCTTCAGTCTCTCCACTATTTGTCCCTGACACACTGAGAATACCATTACGCTATCTGCTGGTTTTCTTGTGTTTTTTTTTTTGTTTGTTTGTTTTCTTTTTGCATTTCTCTCTTTGAATTTTACCTATTTATATATACCTATTTTATATTTATATATACCTATTATATATATATATATATATATATATATATATATATATACTTACTCAACTTTATAATCCTCAATTTATTTTATACCAACAATTTGCTAATAAATAAGATATAAGACTTTTCTAATTGACTAAACATAGCTCCAAATATTATGAATACTACAACTTCTCACTTTCCTACTTAAAATATAGAAACATCTTTTCTCTTGATATATAGCTTAAGCTAAAGCACCTATTTCTACATTTTATTAAAGTGAGGAAAATTCTCTTAATAGCCATATGTTTAAAGACAACATCATTGCACATTTCCCAAATGATCTACAATAATTTTGGAGGAAATCATGCTTTCTTTACTAATTTCTTAATACATTCTGCATAATTTAAATAATTAAAAATTAAAATCACAATAGGAAATGGGATTTATTTTTTTAAATGAATCATTTATACAAAGTAATACTGTGAAAAAATGTGTACTACTACCTAATACCAATCTTTGTACATTAAAAATGGGAACAAATAATATTAGTAAATATTTACTTTAATTTTTTTTGGTTAGATATGCACCCTCTCTATCTAAATATAGCCATTTTGCCAAAAGCAATCCACAGATTCAATGCAATCCCTGTGAAAATTTCAACTCAATTTTTCATACAGTTAGAAAGAGCAATTTGCAAATCCATTTGGAATAACAAAAACTCAGGATAGTGAAAAATATTCTCAACAATTAAAGAACTTCTGGGGGAATCACCATCCCTGACCTCAAGCTATATTACAGAGCAATAGTGATAAAAACTGGATGGTATTGATACAGTACTAGGAAGGTAGATCAATGGAATGAAATTGAATATAGAAAAATAAATCCACACACCTAAGGTCACTTGATCTTTGACAAAGGAGCTAAAAATATTCAATGGAAAAAAGACAGTTTCTTCAACAAATGGTACAGTCAGCATGTAGAAGAATCCAAATCAATTCATTCTCACCTCCATATACAAAGCTCAAGTCCAAGTGGATCAAAGACCTCTACATAAAACCAGGTACACTGTAACTATTAGAAGAGAAAGTGAGGAAGAGCTTAAAACACATAGGTACAAGGGAAATTTTCCTGAACAGAACACTAATGGCTTATGCTCTCAGATCAAGAATTGACAAATGGGACCTCATAAAACTGCAAAGCTTCTGTAAGACAGAGGACATTGTTAAAGGACAAAATGGTAACCAACAGATTGGGAAAAGATCTTTACTTACCCTACATCCAATAGTGGGCTAATATCCAATATATACAAAGAACTCAAGAAGTTAGACTCTGGAGAATCAAATAATCCTATTAAAAATGAGCACAGAGCTAAACAAAGAATTCTTCACTTTCAGTTTTTTTATTTTAGCTTCCTGCTGTAATTAGAGATAGGCTCTCCCTGAGACTCCTGCTGTGGCTTCTTATTGTCATTCCTCCCCTGCTATTATGCACACCCTCTAAAACCATTAGCCCAAATAAACTATTCTTCTTGAGTTACCTCCCTTCAGGGTATTTTAACACAGCAACAGAAAGGCAGTGAAAAAGCTAGAATCTGTTGTGCTGTAAGCTTTTTGAATAATTTGGAAATAAGTTTTTAATTAAGTTGTTCCAAGTTTCTTTTATGTACCCTAGTAAAAGAGATAATGTTATATAAATATTAATTACAGTGATATTTTAAACAACAACAAAAAGAAGTAATTTCAATTCTGCCCTTATTCTTTAAGAAAGCAACAAGAAGCTTAATAAAAAGTGATTCAATAAGAAAATAGGTTTAACTGAATTAAAACACTAGTTACTTTAAAATAATAATAAAATTTCATAGCACAAATTTTAAAGAAGTATAAAATATTGTGCCAAATTTAGAGAAATTACCCTTGATAATATTAAAAATTACTGTCATTATTAAAAAATTTTATATATTATCAAATTTTGGGTTTTTATGTGGCTGAGCCAAAGCTTGCAACGTGCTAGTTATTAATTATTTTTCATCTTTTCTGGACATTAGGAAAAGTAAAAGAGAAACCAATACAGATTCTGAGCTTGGAAGGAATATGCATGCTTTCATTCAATATGGACAGTAATCCTGCCTTCTTGGGGCTTTTAACAGTTCCATTTCACTGTACTAAACAGTGACTAATTAGAAAATTATTCTGTCCCTCAAACATATCATCCAAGAAAACCACTGGAATTAGTAAATACCCAGAATAAAATCATAACATGTCTTTCAATAATTATTCTTTAATATTGAACATATAGATAAATTAACCCAATAAGGTGTACAGCTATGACCTGGATAATAGTATTTTCTTAGAATAAAATACGATATTCAGTGATATTAATGAGAGCTAAGGGGACGAAGTGTTGTCTTAAAGACTTCCGCAGCGTCATCTGTAAGGGATGCAAACTGAGGAAGAATCTGAGGACAAGGCAAAGATTTTTCTTAGAAAATAATTACAGGTTTGTTGTGATCACAAATAAACCATTTCAGTAACAACTGAATTTAATTAAGTGGGACACTTTTATTTAAGCAAAGCTAATCGAAAGGAAGATCTTTATAGATGTAGTGAACGCAGGTTTTTTTTCTATCAAACAAACAGCAATAATGATATGGCATTGTTACTGGGTTCTTAAGTGTTTTATTATTGAGTTTTTGACAGTAATAAATATTATTTCTATTAATAACCTTTGAAGAAATTGCAGACTTAATCGTAATGTTTTTTTTTATAATGGGTTAATTATATGTATAAAATGGCCCCTAGGTTAATGGATTCTCACTTAACTAGGAATATTATTACTCTTATTCAAAAATGAATGCACATTTTTGCCATTAATAATAAACTATTATGTTTCAATGTTTACAAAAAGATGCAATGGGTTTCTTCAAAGTAGAAAACTGTCAAGAGGGAATTCTTACTCATTTAAATGGATCTATTCTGATAAGAAAAGATGAGTAAGAGACGTGCAATAATTACTTTTAAAAATATGTAACAATTTCATAAATCAACTTTTCACATTCTCAAAGTTGTAGCACTTTATCATAATAAAATAATAATCAGTATCTATCAAAGCCAAATCATAAGGTTTTAATAAATATTATGATTTTGAGCAAATCATGCAATATTTTAGTGACTTAACAAATAAGAAAGACGGCGAAAGGATACTATTTGAAAATTATGCAGGAAAAATACATATTTTAAAACTGAATATATTAAGTTTACTCAGTGAAAATTGAATTATGGCTGTCAAAATGGGTTCAAAGAATATTATAACCGAAACTAACTAAATCCACAGAGATATAACTGATTTTTTTCTTTATTTTGAATTTTCAAAAAGTAAAACAGTAGTTCCCTTATTTTAAGTAGATTTATAAATATGAAACTGGAAGGTATTTTTAAAAATTACTAAATAATACAAAATAGGATATTTTTAATTAAGTAAAGGAGCTTAGAAGCATAGAAGCTATTTGACTGTCTTTATTAAGTGAAGATAGTTGTTGTGTTCTACATGTTGAGATTGTTACAATCATTTCAAAATTTTATCTCAAAGAATTAGATGGAAGAGTAAATGTTCAAATGCAATTCCCTGGAGGACATTCACAAATAGAGATGAAATAGATGTCGAGAGAGCTTCAGTGAAGCAGTAGGCACTGGCCACAAAAGGAGCCCACAGGTCTTCCTGAGGCCAAGAGAGCACTGCTAAATATAGAAACTATTGAAAAGGAGGACAGTAGATGTAGCCTGAGTAGATGGCTTTGTTTCTTTGTGCCAAAAGCAGCCTCCCAGACAAATGGCTGAGCATCCTGACTTCTATGCCTATGCAGCTCCAGAAAAAGAGGCTTCACCTAGCACAGAAGTTAGAAAGCTTCCCGATTCTGTATAAGTACGATTCTAATGCATGTAGGAAAGGAGAAAAGAATAAAACCTAAAAAGGGCAAGCAGAATGAGAAAAATTACTCTTTGAACTACTAACCTGGAACTGGAAATAGGAAAAAAAAAAAGTGAGTCAGAAACTAATCTATTTTAAGGATGCACCCTTGTAAGTAAGCTCTTTCATGTCTGCTATTCAAACATACACATGTTAAAAACAATGAGATGGATCTAAATGAAAGTGAAGATAATATATAGATAATACCATAAAAGCTCCCAAATCCTTAAAACTATAACACAAAAATGTATCTAATGAAAACAATTGACTTCATATAATAAAACTAGAATATTCTCTCATTTGCAAGTTTTCATAATAATAAGTAACACTTTTCAATGGGAGAAGAGAGAAAAGGGAAACACCAGAAAAATAATGCATACTGTGGGTTTGCAAACACATACCTTTAATATAATATTTTGTTAAGTCTGTGAGAAATTCGTACAAGTAATTTCAAGCATATTATACCCTTCCTCCAGGTAACTCTCCATAGGTCCTCTCCCATCTCCATACTCTAACCATCCTACTTTCCAACTTCATAGCATCTTTTATTAAAATAAACTGTTAGGTCCAATTTGTGTTGTCCATATAATTCTTTTTCTGGGGTCATCCACTGGAGCCGGTCAACACAAGAGCGTTCAAATGTCAACTTGTGGTATTCTCCTAAAGTCTTTGCTAAGTGCCTCTAAAATCTCCAGCAACTCTTAGATCAGTGGGACATAGAAGTCACTAATTTAAGAGCTGGGTCTCCTCATACTCCCAATACATCGCCTAGTGGCACCAGTTTCCCCTGGGCACAGATGGCACACTTAGTGTGTTCTGATGTGTTTTACTTGTTCCTAAGGTGTTTATTTTTACAAATCTCTGGTGGAGAAAAAGGTTTTCATTCATTGTATTTTAATGGCTGCTTTACTGACAAAAAAAAAAAAATACAGAAAAACAAAAAAAAAAAAAAAAAAAAACCATGTAAACTTAAGCCAACAAACACAAAGTGAGAAGCATCCCACAACTAACAAGTACAAAGAGAAGGAAAAACCCTGGGAGCCACTACAGCTCACAACATCTACTGGATGAGCTACTGGATTTATGGCTCACTTCTACAGAATGAGAGTGCCACAGTGTTTCCTCCCTGGGTCCACAAGTAACATTGTTCTTCATTATACTCTTTCCTATGATGGAGGAAAAAAGCAGCTGTACAAGAACTTAGAATATGCTCCTCTGGAATGATTGCCTTTAAGTTCTTCAAGAACTGTTCATGAATTTTCATTTTTAAATGCACAGGGCAGGAGTCCTATCTCCCCCATAACCACTGCAGTAGCTATTCCTGGAACTTTCCTGCAATACTGAGGGTGAGTGTTGATTTCAGTGTGTTTTACTTACATTCTGGACAACTATTGCATCTCTCAGACACTTATTGGCCATTTTGATACTCTATATTGTAAAATACTAAAATATTTTCTCTCATTTGTGTTGTTTTTCTTTTCTAATTCTATTTATAGTTTATATATTTGTGATTGATTTTATTGAAAATTCTGTGTTTGGATCATGTTCCCTCTACTGAAAGTCTCCCCAATTTATCCCCTTCCATCCCCACCCACTTTTTACTCATTTTAGGGATTCCTTAACCAATAATTTGTGCTGCCCCAAATATTCTTAGATATACACTCTTCCAGTAGAGTGTGGCTGATATTCAGAGCTATATCCTTAGTGAAATCTCACTCTATCTTCCAGCAATTGCTTGGAGTTGTTAGTTTTTGTTTTGTTTTGTTTAGTTTTGAAGGCTTTTTTTTTCCCTTAAGGATTACTTATAAATACCAGTTATAGATTTTGAGAGGCATTGTAGGCCCAGAAACTTCCTCCTTTCAGAGATTTGGGCTGACTTGGATTTTTACAGATTTGTCAAGAGCATTTTGAGCTGCTTTATTATGTGCAGAAAATACTGGCTTGTATTTATCCACTGCTTCCAGTGTGTACACTCTTCCTGCCCCCTCTTCCTCTATGACCAGAATCTTGTTTGTGCTGCCATATATGTTTTCACAAGAACTGAACATGCTGCATTATCCTATTCTCTGCTTCCTCGCCACTGTGGGTCTCTAATGAATTGCCATCTAAGCAGATAGAAGCTTTGCAGATGAAGGATGAGAGATGAAGTGATCTGTATGGTTATTCTAAATGAAATGCACATATCTGAAGATTGAAAGCTATTATCCACAGCTTTAGGAAAACCGTTTAGATTTCCCCTTCTGAGTTGGGGTTTCCTCACTCAGAATGATTGTTTCCAGTATCATTCATTTACCTACAAATTTCATTTTTTCTTATTAATACATAACATTTCATTTTGTAACTGTACCACATTCTCATGATTAATTTATCAGTTGCTGGGCACCTATACTGTTGTACTTTCCTGGCATTTATGAGCAAAGTATCAAAGAGCATAGCTTAGCAGGAATACCTACAGTAGGATAGGGCATCCTTTGTGTATACACAAAGAGTAATAGGTAAAGCTGGATCATACGGTAGATATATTTATAGTTTTTGAAGCATTAATACTGGTTTCTACACTGGCTACATCTGTCACTATAGTCTGGAATAAGATAAAAAGAAAAAATATGTATATAATTTTTAATCTTTGTATAATATGTAATTACATATATAGTTTACTTTGTGTAATGTGTACTGTAAATATGTTCTCCCATGCAATGTTTCCCTCCTATCTTAATATCTTGCTTTTGATAAAAGTTTTTCATTCTAGCATAAATGTTTGCAAGTGTTTGTTCTCTGTGTCATCCTGAAGAAATATTGGTCAATCACAAAGACACAAATATATCAAAAACGCATGACAAAAAGCCACAGTCGCCACGGCCAGCTATGGAACAGGCCCAATAATTGAAATTACCTCTACAATTCTGCTTAATCATAGCAAGGTTGGTAACTTATGGGTTAGTACATCTTTCAGCCTTTTAGATAGGCAGAAGACTGTGGTTAATTTGTATTGTATTCCTCAGCGCAAACTGGGACATATTCAAAGCTACAACCTAACATCAAGGCAAGAAAGCCTACTGCTGTGTCCTAAAATGATTAGCTATCCAGAGGCACCATTCTTACCAGAGGCTGAATATGGCTCAGATACAAGACAGTCTCCTTTGGCAGTGAAGCTGTTCTCCTGGATACCAGGACTGCAGGACTGTCTACACCGCTGAGCTCCCTCAGTCTGTTTTCCTCCCGACTTCCCATCATCCTCCACGGTTCTGCCTGAAGCAGATATGACACTGGCTCTTGGGAAACCTATGATATTATTTACTAGTTATGGTAAGAAAGAATTATTTTTTGGAAATTTTAGTTGTAAACATATTTAAAATTTTTAAAATATTTTAACAAAAACACATGATTGATACTGTCCTTTTATATGTTATTCAAATTCTCTTCCAATGTCCCGGAAGTTTTCCATCCCAACTTTGTGAGATCATTCTGTTTTCCATAACAGCCACGGATTCGGATTTATGTAGTTTGTGTGTGCAAGGCTGTGGACTCATGTGCAGAAGCATGAACAGCTTTCAATGGCTGTGTCCACTGCTAACTTTCCCGAGACAGGGCGATAGTTCATGAAAATCTTCCCGTTATATGCTGGATTCTGGCTGGATTTATTTTGCATACATTATATGCATGTCCTTGGAACCATTGTGAGTTCATCTGGGTACTTAAGCTCCTGTGTCTGACAAATAATGCTTTGCTGTAGACATTAGGTTGTCTGGTTTTACAGTGTTTTCATGTCCTATTCTATCACATATTCAGAGCCTTGCATAGGGGACATGTGGTAGAAGTCTCATTTTTATCTGAACACTTTGTAGTCTCTCATTCTCTGCATGTTGACTGTGGGTGTTTTCCATATTAATCAAGCCTTCTATAAGACTTATCTATAAGGCTGAAATATGTACTAGCCCACAAGATATACACTTCACAATTAAGCAGAATCATAGAAGTAGGTTCTCCTATGAGCTCTGTGGCATAGCCAGTCATGGGATTTGGGGCTGTAGCATATGTGTGCAGTAGATTTCAATTAATAAGTTTAGTTTAAATGTTTGTTTAAAGATAAAGAAGCCATGAAAGATGACATGCATTTATAATCCCACATTTATGAAGCTGAGGAAACAGGAACATGAGCTGAAGGATAAAAAAGTCTGGACGGCAAGACTCCATCCCAAAGGCAGTTAACTAGGAAACTAAATCACGGCAGAAGAAACTATTACTTAAAATGTGGCAGAGGAACGTAATACAGACATATATATGTGTGTGATATATATTTATGTATGATTACAAATATATATATATATACATATATATACAAACATATATATATGTGTGTATATATATATATATATATATATATATATATATATATATATACTCTTTATACTATGAAGGATGTGGAAGCTAGCATCAGGAACACGCAACATGGAGGTAAGAAAACACATTTTGCTTTGAGTTCAGTAATGTTTAGAGGCTATAAATCTGGTAAACCACTCAACATTATCAGCGTCCCAGTTCCTTCAAACAACAAGGATAACGAGGCCTAATTAACTGCCTTAATTTAAAAGGGAACACAGCATCTATGTAATCGAGCCTTACTGTGTGTCCCGTGTGTAGAAGGAGCTCAGAAGGAGGTGCTCAGAATAATTCCTCAGCTTTTTGTCCTGGCCTCTCCCTAGTGCTGTCCAGCCATTCGCAGAACCAGTTTGAGAAGAAGGAGTATCTATGGAGGATTTAGACTGTCTCTGATGGGCAGTTTTGTTCTAGCTGATAACACTTTGAAGGTTTGTGGCACAGATGTAACAAAAAGAGGCTCTCAGCACCAACTGTGTCTGTTCTTCAGGAAACTTATTAAAAACTTTAAGTACAGATTATGATGGACAACATTTTTGATTCAGTGAGACTGCAAGGCGTGCCAAAAGTTTCATAAACAACAATTTTTATGGTTTAGATTTGAGCACAATTCGAAAGTGATAGAAAGCTCTTTAAAAGGGACCTAGGAGTGAGGACGTCAAGTCTGAAACTTTAGTATTGCTCTGCTTTGTTTGACGAGATGGCTAAAGCACACAAAGATTTTATTAAAGAACTGACTAATTGGTCTCCTGATGAAGATCAAATAAGATAACATGGGAATATAAAGAAGGAAAAAGCATTGGGCTAAGCACAGTGAAGTGTTTTTATGTGGTGTTCTTTTATAGGATGTTATAAATTCCCAACCAATGTGGGAACATGAAGAGGAAACATTTACAGAGGCCTGGTGGACCGAGCATCTCTGTTCATCTTCAGGGATTTCTGACACCTTGTCTTTACATTGTTACGTCTGCAAAACATACAGGGCTGCTCTGTTCATATTTTTGCAATAGGAACTCCTTTCTAAGAAATCAAAGGTAACTATGACTTTGATAACCACTTTACTGTTACAGGATTACTAACAGCAAAATAAAGACCTCAGAAAGGTGATGTTTACCAACCGTACCTGACCATGCTACACAAAAGAAAGAAATGACAGCCAAATGCCACAGGAAAAATATTGGTTCAGTTCAACATCTTCACATATTAGTCCCTGTCTGAGAAGCTTTTATTACCCCATTTATTATGACCCTCTAAAACAGAATATGAATATTTATCACGTGGCCCACTTGCTTGATCACTTTTCCCATGGAATGTCTTGAAGAAACTTATCGGGCTTGGATTATTTCATAGATAAAATCAATCAAACTATTTCAAAACTGAAGACACAGCTAGGTTCTCAGCAGAAGAAAACTTTGGTTTAGTATCTTAAACTTATCCACTCCTTCAGCACTGTCCTACCTCCTGGAGAATGTGACAGTTGAAGGTTTGATTTAAATGTGGGTGTCATATCTATTCTTACTGCATATTATTTCTGGGTGGCATTTTCTCATAAAATATTCTGTAACAGTAGCTCTTATAAATATTCTTTATATACTGTTTGCATATATAATATGTAAGATAAAATAAGTAGTTTTGTAGAAAGTACTTGATAAGTGTTGAATAACTTGAATACCATAATATGTGTGATCAAATAGAATCAGTAAATAAGACACTCGGGCCTCAGTTGCAGTTTACACATGAATATCCCTCTGACATTTGAAATTAAAAGAATAATTGTGTACATCACTCAGTTAAGCAGGTACTTGGGTTGGTGTATTTAACCTCTTATTCTTTCTTCTTGCATTGCCCTATTTTCAATAACATCACAGTTTCTTTAGAAAGGCATAGCTGAGAGTTTAAATGGATAAAAATAAAATTGACATATTCAAAAATCTATGTGTTAAAATATGCCACATGTTTATTATGTAGGAAGATGTAACAGATAGGAACTATAAACATAAGGAAATATAATTGAAAAAGACAGAGCTAAGAAAATTTGAAATCAAGTCAATGTGCTTCATGAGACTGTATCAAGATGGGCTTTGGCATGTGAGACAGAGAGGGAATGACAGAAGCAAAGGACAATTATCAAACCTCTGTTACTTTACCAAGGGCAAGTAATCAAATGATATAAATGCATTCTGTCTATACACACACATATACCTTTTAATATGTTACACACATACATACACACAAAGATATACATAAACACACAGACACAAACAACAAAACCACACTTGAAAACATATACACAGACATATAAACAGAGATATACAGAAATAAACATACACACAAACATAAAACATACAACACACATACATACAATGATACATGCCCACATATACACATAAATACATATAAGCATACACACAGACATATGAATGCAAATACACATAAACATGTACACACAGGCAGACATTGCCCATTTACACACACACATGCATGGACATACCAAAAGAGATACAAACATACACACAACTCTGTGTATTCACCTGTGAGAGTCAAACACAATAGTTTCTATTCAATTATACATTTCATATCTGTTGTATTTTCAACCAACAGTGGGTATGGATAAAGGTCTGAAAATCCTCTGAGCCACTGAAACATAATAATCTTAAATGTATTGTTAGAAAGTTCACATCACAGGTGCCATATATATAGAACGTCTGACTGAGTATTAAACACGCCATCTAGTATTCTATACTGGAAATACATTTTATCAAAGTAATATGCTTTCCATTTATGAGTGTCTGTGTGACAAAGAGTTTTAATGAACCATGAAATAGATATTTCAAACCGATATGTGATTTACTATATCCACCAGTATATGGTTTACTATATCCACCCCCTATGAACAAATGTGGGGTCAACATAGGAAACAGTGGCTTTCAATGCTATCTTACCTATGAGACTCAATATTTCTGTTTTGATAGTTTTACACTGTAAACAGTATTATAATTTCTGCAATGGTACTTTGGCAATGAAGATAAAAAATACAAAAATTTACTTGCACAATTATGCCAAGTACATTGTAGGAAGAGTCTGTGTGAAGCTGACACAAGATGCTCACTGACTTCCACACATACACATAAACACCCCATCAAATGCATTTCTAAAATGCTGATGACAACTAGACTATAAAGAGAGAAACATATCATTATAACTGAAGTATGTTTGTTAAAAGCAGTCATTCTATGTTCAATTCAATGGAAGATTATTTAATTAAAAGTCAAGTCACGAGACGCTGAGCAGAGCCTGGCCCATCTGCCACCCGGAACGGCGGCTTGTAGAGGCTGAGCAACTGGTGGGTCGGAGACCTGGGCTGTCGGGGAGCACAGAGATATCTGCGAAGTGCACACGGAAAGTGCACCCCCTGCCTTGCCCTGCCCTGCCTTGCCCCATCCAGTGACTGGGAACAGAAAATTAGAACTTCTGTTTCCACCTGGAGGAGACTTCAGGACGCAGAGCAGAGCCCGGCCCATCTGCTACCCGGAATAGAAACTCATAAAGGCTGAACAACTGGTGAGTGGGAGACCTAGACTGCAGGGGAGCAGAGAGATCTCTGCAGAGTGCACACGGAAAGTGCACCCCCTGCCTTGCCCTGCCCTGCCATGCCTGATCCAGAGACCAGAAACAGAACGTTGGAACTTCTGTTCACACCCGACGACTCTGAAGCATATAACAGGGCTCGACCCATCTGACACCTGGAGCAGTGGAGAACCAGGGACACAGACCAGATACAAGGGAAAGGCAAGAACATATCACTGACAACAAAATGGCAAGAGGAAAGAGAAAGAGTATATCCCAAGGAAACCAAGACAATCTAGCCACACCAGAACCCAGCTCTCCCATAACAGCAAACATCGGAATTCCAAAAATTCCAGAAAAAGAAGACACAGACCTGAAATCATACCTCAAGATGCTGATACAGATAATTAAACAAGAAAGGGAGGAAAAGCAAAAAGATTCAGAAGCTTTTAAAAAGGAAACAAGAAAAACACTCAAAGAACTCAAAGAACAAGAGGAAAACAGAACCAAAGAAATAAAGGAATGGAAGAGGGAAATTAAAATAGAAATTGACACAATAAAGAAAATGCTAAAAGAGATAACCCTAGACTCAGAACACCAAAAAAAGAAATCAGGAGTCACAGAAGCAAGCATTCCAATAGATTACAAGAGATCAAAGAGAGAATCTCGGGAGCAGAAGACAACATTGCAAACATAGACAAAACAGCCATAGAAGATGCAAAAAACAAAAAGCTTCTAACCCAAAATGTCCAGGAAATCCAAGACACAATGAGAAGACCGAACCTAAGGAAAATAGGAATAGAAGAGGGAGAATAGTATCAACTAAGAGGCACAGTAAATATTTTCAAAAAAATCGTAGAAGAAAACTTTCCTACACTCAAGAATGAGATGACCACAAGCATAAAAGAAGCCTTCAGAACTCCAAATAGGTTGGACCAGAAAAGACAGACCTCCCAACACATAATAGTCAAAACATCAAGTGCCCAATGTAAAGAAAGAATACTAAAAGCAGTAAGGGAAAAAGGTCAGGTAACATATAAAGGAAGACCAATCAGACGCACACCCGATTTCTCAACAGAGACTATGAAAGCTAGAAGAGCCTGGACAGACATCATGCACTCCTTAAGAGAGCACAAGTGCCAGCCCAAGCTGCTATACCCAGCAAAACTATCAATCACCATCGATGGAGAGACAAAGATATTTCAAGACAAATCAAAATTCACACAATATCTGACCACAAACCCAGCACTACAACGAATTATAGGTGGAAAACCCAATACAATGAGGGAAAATACAGCCTAGTAAATACAAGAAAACTCCTAAACAAGAAAACTAAAAGAAGAAAAAAACAAAGACACAACTCAACCCAAAAAAGCAATAATGGCAGGAAACAGAAACAACTCTTCCTTGATATCTATTAACATAAATGGTTTCAACTCCCCAATAAAGAGACATAGACTATCAGACTGGATACATAAACAAAATCCAGCCTTTTGCTGCATACAGGAAACTCATCTCAGAGACAGAGACAGACACTATCTCAGAGTAAAAGGGTGGGAAAAAACTTCCAAGCAAACAGCTCCAAGGAGCAAGCTGGAGTGGCTATTCTAATATCGAATAAAGTGAATTTCCAACGTTAAGTTATCAAAAAAGATAAGGAAGGACACTTTTAACTCATTAACCGGTTAATCTGTCAGGAGGAACTCTCAATCCTTAACATATATGCTCCAAATAAAAAATCACCCACATTCATAAAAGAAACCCTACTAAAGCTCAAAAAATACATTTTACCCCACACAATAATAGTGGGAGACTTTAATACCCCACTCTCACCAATGGACAGATCAGGGAAACAGAAACTGAATAAGGACACTGCAAAAGTAGCGGAGACTTTGAACCAACTAGAATTAATAGATATATACAGAACATACTATCCTAAAGTAAAAGAATACACCTTCTTCTCACCACCCCATAGCACCTTCTCGAAAATTGACAACATAATTGGACACAGAACGAGCCTCCATCGATATAAGAAGATTGAATTACTCCCATGCATCCTATCAGATCACCATGGTCTACGGCTGGTCTTTAACAACAACAAAGACAACAAAAAGCCCACATACACATGGAAACTAAACAACGCTCTGTTAAACGATAGCAGGGTCAATGAAGAAATAAAAAATGGAATTAAGGATTTTCTAAAATTCAAGGAAAATGAAAACACAACTTACCCAAACCTATGGGATGCAATGAAAGCAGTATTGAGAGGAAAACACATAGCCCTAAATGCTTCCAAAAAGAAACTGGAGAGAGCTTACATCAGCAACCTGACAGCACAGCTAAAAGCCCTAGAACAAAAGGAAGCAGATATACCCAAAATGAGTAGACGGCAAGAAATAATCAAAATTAGGGCAGAAATAGACCAAATAGAAACAAAAAGAACCATTCAAAAAATCAACAAAACAAAGAGTTGGTTCTTTGAGAAAATCAACAAGATTGATATACCCTTTGCCAGACTAACTAGAGGGCAAAGAGAGAGTATCCAAATTAACAAAATCAGAAAGGAAAGTGAAAACATAACAACTGAAACTGAGGAAATTCAAGAAATCATCACATCCTACTACAAAAACTTATACTCCACAAAATTGGAAAATCTGGAGGAAATGGACGAATTCCTAGACAGATACAAGATCCCAAAGTTAAACCAGGACCAAGTAAACCATCTAAATAACCCTATAACACCTAAAAAAATAGAAGAAGTCATCAAAAGCCTCCCAACCAAAAAAAGCCCAGGTCCAGACAGGTACAGTGCAGAATTTTATCAGACATTTATTGGGGATGAAACACCAATACTTGCTAAATTATTCCAAAAGATAGAATCAGATGGAACATACCCAACTCATTTTTTGAGGCTACAATAACCCTCGTACCTAAACCACACAAAGACCCTACAAGGAAAGAGAACTTCAGACCAATCTCACTTATGAACATTGATGCAAAAATACTCAACAAAATACTTGCAAACCGAATTCAAGAACATATTAAAACGATCATTCATCATGACCAAGTAGGCTTCATCCCTGGGATGCAGGCATGGTTTAACATAAGGAAATCCATCAATGTAATCCACCATATAAACAAACTCAATGACCAAATTAACATGGTCATCTCACTAGACTCTGAGAAAGCATTCGACAAACTCCAACACCCCTTCATGTTAAAAGTCCTGGAAAGAACAGGAATCCAAGGTCCATACTTAAACATAATAAAAGCAATATACAGCAAACCAACAGCCAACATCAAACTTAATGGCGAGAAACTTGAAGCAATCTAACTTAAATCAGGGATTCGACAAGGCTGCCCACTCTCCCCCTACCTATTCAACATAGTACTGGAAGTCCTGGCTGGAGCAATTAGACAGCAAAAGGAGATCAAGGGAATACAAATCAGAAAGGAAGAGATAAAAATATCACTCTATGCTGATGACATGATAGTGTACTTGAGTGACCCCAAAAATTCCACCAGAGAACTCCTACAGCTGATAAACAAGTTCAGCAAAGTGGCTGGATACAAAATTAACTCAAACAAATCAGTAGCCTTCCTATACTCAAAGGACAAACATGTGGAGAAAGAAATTAGGGAAAAGGTACCCTTTACAATCGTCACAAAAACTATGAAATACCATGGTGTGACTCTAACTAAGCAAGTGAAGGACCTGTATGACAAGAACTTCAAACCTCTAAAGAAAGAAATTGAGGAGGATCTCAGAAAATGGAAAGATCTCCCATGCTCCTGGATTGGAAAAATCAACATCTTAAAAATGGCTATCCTACCAAAAGCAATCTACAGATTCAATGCAATCCCCATCAAAATTCCAACCCAGTTCTTCATGGAATTGGAAAGATCAATGTGCAATTTCATATGGAATAACAAAGACCTAGAATAGCAAAATCCATCCTCAACAACAAAAAAACATCTGCGGGAATCACTATCCCTGACCTCAAGCTATATTACAAGGCAAGTGTGCTGAAAACTGCATGGTGCTGGTACAGAAATAGGCATGTGGATCAATGGAATAGAATAGAAGATCCAGAAATGAGCCCTCATGTATATGCTCACCTGATTTTTGACAAAGGAGCAGTAAACATTCAATGGAAAAAGGACAGCCTATTCAACAAATGGTGCTGGTCCAACAGGCACTCAGCATGCAAAAGAATGAAAATAGACCCTTTCTTATCTCCTTGTACAAAGCTCAAGTGTAAGTGGTTCAAAGATCTCCACATTAAACCAGATACACTGGAACTATTAGATGAGAAAGTAGGGAAAACCTTAGAACACATAGGCACAGGAGAAAATTTCCTGAACAAAACACCAATGGCTCAAGCTCTAAGGTCAAAGATTAACAAATGGGACTTAATGAGATTGCAAAGTGTCTGTAAGGCTAAGAACATCGTCAAGAAAACAAAATGGCAACCAACAGAATGGGAAAAGATCTTTACCAACACCACATCAGATAGAGGCCTAATATCCAAGGTATACAAGGAACTCAAAAAGCTAGACACCAGAGAATCAAATAACCCTATTAAAAAATGGGGTCAGAGTTAAACAAAACGTTTTCAGTTGAAGAACACCGAATGGCTGAGAAACATCTGAGGAAGTGCTCGACATCCTTAGCCATCAGGGAAATGCCAATCAAAACAACCCTGAGATTCCACCTCACACCAGTCAGATTGGCCAAGATCCAAAACTCAAATGACAGCAGATGCTGGCGCAGCTGTGGAGAAAGAGGAACACTTCCCCACTGTTGGTGGGGTTGCAAGCTAATAAAACCACTCTGGAAATCAGTCTGGTGATACCTTAATAAACTGGATATAGTACTACCTGAAGACCCAGCTATTCCACTTCTGGGCATATACCCCAGAGACACTTTAATACACAACAAAGATATATCCACCACAATGTTTATAGCGGCTCTATTTATAATAGCCAGAAGCTGGAAGAAACCCAGATGTCCTTCAGAAGATGAATGGATACAAAAATTGTGGTACAATTACACAATGGAATACTACTCAGCCACTAGAAACAATGACTTAACCAAATTCTTAAGAAAATGGCTGCATCTAGAGAATCCTGAGTGAGATAACCCAGTCACAAAAGAACAGACATAATATGCAGTCACTGATAGTGGGATGCTAACCCCAGAGGCTTGCACTCCCCCAGAAACAACTCACAGACTGTATGAAGTCCAAGAAATAAAGAAAACAAAACAAAACAAAAAAAATTTACAAAACAAGAAAACTTTAACTATTTCCATGTTACATTTTGTTTTACATGTACTTTAGCTCATTGTAACTATTAAGTTTTCAAGGCATACAACCAAACCTTGAAAAAAAATCAAGTACTGACTAAAAAATATATTCATATAGTTCTATATAAAAATTATGTTAAAATCTGAAAAAAAAGTACTGACAAAAATGTATAATTTTAAGCAAAAGATGTTTAAAATCTGTACATTTATCTCTGTTTTGTAAAATAAAGTTGTTTAAAAAAAAGTCAAGTCACACTAAAATCAAAGATGCAAAGCAGGTATGCACATAAATAGTTTCACTTCTTACCTAGCCACAGATTTTATTTAAAGTACATTTATCTGCTTTTTGGACATAGAACATCAATAATCATCACAAGCATAAATAAGACATTAAATTGTCATGGCGATAGTGGAAAAAATGCTCTGGACAATGCTATAATATTAATCGAGACAACCTTCAGGATGAAACACTGTTAATTATTATGTCAATTTTGTTGTGAACCATAGATCTGTTTAAGCTATGTATTGAATTTTGATATGTCACATAGATTTAGAAATACATCAATTCTAAATTTCTTTTAGAACTTCAATTTATTAGTATAAATCTTTAAGATATGCATTTAAGAGTTTCATTTCTGTCTCTTGCAATGACTCCTTGTTTTTATCTGTAACTATAATAGCATGAAACAAATCATTTTAAATTCCAAAAATTATAAATGTTTGTATGTTTAAAAATCTAAAAATTAATACAACATATGAAAATAGACTAATATAGTTGCTATAATACAAATACTAATGAAAACTATGAGAGGTATTATTCTTATAATAGATGCCTAGTGTTTAAAAAAACAAAAACTGTTAAGAAAGTAGAGAAGAGGGATTTATTTGCACTTACCAATGGCAGAAATGTATATTAGTATTTGTAATTCATACAAACATGCCTAAATACACATTTGAAAATGAGAATTTGTATTCCTAAATTTGTTTTCCAAAATTAAATATTTATCAAAGAGGTATGACCTGATATTTTTGCTTTCTACCTTTTACTTGTATCCTGCTCATTGGCTTTTTCTCTTCCTGGTTACAGTGACGTCATTCAGGTTGAAAGCATGCATATCTAGAACTGTCTTGGTTTGATATTCTGCCGGTGTTACCTATACACATGAAAAAATGGTATACTCTTATATGTTGTAAATGTCTTTCCTTACTAATGTAAGTTCCCTTTGTGTAGTTTTTCTGTCATTCCTCTGCTGAATGGCCCTGATCCACTTGACCAAATCTACCGTCTACAAGCCATTCTATTTCATATAATGGCTCACCTCTTTATTTCCCATCTGGATCCTCACTAAGCTCTAGTAACAGCCTAAGTCACTTAGCTCTGCCAGGGCTCTGTGAGCAGCACATTATAAACTCTGTTTCCCAGTCTGTAGAGTACAGCTCAAGAAAGGCTGAAGGACCAGCTCTCCACATCATCATCTTTATGCACCAGGCAAAGATATTTTAATCTGATGCTTCCAGATCCCAGAAACTCTACCCCTACTAAACTTTGGCTCTAGCCAAGATAGGCTTGCTTTCTCAGGACCTGATTTATAAACAGATTTACTTGTCCTTAGGGGTGAACACCTGCCTTAGCATTTCTAAGGCATGGGGATTCTTATGGAAACATAGGATGCCTGACTATGAGGCAAGAATAGTTTATTCACCTTTAAAGTTATTATGGTATACTTTTTGTGATTACAAGCCTAAATATGGCGATATTCAGTAGTGGATATGCATGTTTCACTGTAAAATTCATTACAACTGATTTCTTGATTCCCTTATTAAATCAAAAAGAGAAAGGTACATTATTAATGTGATTATTTTATACTATATTCAGTTTTCTTTTCTAATACAAGTTTACACTGAATTCTATTCAAAAGACAAAACACTGACATATTACAACAATTATACAGCATTATGACCCTATGATAAGTAAAATATGCTCATCAGAAATAGATATTTGAGACGTCAGATAGGGAAAGCAGAGAGTGGAATGGTGACAACCATGCTGGGAGGCAAAGGACCTAGCCTGTCCTAAGCTTTACACAGACACGGTATGGAAGCTGAGGCCTTTTGGAAAGAGGATAGCAGTACTTTGCAGGAGACACAGTAGTATGAATTCATGTGTCCCTTACCAACTGGACTGAACTCCTAAAACTTGTGTCTAGGTGCATTTTACCAATATTTTAAAAAATAAAATACATGGCTTGGTTCACACTTGCAGTTTATGTTCTCATATTAACTATCCAATATTACAATGATCCACATATTAATAGGATCCAACTCTTGCCGCCTTTGAAGGCACTAGTCCACTTTTTCTTTTTGTATTCCTTTGGTTTAAGAAGAAAGCTAACTGAAAGTCATACTGGTGTTCTGTCTTCTACCTATATTATTTTGATGTCTACTGCACACTACCATGTGGCTGAATAGAGAACCTGTTTTCCAAACAATTTAAATAATTGTTAGTGTAATGTTCAGAACCACATGAGTACTACAAAATTGTTTTTGAATGAATCTGCTTAAGACTTTTATATTTAAATCCCTAGTAATTCTTGTTGTAAATTTCACTGGCAAGCACGTTAGTTTGTTGTTGGTTTTTTTTTTTTTATTGTGGTCTCAGCAGAATGCTGATGGATCAGCTAATATGTTAAGAATGTAGAGATACTACATTTTAATAGTCTCATTAAAATATATTCACTCAGGAATAAGTAAACTGTCCTCTGTTCCTTTCTGCACTGAGTAATGTAACATGGAAGTTCATGTCCTCTGTCATCTACCATCTAAGCACTTATGATTAGGAGAAAGAAATAATACCCATTTTATACCTAAAGGTTTTATAAAATCAGCATGGCTCCTGAAAGTCTAATGATGCCCATTGATCCATGAAATTTGATGGAATATCTTTATGAATCCCTCCTAAGATGTAATTCCCTTTAATATATGCATGAATACATATTCCATACAGTATATGTAAGAACAAAATTATCTTAGACTAATACTGCCAAATTCAAATATTTATCTAAAACGGACTAACAACAAAGGTGTTTAGATTTTTCCAGTATCACTATATGTATGTGTGTGTGTGTGTGTGTATGTGTGTGTGTCATGCACATATATGCACACGCATGTGTGTGTGTCTGAGGTTGTAAGCAAGAGACTAATTTTAAATAAATAATTAGGTTTAAAATGTCCATAAGAAATTTAAAAGTAATATTTCCCTGGGAAAAATATTCAACCTTTGAGTCAGAAATTGAGCTCTAATGTTTCTTCTCATCAGAAAGCATTTGTCTCATAAGTATGAACCCTGTAGAAGAGGAGGTAAAAAAGAGAATACCAAGGGAACAGGCCTTCCAAACATAGTAGGACCAACACAAATTCATTCATAGAAGAGAGGCAGCATGGGTAGGATCTTCATGTATCTTCTCCGGAATGGGGCCTGGCTGCTGAGAGAAGAGCTAGACACAGTTCCACATGCCTAGCCCTGAAGTTACCTCCAGGTAATAACCACTCACAAATGACAAATTAGTTTTCTCCGAGGGATTCTTGCTATTTAAACAAACCACTCTACAAAACAGCCCCTAAGCTCAACCACAGGAGCTGGCAAACACAAAATGAACACTATAGTGTGATTGGAGAGTATATTTCATCTCATAATGTTTTCACTGGATGTTTCTTCCCCCTTAGGTTTTCGTTTTTCCCCTCTCTATAGATCTTTTGTTCACATATGATTTAAAATATTGTGGTTTTAGTGGATTTCTGTGCAGGTTTCCATGTGTTTATATGTTTGTATGGGTTTCCTGTGCTATTTCTTGTCCTTTTGGTTTTCTGTTTGTTTTTGGGTTTTTTTTTTTTTTTTTTTTTTTTTTTTGGTGGTGAAGGTTTTTGAAGTTTTGTTTTGTTTTATTCTACTCATGTTTGTTTTTAATTTCAATAGTTATTTATTAGCACTATTATTATTAGCATTATTATTATTTAATACCTGTTTGTCTTTAATGAGAAAGATCAAGACGGGATATATTTTTGAATTAGTCAAATTGTAAGGAAGCTCTAGTAGATTTGGAGAAGGCACATTAACAATCACAAAATATTATATGAGAAAATCCACTTCAATAAAGAGTGAATAAGCAGATATACTTTCAAATTATTTTTCATAAAAATTATATATTTTAAACAAATTCTTTTGGTTTAAAATAATTTAATAATATAATTTAGGGCTCTTCTATCTTCAATATAATTTGATATATATATACACACACAATGTAAATTTATTGTATATACATATATATTCTTATTATTATCATTATTACTGTTATTTTAAGTGTCTTAGTTGCATGCTTGACTATAAAAGGTGTTCTAAAATATGTCTTTTTCTGTTTTATTTGATTTAGTGAGAATAGTCTGAATTAAGTTCATTTTAATCGATTCAAACACCATACTCTATATATCTTCCACTTCTTCCTTCTATCTAATTAAAGTTTTCTATCCACTGGCAAAAACCGGCCATAGAGCTGTTGGTTCTCTCCAATTCAGCCTTTCATATTCATTGTCAAAGTTAGACCATTCATCTCTTAAAATCTGGATTGTATCACGATACAGTATCTTTCAGGGTTGTCTATGCTCGGAACATCTCTATCACTTGCTCTCATTCCAAGGCTTTTTAACAGTGGAATGGAATATATATGACATTTACCATTTGTGCCCTTTTTTGAATATACAAATAAAAATTCTTCCATACAAAAAAGATGTTTCAAAACACATCCGCAAGTCATTTGCTAGAGGATAGCCTTAGGGTAGAAAGCTTGCACTTGTAACCTTGAATAATCCTCACTCATATTTCTTTGAAAACTTCAGTGGATAAATTATTAATGTTAAAAAATAATTTGGCAATTTATAAGTCAAACCTTACATTACTATTAATACATCATTTAGTGGATTTCTGTGTAGGTCTCCATGTGTTTATATCTATGATTTTATGTGTTAAAAAATAGAATGTGATCCCATCATAAGCTACTACGACAGCCACATACTGAATGGACAGCTCAACTTCAAAAAGAAATGAGACTTTCAAATACATTTCTATTCTTTCATATTGCCACTATGTATCAACTTTATTCTTTCTGATGTGAAGCACTCAGGGTTCTCTCTTTTTCTATCTATCTATCTATCTATCTATCTATCTATCTATCTATCTATCTAACTACCTATCTACACACACACACACACACACACACACACACACACACAAACACACACACACTTTCTGGCATATCACTGCCTTTCTTAATAGCAGTTTGAAACTACCTTGTTGAACCACAAAGAACTTAGAAGCTCATAGGCAAGGATGGTATCTCCAAACCAGAAACATTTTGATATATATAATATTATATATAGTGTGTAATAGTGTGATATTATATAATATTGTATATTTTTATACAATAGCAGAAATATTTAAAATACCCCAAATAAAGAGACCGTGGTCAAGATACTATGATCATTCTCCTCACTACCTTCCTTGTTCAAAAAGACACTTCTTCTTCAGTATCTGTTATCTGTGTCAACCATTTTTCTCTTCTGGATAATGTTTGCCCTCCATTAGATTGCCTGTAGGTAAATTTCTGTGGACTATCTTCTTGATTGGTTGATTGATTGATTGATTGACTGATTGATTGATAAGGAGGGCCAAGACTACCTAGCCATGTCATCTATGAGCAGCTAACCTTGGTTACTATGTGAAAGCAGGCTTGAGCAAGCCATGAGGCAAGGCAAGAAATCAGCACTCCACCGTGATCTCTGTTTTAGTTTCTGCCCTGCCTGCCCTTCATGATGTACTCTAATCTGTGAATGAAATGAACGTTTTCCCTTTGAGTTGCTTTAGGTCATGGTGCTCATCTTAGCAGCAGAAATAAAACAAAACATAGCACATAGGCTGATAGAAAATAACTTAACCAATACCTGTGATGGTGTAATCCTGTAGCTTTAGCATCAGTAGGTTGTGGCAAGAGGGTCACAACTTAAAGCATACAGCAGTCTCATGGAACCTCAAAGAAATTTACAAGGGTTTTTAACGAGCAAAAGTAGTTTAAAATGCCAATACCGGTTAGTAAGAGAGGTGCAATATTTGGAAAGCTGCTAGAAATCTAGAAATGTTTGTAAATCTTGCTAAAAGAGAGAGATGGCAAAGAAAAATCAGTTCTGAATCATAAGAAATACAGAAAGAATAAAAAAGAGCAATACAGGGCTGTTAAAGGAAAATGACTCAGGGTCTAAAAGTCTTTGCCACAAAGCCAAGGTTTGATTCCTCAGAGTCTCATGGTAGAAAAAGAAAACTGACTTCCAAAAGTTTTATGAAGATACCCCCCCACACACACACAAAAGCTAACAAATAAAATAATTACGGAAACAAGCCAAGAGCTTGAGCGCTTTAAATCATCCTGGGAAGACATGATTCTCATGCTGAGGGCAAGAAAAAGTATTTTTATATTTCTACGAACTCCAAACTCTAAAAAAAGTTTAAACTATGAGGCAAGGCAAAAATATGTTCTTCCACATTGACTAATGAAGCAAGGAAAAAAAGTGGAACACATTTTTATCAGAGTGAATAAATTAAAGTATCTTTTCTTCAGCCTTTATTAGAAAATCCATCCATGTGGAAAAATAACTTCACCAATATTTTTGTATTCCATTAATATGTAACAGCTAAAAGTATATTCTTATCTAGTGTTTCCCTTCTGCCCACAGGGAATAAGTTCCACAACCCTAGATGTCCCTCTCCAGTTTTTCCCACCCCTATACCTCTTATTCTCTTTCACAGGTACAAATACTAAATGTAAAGTGTAACTTATAACCTGTCACATGTACAATTAGCTGTAACTGACAGAAAGCATTATTTCAGTGTGGTCTTCATCTCTGCACATTGATATTTTAACCCCAATGGACCACTAGTCCCGTAACTCTGAGACTGGAACTGCAGAGAACATTCTTATATGTCTGTAGCCAGCTTTCCTAAACCTTCTCAACTAACTATTCCAGTATTATTTGCTGTTTCAGGAAGTGTGGTGTGTCTTCTGTAACACTACCCACACTCAGTTACACTTCTGCCTGTGGCATTCTATATATGGAAAGGGACCCCACCCAGCTGCACGCCCTCTGCTAAATTTCAGCACAGGTGAGGAGCATTCTGCTTTGTAACCTTTCCTGATAACCCAGCCAGATTAAAGATCTCCTCCCACCCTGTCTCCCATGCTCCCTTCTACCATATTAAAAGGAAAATGCTATTTTATAAAATCGGCAAACACTAAATTATACAAAGACCAGCATTTCCTGCTATTTTTTCCATTCCGTCGACACCCTCCCAAGAATGTGATATAAACTAGACACTCCACAATTGTGCACACTGAATAGAGGCCTCGGAGAAGAGCATGGAAACCATGGCACCGTGATAAAAATAGTGCTATAAGGTTCTACTGTGCACCCCGATGGGCAAAGTGCAGAGATATTACTTGAATTCAGTCTACAGAGTAATAAAAGGCAGTCTGTTCAGAGGTGTGAAATTCAATCATCAGCCAGTTACTTTGATTTTTACTTGAAAATGCTACTGTTAATGAATTTCATTAAGTACACATGAGCTTTTGGAATATTTAATAACTGATGGATAGAATGCTTATTTACTTCACTTCGGCTGTACTCCCAAAGGACTAGCAAGGTATTCCAACCAAGAGATTCTGTTTGCAACCACGAGTTGAAAATCGAATGTGAATAAGCGGAGAAAGACAATTGAGAATTCAGCGACATGAAATCCTAACTAATGAATGAAGGTGCTATACTTATAAACAGTAAAATTAAGGGTCCAACCTTCACCAACCTAATACTGATGTCCGGGCTGTGCTGACTGTATCATTGTTCCGACTGTGCTGTCTGACAAGTTGCTCGCTGACTTCCAAACCACAGTGGGTTTACAACCGGGTAAACACCTGACACCCGGGGTTTGTGTTTAGAATATTATTCTATTGTCTTCCGTTTGACAAAAAGAAAACAGGGGAGAGAGAAAACAGGCAAGGAAACTGCCCCACCCCCAAGCTGGCACAGAGCACGAAGGCCATACTTGACATGGAACAGCTAAACTTAGCGTAATCATTTTGCAACCTCAAACCTGTCAAGAAGCCAAGCATCCATTTGTTGGCCTCCCACAATAAGCTCCAGGATGTTACTCACTTTAATTCCCTGAGCTGCTTGGTTGTGTCAGAGTAACTTCCACTTTATACCTAAATAATTGGAATCCCTGGGCAGTTGATAATTTGCTCTGCATCATATACCTAATAAGGAGGAAAGTCAAGCAGAGATCACTCTAGTCTCATCTGGGATATTAGCGTCGCACACCGCTGTCTCCCATATGGAGGCACCCCACACTCGCAAAGATTCTTCACATAATGACGATTGATGGTGAGAAGTATCTAAAGAAAGCGTGGGGATTCGGCAGCCAATCACATTGCAGTTTACAACGAGAGGCTTTGGAAAAGGAAACAGTGCCTCTGAGAGTCTGGCCTCAGTCACCAAAGTAATTTGCCTGCAAAAGGAAGTAGTCTATTACCTCGCCTTAAATAATGCCGCCTGCACTTATTACTTCCTGCTAGAGTGACAGTTTAAGCACGAGGCATTAAAAAACTGTTTCTCCTGTTCTCACTGCCTGTTATTTATTGCTTCATACAGCACTTGTCTGCAAGTGATGGATAAATATTGGAAGGGACAGATGCATCACTCTGGGTGCTCCATGAAACTCAAAATGAATAAAAGTCGCACTCATTTATTTTTAGCTTTCTCCCTACAACAAGGTAAAAACAAACTTTACATATTTGTTTGGAAAGCACTCTAGGATCTCACTGTATTTAAAAAGGATAATTTCTTTTCCAGTATTTTAAGAGTTACTTTTGGTCCTTGAACAAAAGCAAGTGTATCTGGAAGAATCCTTCTAAACAGACAATTTAGAGACTGTCTTCTTGCTTTGGATTATGTTTTCCCATGAAGAATGCCAAAATGTATCAATTCAGCCACAGTGATTTCTGGGCCCACGGGGCCCTCTATTTTCCCTCTATTTTTAGCATTCAATTAACGTATATTAGTCAGCACTTGCAGAGACTTTTCCATTTAGTGGTGTAGTGTTTCCTCGAGAACACAATTCCTCCAGTCACCTCATTTGAGTGTTAACTCAGAATCATGGAGTTGGTGGAGCTCCCCTCTCAGTACCAGGACAGCACGCCTGTGCTACAGCCCTTTACCTCTTGTGCTCTGATAGCATTTGTTAGCATTAAGCATAGAGTATATGTATAGACTTCTTTCAAAAACTACTGAGCCATATTTATATTTAATCACCATAAAACCTGTATAATTTGTCTGATGATTAATCACAACAATGTTATAGGCCGACTGCTTGCAATAGTGCATTCCACATCATTGATACTCCTGTATGTGAACTATTTTTTGTTTAAAAAACATTGGCCCCATTATGGGTAATTCAGAATAAATATCCTAACAGTATTGGCACACTCATTGAAATGTATAGACTTGGTGTCTTGTTAATTTTGGTGACTTTTTATTACTTGTATAATTTTCATAATTAAGAACAATAGTAAATTAGAGATGATATTTATCTATAACTACTAAAGTGATGAAATCATTAAGTATTCAAAAAGGTAATGAGTCCTTAAGGTCAAACCCCTCTCATTGCCTTTCTCCTGCTGTAAAGAATGAGGAGGAGCAAAGACAGTCGGCAGGAGTAGTCTACCTCTATGTAAGCTAAGACATAACAAGAAGATGCTCTTTAAATATGCTTCCTGCTTGACTGTCTTTCAGAAGGTCATCATGTTGGGAAATGTGTCGCTCTGGAATTGCAGTGAGGGGACTTGGGATCAACTCAGACCATCTGTATCAGACCTGGAAATCCATGAGCAGACCAATGTCACAGCCACTTCCCTTCTGTCTACTAACCTGAATAACCTCAGCCAGTTTGCTGTGGAGATAAAATAAATGTATACACCATATTTAAATTTATGAAAAAACCTTATCCTAAAAACACTTACTAATATGACATTCACTTACAGCACATGTTTGTATATATATATATATATATATATATATATATATATATATATATTACATTTCTACCTTCTCTGGTGCATATTTTTGGGAATAAAATCAAGTAATATTTTTTCTCATTACAGGAAATATATTTTCTACTCATCTTTTTTTTGTATTTTATATTGTTGTGATTGTTTACCTAAAATAGCACAGACATAAACAGAGGTCGGTCCTTTTGAAGACTTGGGCAAGGAAGGATGTATTTTGTCAAAATGGAAGAAACAGTTGCCTCTTGCAAAGAGAGTACCTTAGCCACAAATATATGTGTGGATCACAGAGTTAGGGATGCTTGCCTGTAGCTCAATTCAGAATTACCCAGATGCTCTTCCCTAACATATTGTCATTCCCAGACACTTTCCTGGACAGAGTGACATGAGAAACTGTCTTCCTGTGGTGGGGTCCTCCTAAGCATTCATTAAAAGAGACCAAAGAATACATCACAGAATCCTACAAAGGATTTCTCTACATGAAGAAAGGAAAAGTGTGTAACCAACCTGGACAGAATTTGTTAGAGGAAGTTTTTCACCTCACTGTAGTAAGAAGCAATATGATGTAAATCTAAGCGCCTGACTGTAAAGCAGTGTTAGAGATATGCTTTCACTGTCGGATATAATTTATGTCGACTTTGTTTTCATAAATTCTTTCATGAACACGGATCTACTAACATAATGAACATATGCATTCATGACCCTTTAGCAGCCAGCTCCTCTCTTGTTTCAATAACATAAGTCTGGTTAATAAGTGAAAAGTGGGGGCAATGGTAATATCAGAAGTTACTATGGGAAGAGACCCTGAGACTGCAGACAGAGCCAGAGGACATGCACTTGACTATTTCTCTCCTGCCCCTGTGCCTTTAAACCTGACAAATATCAGGAAAAGTTAAAATGAATTTTTGAAACATGATGATATCATGAATTTTTACAGAGTTTTAGTGGGTTTTAAAATGCTTCTAAAATTTACTTTTTCAAACCACGATTTAAAAGATAGCAAAAATGAAGTGCCTAGATTCATAGAGGAATAACTGAGCAGCAAAGTTTGCCCATCTCAGAAAAGCAATTACCTCTTAACTATCAAGGCATATCACTAAATGACAAAGTCATACCCCAGTAACACCTTACATATCCCATTTTAACAAACAAAATTTAAAAAAATACACTATTACATTTCTATTTTACAAGCATGAGAATTTTAGAAAAGTAAATGTTATAGGTATAATCCATCCCATCTTCACTATAGGGAAATCTAATTAAAAGAAAGCACCTCGCCACAACTTGCTTACAAAGTTACTCCACTTGTATGTTATAGTGAGAGGGTTGTATAATTTCCACTGCATTCCTTATGTAAAGCACTTTGCTAAGAACTACCCTTTCTACATTTAGAGTTCCAGAGCTAATCATTCACTTGTGGTCCACTGTGAAATTCTTCATTTATTCTCCACTTATCATAAACCACAAGCTTGTCTGGGTAGTGGTTGTGCGTGCACAGGATTCATATGGTCTCTGTAACATATGCATAAATAAGTGAGTAAGAAATAATTATCAAGTGAATGCTAAGCCCTTCAACCAACACTCACATGAGATTAACAGGCCCTGAAGAAGGGAGAGAGCTAACTATGGATTACAGACAGACATAATAGCAGATGCTAGGCCTGTGGAAGACCTATCTTCCCAACAGATGACCATTTTAAACAATTCTCTGTCTAAATTGTAGTATACATATATGCCAGTGTAAGATACAAGCTCAAAAGTCCTGTGATTTCATGTTTTTGTTTTTGTGTTGGCTACAATTAAAAGTTCTCCATGCCCCTAAGGGTTTGGAAAGAATTAAACAGAATGAAATTCAAAGTCAAAGGGAAGGCTTAGGCCAATGATCAAGCTATTTATTTCCCCCTAACTGAAATGCTACTGCTGTCTTTGAAGGATAAACTGCTTTTAACACTTGTTCAGCCTGCATCCTAAGGGCAGGGCAACTATAGTTCCCGCCCCTCTAATTAATCAGTGACAAACCCCGTTTAGCAATTCTTTCATTATTCGAGCCATTCTTTTACAGCAAAGCAAACCCGAGGTTTAACTTTATCTCCTTGGAAAGAAGCATCAGTGCCTCTCTGCCACACTCATTTATCCTTGGCAGCAAGAATAATTGTGTGAAGTGCAATGGTGATTCTACTAATTCATTAGGGAAGACGGCCTTTCAGGATTGTTTTATTTAGAACTATTAAACACAAGTTTGACAGTAATTGAGTTTGCAACCCCATGTCCTTTGGTCTCAGGATTTCAACCACATAGATATTGTATGGCCAACTATCAGAAATCACGTGTATGAGAAAGAAAAGACTGATACACAATCCTGGAAACCATCTATGTGCATATGAATCGCAGGAGGCAGAGGAACCCATCTGACAATACAGTGGTCTGATATACTTAAGCAGAAAACCGTGGCATCTGAGCAATAAGCAGTCATGATAGAAGTTCAGTGGGGTGGACAAATTGCATGGTTAACCCTTAGCATTCTGCAGTAGGTCTACATAGTACTAGAAGAGGAAGCAATAGCATCTCTGCCACTTGGATGCTTGTATCACAGGAAACCCTCAGCAAGCAAAAATGTAGGTTGTAATACATCTTCTGCAACCAAATCGCAACATGACTGTGTAGGCTATGCCACATCTTTGGGTCATGAATTTTCTTCATTCAAAAGTGAAAGGTTGCAGGAAAGGGTAGAAGATAATTACCAACTATATGACCTACATATTTACAGACTTGAAAGAGAGACTTTTTCAGGTTTAACTGGAATTTTCCATTATAAAATCTCTTTTCTCTTCATGAACTATCTTCACATATTTTCTGCCTTGCTTAATTATCCTGGTTCAAAAATCACTGCCATGCAGACAGCTACCTGGGACACTCATTCTCACTAATTCACATGCAAACAAGAAGGCCCCTGACTTGGAGATACTTGAGTTCTAAAGACATGAATTTCAGTGTCTGCACTCAACAGGATTCTTCATAAACTTAGCAAGAGTGAAGTGAGATGAGGGTATTATGACTCAGTCATCCTTGTAAACTATGCACAATGGACTGCGACTTGACTTAACACAGCGACAACCATGTTTCCATAGGTATTGCTGAAGGGTTCCTACCTGCTGTTTATTCCTCCCCATTCTTCCTGTGCTATTCCTCTACTACAATTTATTCTTATTCTGCCATTCTTTTTTAATCCTTGATGCTATTTTGTTTTCCTCTTCAACTTCCCTGCCCTTGGTCCCATAGTAATTCTCTGACTGCTCAATACACATATCTGAACATTAAAAGCTAACTATCTGCAGGTAAAACAAAATATATTATGTCTGCCTTCTTGCCTGGTTATCTCACTCACAGTGACTATTTTCTTCTCTATCCACTTTCTAGTGAGTTTCATGATTTTTCTTCTCTTAACCACTCAATAGTCATTCATTATGCAAATATGCCACTTTCTACTATGCATTCTGAAGTAAGTTCGCCCACATTCACACACTTAAAATGAAATCCAACAGCACCCTTCTTGACACTACAAAATAACAAATAAAAAGTCCAGATCCAGGAGCATGTGATTTCGTTTTGACTTGTAGGACGATGAGAATTTTTACATTACAAGCTATTGCCACTGTTCTTTGTTCTGTTATAGAGCACGAGAGTAAGACCACAGTGCTGAGTATGCCATATACAGGAGTCACAGAATACAAAGGAATCACTCAACTAGATGCTTCATTTCTACCAGCTAGACTTCATACTGTTGGGCGGTAATATACAAGTGCGCAGGAGAGAAAAAAAAGAGATCAAACATTATTCTCAGCTCTGAACATTATGAGATACAACAATGCCTGTGCAAACAAAATATGCCAGTTGTCAGCCCAGGCATCATGGAAAAAACCAGTCTCTTTCTGATTGGAATTAAATCCTACTCCACAAGGTGAAACCCATATCTAACATCATTGTTAGTTTAAGGACTTATATACTTATATACTTATAAACTCCTCGAGCAGAGTTTACTGTGATTATGCTAAGAAATTGATGCAGTATCAAACTGACTCCTAGTGGTTTATAATAACACTTATAGAGAATGCATCTCACAACCATCAGCTGAGAAAGATCTATTTGCAGTAGATGGTAATTAACACAGAGACACACAACTTATCAAGGTACAAAGACTAAAAGAACTACAGAATGCTCAGCCACAGAGTGAATTTATATGTCAAATTTTCCCATCCAAGAATCAGTTAGAATTATTGAGAAAGTACTGAAAGAGAATGGGAGACAAATGACATTCATAACTACAAGGAAATGTTTTGGGGACAGAACAGGACATCCATGCATGTGAATTCACAACGGCTGGAAAGTCTGCACAAAACCTATAATAATTCGAATAGATTAAATCCTAACATACAGTTTGGAGTTGGGCACATAATCCAATTTCCTAACCATTGTTAGCTGTTTGGAAAAGGAACACCAGTTGATGATAGAGGAAGACCACACAGCCAAGAATATTTGGGGCATAACAAATTGTTTGTGAAGGTTCTTTTCTTCCAAGTAAATGAAGTTCAGTAGGTAGAGAAGGAAGCAGGCAGATCTGAGGAGAGTTATGACAGTGTTGATAGGGTCAAAACAAACATAAAACACAAGATTCTCAAAAACTAATAAAAACAGAAAGTTATGTATGATAAATTTGTGTTGCTGTAGGGTGAATCAAGGACATTATTCATAACTGCTCCTAAAAGTCTGGAATGCCCACTGGCTAGCATAAATAAAAATTAGTGTATTTCAAATCTTGCTTCAACTACTTGAGACACATAAATTCCAGAGAAAGCAAAATTTTATTTGTCAAAGTAACACCTTAAAATACCAGGGTAGATCAGTAAACATTTTCTGTAATCTGATTATAAGTTCTTCTTAAAACCTATTCCAGATCTGCAATAAAACTTGACACCTAAACTATTTAAAATGTGTGATATCCGCATGAAAAATACTATCATAAGAAAAACATCCAAAATACTAACAAGAAAGGTGACTTCACTTGAAAGAAAGCTTTATTATCTGTAAAACAAAAGTAGATCAAAACTTAACACCTTCAGAGAAAAATAGCTCCATAAAAATGTGTTCAGTTTGTTAAATATAGTTTAAATTCATTATTTCCAATAAATAAAATCTAAAATGAAATGAATTGTTCCTGTGCTAGCTACATAAGAGGTATAAAACCACAAATATTAGAATTTTTAAATGTGGAAAATAAAACACTATGTGGCATGGTCAGAGTGAAAACTGACTTGAGCATTTGACCTTCCTCCCTGTCTTAGTCGGGGTTTCTATTCCTGCACAAACATCATGACCAAGAAGCAAGTTGGGGAGGAAAGGGATTATTCACCTTACACTTCCATATGGCTGTTCATCAGCAGAGGAAATCAGGTCTGGAGCTCAAGCAGGTCAGGAAGCAGGAGCTGATGCAGAGACCATGGAGGGATGTCGCCTACTGGCTTGCTTCCCATGGTTTGCTCAACTTTCTTTCTTAATAGAACTCAGGTCTACCAGCCCAGGTATGGCACCACCCCTGATGGGCTGGGCCCTTCCCCCTTGATCACTAGTTGAGAAAATGACTTACAGCTGGATCTCATGGAGGCATTTCTTCAACTGACGCTCCTTTCTCTGCGATAACCCCAGCTTGTGTCAATTGACACAAAACCAGCCAGCACACTCCCTTACTAAATTGTCATCCTTACTGCGATACCCCACCACAAGACAGAGATGTCTGTGGGTCAGTAAGGGAAAGATAAACCTCTCTGGAGTCAGTTTAAGAAAACTGGTTTAAGAGAACAGCATTTGCTGTGTGGAATGAAAACCTATTGAGGATAATTGTTATCATAGCTACTGGCTCCTTATGCTACTTCAGAATTCAGTGTTCTGACTACAGGAGCATGACATCTTATGATTCTTACTGAGAAGCACCATGTGCCAAGTACGCTACCTCCCATGTCATACCTCCATTTCCTCCTACAGTTGTCCCCAGAGAGAAAATCTTCCTGATTACGAGGAGAATATGATAACAGATACATTACAAGTAAGGAGATAATACTATAGGTAAATAGATTATAAGCATTATGAGACCAAAGAGAGTATTATGGAAATAATGTCATCCTATTTTTTAAAATTGTTTCTCTTATAGGATCCATATGAGGACATAGGTTAAAGTCAATCTATAGGGACAAGGCCCTCTGACCTCCATCCCGATGTAGGGAGAGGTAAGTACAATTGACCAATAATCTTCAGTACTAGCATTCAGACGAGTGCAGTAAGCAAACACAGGAGCATGAAAGGTGCCCTACCATCTCTTGCATCTGCTTGATTTCAACTGTTTTCTTGCTGGTCTCAACAGTCTAGGGTCTGGGGAGCCTGACTGAAATCCAAATGGGTGGAAGTTCATTTTCTGGAAAAACAGAAGTAAAACCTCTCCTTGGAGCCAGTAATGAAGCTGGTTCTTAACATTTATCTGTAAAAAAAAGTCTTCCTAAGTAGCCAGAGAAAACCTAGGTCCTGACAAAGTTGTCCAATATGTATGAGCTACTGTATTTCTCTTGTAATCTGTTTTCAAATTTTGAAGTATTTGAAATTTAAAGTATTTTAAATTAAAGTATAAATGCCATACTAAAAAGATGTTGGCGGTGAACTTTGACCCATGTTCAGATCCATATCCCCCCTTTTCAGTTATTTTATGCTCTCTCCACTACAGCTTGATTTGGGGGGGATTATGAGGAATACCAATCAGGTCAAATTGTCCACTGGGGATGAAATTATTTAAAGGTGGTTCATAATGTTCTGTAGAGAAATATCTTAGAGGTTTTGAACATTCTTGCTGCTTCCCATTTTAATTTTAGCACTGCTGCAAGACCCTCTGCAAAGACACTGATAGTGTATATTTCAAATTTGACATGCCAAGATCATCCTTTGAGAGGAAAGTTCTTTATCAGATCTAGTAGACTGTACCTCTGTACCTCTGATATGTTCTGACCGTAGACTAGTTGGCCCATGAGTACACGAGCCATCTCAGCATGCTGTACTTTCCAAACCACTGAATTTTGTACTCAAGCCAGAAAAAATTTAGTAAAAGACTCAGCAAGTCCCTGTCTTAAATATTTGAAATTTGCTGTGTCCCTGAAGAGGGCACAAGCCTTCTGAGACCTCAGGGCACACAGATGAACTTGGTCATTATAGAGGTGTTTCAGAGGCGACTCAACAGATAATGATAATACTCTCTCCCCTGGAACATTGCCACATCCAAGGCTACATTGGATTTCTTTCAGCCTGATGTTCACATTGATTATCATAATGTTTTTTCCAAAACAGAAAAAGATCCTGGAGTATGCTGTGGCCAGCTTTTTATAATCGTCCAGCTTGCTTAAATTCATACTTATGGATTCTAATAATGGCATTGCATATAGAGACAAACACCCATCATTCCAATAAGCATCCCAAAATTGCCAGAATATTTTAAGCTCATAAGGTACCATAATAAAGGTCTCTGCTAGGTAGGATTTAAACTCACTGGTTTAAATGTTGAGACGTTGAGTTTGCTCATTTGGCCAGCAAGCAATCATCCTAACTAGTATAAATCTGTGACATTGGATTTAACTATAGTCCCTGAATTTCTATGCTCCGTTTTCAAGCAATGCATTTCAAGGAAGAATAGATATCAACAAGATAGCGGAAGCCTTTACTTGGACCATCCTTGGGAGTGCCAGCAAGAATTTCTATCTGAATTATCTTGATTTTCCCACTGGTGTTTTTCTTTTTTACTGTACTTATATTTCTGGTACAAGTAAAACATGCAGTGTTTAAACTATTACTTCCCAATACCCAATTATAGTCAAAATAGGATAGAAATATATGTTGTTCTCTCACAGGTTCCTTACCTTTGGCTCTCCATGAATGAAAAATTTCCATAGGATATTCCCCAAAAGAAACAAAAATGTTGGTGGGTCAGTATATGGCAGTGAGACAAACCACTCCAGAGGTAAAGGAACAGGGCCTGTTTTATTGTATGCGTATTGTGTAGTGGAAGCCTAATGACAGTGATTGATTAACATTACCTCAAATTGGATAGTAAACACTCATACCACACTGTCTCCGGAAGAGGCATATTAAAGTGGAAGTGGAGCATCCAGAATCATCTGCAGCCCAGCTTTATGCTATTCATGCTAATAAGGAATTCAGGGTTCTGACCGCAGGAGCATGGCGTGCTAGGCTTCTTAGAAGCACAATGTGAGGGGTAGGCTGACTGCCAGAATATGCCTGTATTTTCTCCTAATCTAAATCATTTACGAGAGTAATTTCAATGGATAACTTTCACAACTTGGGACCCATCCCATGGACATGAACCAACCCCTTACACTATTAATGATACTCTATTGTACTTGCAGACAGGAGCCTAGTATAACTGCCCTATGAGAGGCTGCACCCAGGAGCCAAAGGAAACAGATATAAAGACCTAGAGCCAAACATTAGACAGAGCTTGGAAAGTCTTGTGGAAGAGCTGGGAAAAGATTGAAGAACCCAAAAGGGACATCACAAGAAGACCAACAGAGTCAATAACTCCTGGGTGCTCCCAGAGACTGAAAGACCAACTAAAATCCATCAAGGGCTGAAACTAACTCCCTGCACATATGTGGCAGTTGTGCAGCTTAGTCTTCATGGGGGGTCCTTGAATAACTGAAGTGGGCCTTACCCTGACTTGGTTATCTGCCTGTTGATCCTGTTCCCTTAACTGGGCTATCTGGTTTGGCCTTAGTAGGTTGTACTTCCTCCTGTTGTGAACTGAGATTCCAGGGTAGGCTGGTACTTACAGGAGATATCCCTCTTCTCAGAGGGGAAGGGAAAGAAGTTACAGAGCAGGCCCTGTGAGAGGGGACTCTGAAAGAGTGGGTGTCATTAGGTTGTAAAGTGAATAAATAAAGAAGTTAATGGAAAACAGTGTAATTTCACAAGATTGGAGAGATTACTCAGCAGTTAAAAGCACTTGCTGCTCTTGCAGGGGACCAGGTTTGATTGCCAGAATCAATGTCTAGTGTCTTACAACCTGTGATTGCAGCCCCAGAGTATCCAATCTCCACTTCTAGCCTCCTCAGATACCTGGACACACATGGTATACATATATGCACTAAAAAATATAAAATCTCTAAAAATTTATTGTAATTTCACAATTGAAGTAGAAAGAGTTTGTCAGTAAATTATAAGAATATCCAGTATAATGCATGCACCACATTTATTTCAAATTATAAAAATAATAAAACTACAGAGGTATACTACAGGTTTGAGCTCGTCAAAATAAATGCTGTCTAATTTTTATTTAAGTGCAGTCTGAAATAAAATAATGTCATAACCTAAAGGAGCAAATAATCCAAGCTCTGTCCCTTCATATTTTAGTAATTATTTTATTTTAGCATTTTTCAAACAATAACTTTTATCACATTCTTTTTTCTTCCATCCCAACATTTTATCCAATAATAATCATGTTTATTCTGCCTCTCAATCTGTTTAATAAATATAGAAAGAAACAAAAGTAATAAAATCATAAATATCAAAAAAAGTAGGTAAAAACATCAGAAAAACAAAAGACACAAAACAAAACAAAAAAAAAAAAGATTTTCAGAAGCATATAGTAATTGTACTTTTATATTGACAGTCGCCAACAACCGTCTTAACAACTGACGTAAGATCTTCAGACTGTATATTTGAAGACCCAGAACCCTAGAGGAGAATGTAGCAGTACCATTTTTCTTTTCTTTTCTTTTTATCATTAATTCTTTCTGTTTTCCTTCCTTCTTCTTTCTTTCTAAGAAAACAACCCCCTTTAAAAATACACACAGAACATTTTTTGAGAAAATATTTTTTAAAGGTTGTCTTCACGAAAGAAAATTATTTTCACTTCTAGAAGATGTTTTCAAGCCTCATCCCACATCCTTTTCCTCTTGCAGCCACTTGGGCTTCCAGGATAGCAGCTTTGCCTCAGCCAGACCCTGAGTCTTGTTTTTTTTTTTTATTTTTTTGTGTTTATTTTAATTGAGTACATTTTTTCCCATGTAAGGCAAAAATAGCAATCTTGTTTCAAGGTATGTACACCTGCTCCTAATGTAACATCTCTGTAAGTGACTGTAATGTTGGACACCTTGGAATTTACAGTGACCTCTGTTTCAATGAGCCTCCCTCAATATACCTCACCTGGTGTTGGTATTGGATGTTACTACAAGAACCCCCTCAGCCTCCTAGAAGACTTTCACTGGCATACCAATAGACATCCTGGTGACATATTTCCTGTTCAAATGCAGGTCTTTTTAGGTTCCTGCTAATCTGTTAAACTGTATAATTCCTAACTGCATCTGTCATACTCACAGATAGCTGTAGCTCTCAAACTTCATCAAAGAAACTTCTTTATTCCACTGTCTTAGTGTTTCCATTGCTGTGAAGAGACACCTTGACCAAGGTAACTCATACATTTAATTGAGACTGGATTACAGGTCTGAGGCTCAGTCTATTATTATCAATCTAGGAAGCATGTCAACATTCAGACAAGCATGGCATGGGAAAAGCTGAGAGTTCTCCATTTTATTCTGAAAGCAAACAGAAGAATGACTTTGAGACAGCTAAGAGGAGGGTCTGCAAGCAAACTCCTTCTACAACAAGGCCACACCTCCTCCAACAAGGTCACATATGATCGAACAAGGTCACACCTTCTTACTTGTGCCATTCCCTGAGCTAAGCATATTCAAATCCCCACAGTAACAGAAATTCTAAATGCAAAAGCAAGTAACAGGCATGTAATCCCAAATGATTGATCCATACCACAATTCCTATACCTTAGACAGGGAGAATGTCTTGGAACAGAAATATGGAAGACGGTAATAGCTAGTGGACCAGGACATTTGTGTGACATGATGTCTTTTAAACATTTTTAAAGTAGAAACCTCAGTATTTTCTGAACAGATTTTAAAACTGGACAGAGTAAAGCATTATGAGGACTGGATTTTATTATAAATTTCACTATAATTTTGTGCCAAGTACAATAGTGAAACAAATTTAAAAATCAAAGAGAACTCGTATTTTCAATGTAAATGTTGGTTGGCTGCACTTACAATGTTTTATATTTACCAATTTATTGCTGTTTATATGAAAGAAGATTGACTTATTTAAGTAATGATTGTTTACTCAATTCACTAAGATCTCCTATAAATTAGATAATTTATATGACTTATTCAGAATGAATGTAATATATTTTCTATTTGCATATATTTTATTTTTGATAAGAAAACCACTAAAATATTCCAGAAGATGATTACAGCTCAAAAAATTAGAGTCATTTTTAAAGGGAAAGTTGGATTTGAGAAGACTCTTAGTCTACTTACATTGTCTTACAGGTTTCGAATCTGTACTTTTCAAGTCATGAAAACAGAAGTTCAGTGTGGTCAAGAAGATCAGCATCATAATTCTAAGCAAACTCCACAAAGAAGGTTTAGACCCCTTGTGCAAACAAAGCAATATTATCATAGCTCCATGTCCTCATGAATGTGCAGACCTGAACATACCAGAACATCAGCTGTTGCCAACTAGATTCTCCTACTTGTACCCCTTTTGACTGAGATTTCTTCTACTTCTTTTCTAGTCTTCCTCCACTTAATGATGTAAAAGGATATTTAATTTTTAGCTCTGACTTAGCAAGGTATCAAGCGCTATACTAAGACAAATAACATTTTAGGAACAAATAATTTTTTGTTCCATAGATTTTTTTTACAGTTAAAAGAACAAGGTTTTCTAATAAAAATATTCCCGATTATCAGCAAAGCATCTTACCATCACATAATCACATTTTCTTGAAAAAGCAGGTGGGGTAGTATGGTTCACTATCTCATCCTGCTCCAGGTCTCAAAGTACTAAGGAAGTCTGAACAACCGAGTGAGTGGAACACAGAATATATAGAAAATTGGTTTTCAATTACATCTCCTTCACAGGTTGAGCTTAGTCTCTGAAATGCTTGCCCATACACTGAGATGTTATCATGTATTCATAAAAAGACAGAATAACATCCAATTTGTCTAAGGTTAAAAACAAAAGGATAAAACATCAAGAAGCATCTTGAAATTACAAGTCAGAAAGCTCATTGTTTCTATTTAAATATAAGTTAAATCCGACAATCATATACCTAACAGTAAAAAGTTGTTCTATTTCCCAAGTCTTTTCATTTCTATTCAAATCAATGATTACATTGAAGCTAATCTTATCTATATGAATTTTTAAAATACCTCTGTAAGTAAAACATATAAATATTTTTACTCAATTGAACTGGATATTCATCATTTTCACAGTACATTGTTCCTGTGATCACAGAGATTCTGTGAGTGCCAGCACCACTATATTCTGTTCAATTTTGTTTGAGGTTCTTCAAATAGTGTAAATATAATATAAATCTAAATGCTATCTTTGCCAGGAAAAAATCTGAACCATTCCTGCATATGGTACCTTAGTAAATTTTTATGGATTCCAAAAGTAATACACAAAATGTCATTATTAAGATCTAAGTAAAATGATAAATATTTGTTCTTTTTAATATTGTAGCAATTTGAAGTACATACACACAAAACGATAGGTTATGGATGTTGTTATTTTCTGTACACATTACTTTAAGAGCTTGCAATGTTTTTGCATGTTTGCTGTGACCGGTGTAGTGACTTGATGTGCACTTTGCTATCTGTGATCTTAAATGTATAATATTCCATCCATAATGTTAGATTCACTCATGTTTTGAGAGACTTGCACTATGCCTGGCATACAGTTTGTGAAAATATTTGTCAGTGCTGAACAATAAAATGAATACCCGAGCAAGGTATTAGTACTGACCTAAATAAAATGCATATCTGCAGTTAGGCTCTTTATAGGATTAGAAACAACATTGCACAGTATGAGAGGGCACAGACTCTTCCATATATGTTATCTCTCACGCAGCATGAGAACAGCATCAACCTCATTAGCTTGACAGAGAAAATAACTAAAAATACCCAGCATAAAGCACCATGAATTACAGGTATTTGAAAACATTACTCTTACTATTCTGTTTTTCTGCTTTATCTCATATAGGGGATCGGTTTTTAGCTGTATAATATTAACTAAAAATACCAAATAGCCTAAAATAACTAACAAGGATATTTTCAAATTTAATTGTAGTTGCTGACAAGGTAAAATGCTCAGAAAGCACGTTGCTCTTTGGTAAATGTAACCAGACAATAGGATTTCTAAAGCCAGCCTCACCCAGAAAGCTAGTGTTGCTAAACTTCGTCATCTGCCAAAAAAGCAAGACAAATACAAACCCCTTCATTCCATGGATGGAAATTGAAGACCAAAAGCATCACTAATTTCTAATCATAGCCATAATTACAGCGACTCCGGCTAGCACCCCTGTTGTGCAGGAGGCTGCCAGTATTTCCATTTACCAGTACTGGTTTTCTGGACTGATTACTAAAACACACACTCCAGGGAGACAGCTGGCATCGAGGATCCCAGCATGGAAGAGAACATGTTTTACAAAATTTGGCATCAGCTTCTCAACTGTGAATACAAATGGATGGAAGGGCAACAATAAAACGTCGAAGAAAGCCCCAAGTGCTCAGACTGGAAAGGTTGCCCAAGTTAATTAAAACTGTAACGTGTAAATGAAAACCCCACAAAGAGTGGTGGAAGAGAAAAACACACATTTGGATTTTTCACAGTTTTATAAGTATCTGTAGCAGGACAGTAGAAGGAGGGCGATCCGCCCACCTGTCTCCTACAACTATGACATGACATCAATATAATTTAAGTATCTAGATGAGATTTCTTCAAAGTAACCCAGAGTAACTTATGAAGTAGGCAACTTAGGACTTTTAGTTTAAGGAACTGTATTCAAATGCTATCAAATGTTATTCTTACCATGGGATGTTGTGCTTCCACGTGGTGGTTGTGAAATGTGATGTGCACAATACGCTTAGTGTGTGTACCAGCACATGGACCTCACTTTCTACAGTTCCTTTGATTCCAGTCTCTTCTCCTTCCTAACAGCTTCCATGTTCCTGATGCTCTGATGATTATTTATTGATTTCCTTATTTGAGAGTTCACATATAGAGAAAGCATGGTGCTTGGCTACATATCTGAGCTACTTTTATTTAGCAGAGTGATCTCCAGTTTCATCTACTTTACATGCTATAATTCTTCACAGATAAAATTCCCCCATGTGTATATATGTATGTGATGGTTTTTATAGTGATGTATCCATTTATGGAATTTATAAAGAATAGAGTTTATTTCTTGATTTGCTTAGACCACTACTTCAGTATTTACTACTTGGGTGTGAAAGTTTTTCTCATATGAGCTGAATGTGTTTCTTTCACGTACATACATACCCAGTTTTTTTTTTTTAATGACTAATAAACTTTTATACTTCAGACTCTTTTTCAATAAAAACTTAAACATTGATTTCCATAATGGATTTGATGGTTAACGTTTTAACGATCAGTGTGTAAGGTTTTCTTCTAATCCCATCCTTAACTATTGCCTCCCCACCAATTTTGTTACTTTAGTTTTTTCAATGTAAACATTCTGAAGTAGAGTGTGATAGAATTCACATTTCTCTAATGGCAGGAGATATCTGTTTTTACTATATTTACCAGCCATTATTAAGTCTTTTTTTAAAAAAGCATACATTCCCTTTAATTTCCTATTTATTAATTGGATCAGTTGATCCTTGGGTATTTAATATTTTTATTCTCTTATACATTCTGGATATCTGTTCCCTACCAGATAAGTATAGAGATTTTTTCCTTCCTTGGGGATGAGTTATCACTCAGGTAATTTGTCCCCTGGCATATACAAGCTTTTGATTTCATCTAATCTCATTGGATATTTCTGATATTACTTCCTGAGCTTCAGAAGCTCATTTAACTATGCTTATATTTTAAAATATTTCATCTTTGCTTTTGCTCTTGTACTTTTAAGTTTCCTATCTGATATAAGATTTTTGAGATATTTTGAGCTCATTATTGCACAATTAGAGTGGTGAGTTTTCCTCCCTGTACATGTGGATGGTCAGTTTCTCAGCAGCACTTAGTAAACATGTTTCTTTTCTCAAATGAAAGACAAAGAAGCAAATCCCAGCAGCTACAGCCATTTTATTTTGGAACATTATTTATTTTAAGTTTTCTGTCATCTTCACTAAGTGCTTAATGGACCTATTTAATCTGTTTAAAACCCAAGATTTGATTTGGGCTTTACTAAAATGGCTATTAACTTTTAAAACTCTTGATAATACAAGAGGTTGTTACAATCACTTAAGCCATTGGGCATTTCTAAAAGTTGCTATAACCAAAACAGCATTTATAAAAATTGAATGTAATATAGGAGGAAGAAGAGGCATGTTGTTTAAAATTACACTGTTATTCAAAATACTTTGAACTTTAACTTAGTTATATCACCAAATATGTAATAATAATAATAATAATAATAATAATAATAATAATAATAATAATAATAAAGCTATGGATACTAATACAGCTCTACCTACTAATCCAAAGAAAAGTAGTGAACTCAGTGGTTCATACAGACCAAGAGTTGAGAATGTGCTAGTTAAATGACTTCTCAAGGCAGCTCTACCATGGAAAGTAAAATCTTATTTATTATACCTACAGCACCTTTTTAAGGACAGTGATTGAAAATTAAAACCACAAAGACCCGGGAGGTGGTGATTATGGAGAAAGAAAAGACTTTAAAACCTTCAATGTGCTACTGATGGTTTTTGCTACCACATTGCATGGCTAATTTATGAGAATCTTTATTCAACTCTCTCTGTGAAATACAGCAATTTGCTAAAAGCAGAGAAGCAATTGATAGAACAAATTTGGAAATAGGTCATGAAAGCACAGAATTGTGGGACAGTGGTGACCTTTGGAACTCATTTTGCCCATTTCTTTTGGAAAATAGCTATGCTTAAGACATCACTGTGGAGTTACAGCCTATTACATTCTTAAATGATATCTAGAAAAAGAAAAACTTTAGGACTCTTTGGATGGGTTTGACCTGGGTATGAATGTCTTCTGCATGTCTGAACTACTGCATTCTTTGTACAAATTAAGACGATTTCCAATTTTTTGAACATCAGCGATTATGAAGAATGGCAAGTGTAACCTGTGTCAAAGATATATTATAATTCACGTTTAAATTTTGTGGATTAAAACTAGATAACAATTCCTATCCAAATCATAAGTTATTTTGGTAGATTTATACATGAACATAATTAATCAGAACTGTTCTGTATGACACTAAGGGGGTTGTTATAAATAGGTCAGTGAATAACAGACCTGTTTGGTGTCTCTCATGGAAAGAAAAATAACTTGTGTATGTCACCATAATAATGTGGGGATGGCAAACAGAAAGACATGCATTGAAAATGTATTTTCAAGGCACAAAAAAAAAAATGATCTTAAGTGTGAAGATGCAGTCTACTATATGAGAAAAAAAATCACCAAGATATCAGAAAAGGAGATTCATAACTAAAATGTATAAATAAAGGCAAAATCATGAGACAACAAAATTATCCAAACAGAAAATGGACTAGTGAGTACTCAGAAAAAAATGAATGGAAATTGCCAATGAAAATTTCACTACATTCTCAACAATGTTGCCCATTATGAAAATGCAAATTAAAACTGCTGTGAGATTCTGTTTTTCCTTAGTAAGGAAACCAATGCTAGTGAGGAAGTGAGACAATGGATGTGCATGTCCACCACATCCCAGGGAAGAAAACAAACATGTGCACACTGCTATCCGTGGAGCACAGATTTCAGGGAGAGATTATGAAAACAGACAAACACATGTGATGGAGGTGAGGGCAGGTACAAGATAAGGCACACAGGTGCACACAAATACACATACACACATGCACACACATGCACAAACATGCACACACGCATGCATGCTACTCCATACCACCAGGGTCATCTCAGCAGGTGTTCCAGGAGAGGTTCAGAGCCAGATCTCCCAAGTTGTGTAGATGGTGAGGGTCAGGCTACCTCCCCTGCTGTCATGACCAGAGGGGCCATAGTGTTGAGGGCATAGGGGTTCGGCATCTCTTCCTTTTCTCTGTGGCCTCACAGCAAACAAGTGGTAGTCCACACACTCTCATATCCTCAGGGCCAATTCACCCACAGTCCTGCCAGCAGCCACCAGTGTCTGTTCTACTGTGTTGCCAAGCAAGGTATAGGACCTGCTCTATGAATACTGCAGCTGAAGAGGGACAGGGGCCAGTTTCCCCACATTTTTCTTAGTCATCTAGAATTGTCCTTTCCATCTCAGGACAATCTGACCCCCTATGCCCGGTGTTTCTAGTTGAATTTTTACTAATCTCTCCAAAGTTTCCAAACTTCAGTGGCTATAAGATCTTACTCTCAGGCTAAATACTGAGCTAGTGTGTCCCCTGAAGATAAAACAAAACAGCAGAGAACTTGTTCCATTATATGCAGAAGGACGTTCACAACAGAAATGAATGCAAGTAACAGCTGAGCTTACAGACATTGAGAGAAAAGACCTGGACAACCACTGAAAAATTGTAATTTAATGTCTAAATACAGTTTCACACAACATGTCTTGCTCTTCTTAACTAAAGAATAAACAAATGCATGTAACAGTTAAAGAGTAAAATTTTGGGGTGATGGGAGCAGGGTGGGCAAAGGGAATAACATTTCAAATGTAAATACAGGGAGTATTTAATAAAAAAATTTTAAATTAAAGTGTTTCAAAAGTCATCAATCTATCCTAAATCTCACTTTAAAATACCCCGTATTTAAGGCACTATATACCATGCCCATAGCTAATATCATGTTATATGGAGAAAAACTAAAAAGACCTGTCTTCTGAAGGTAGAGAAACGAGGAAAGTATTCATTTTCCATCTTTGTTAAATGTGGTGCTTGAAGTATTAGCTGGAGAAGTAAATAAATGTAGTACAGATAGGAAAGGAAAAAGTCAAAGTATCATCAGAGAGTCTTTTTCAAGCTGCATATGGAAGTGGATCCTGAGACCAATAAATAAATAAATAATGCTGAATATCTATTTCAGAGGTTTACAATAGGTCTCTCCCTTTGGACCTAGAAGAATACAACACAAGAGGGAATAAGAGCATTGTAGGAGTCAAAGGAGATGGAGAACACAGTTAATTGAATCAGTTAAGCAGGGTGCATAGGACTCACAGTGCCTGCATGGGTGTGTACCAGGTTGTTTGTGTTATTGCCATCCCTGTTAGCTTGTTGGTTTTCAGGGACTCCTAACTGTTGAACCAGGTATGTCTCTAACTCTTTTGCTTGCTCTTGGAACTCCTTTTCTCCTGTTGGGTTCAGTGTGGAGGCTTATTCATGGTATTGATATTAAAACAGAAATGTTGATCAATGTGATATAATTGAGGGTCCACATTCAAACCTATATTGCTGCAAATACCCAATTCATCATAAAAGGGCCACAAATGCACATGGAATGAAGGGCAGCATCTGTCCGCAAGAGATTCTACTGAAATGTGTGGCTTTGTGGAAGAGATGAAATAGTTTCTTATCTCTCATCATGCATAAAACTCAACTGCCGAACTTTCAAGAACCTCCACATAAGAGCTGATGCCCTGTGTCTGATAGATGCTAAACTAGGTAATGCATTTGAACTTCCAGGCATAGAAAAGATTTTCTGAACAGGACACTGGGGTAGCACAGTACAGACTTTAAAAACAACTGTTGAAAAATAGAACTGAATGAAATAAAACACACACACACATACACACAAACACACACACACACACACAGAGAGAGAGAGAGAGACAGAGAGAGAGAGAGAGAGAGAGAGAGAGAGAGAGAGAGAGAAAGAGAGAGAGAGAGAGAGAGAGAGAGAAGAGAAGAGAAGAGAAGAGAAGGGAAGGGAGAGGAAGAGGGAGAGAGGGAGAGAGAGGACTCCAATCAAGAACATTAGTAAAGAGGCTGCCTGCAACATGGAACCAACTCTTTACCAGCTACTCATTTCACAGTGCTCTAGTATATAGAATATGCAAATAGTTTGAAAACTAAACATCAAGAAAAGAAACTGCCCAATTAAAACTTACTATACAGAGCTGAATAAGAAGTGCTCTAAAGAGTAAATAACAACCAATGAGAAACATATTCTTTAAATGGTTAACACCTTTAATCATAGGAAAATGCAACTAATGCTGAGATTAAAAGATATTGGTATGGGTGTGAGGAAACAGGAGTGCACACTAGTACAGCCATTATGGAAACCACGTAGTGTTTCCTCACAGCAGCTAGAAATAAATCGGTCACATGATCCACCTGTATAATTCTGATGCATCCGCCCAAAGAATTCTACATAATCCTACAAATACTTGTTCTCCCTTATATTCCTCTTATAAAAATTTCTTCACCATGTCCAGGAAAAGGAAACTGCCTACATGCCCAACAACTGATGAATGAAAAATTAAGATGTGGTATATTTAATCATGAAATACTTTATTCAGTTGTAAAAACAAGAGATTAAAAAATTACAGAAAAATGAATATAACTGAAAACAATTATTCTGGGGGAGGATTTGGCTTCCAAAAGATACATGTAATGTATCTTTTGCAATACCTTTAAATTTCAGAAAAGCTATTGTGTACAATGTGCAAAAGAAGGCAGATAGAAAGCCTTAGAATAAATGGAAATGAGAATAATGGAACAAAAAAAGGTTAATGAGTTGGGAGAAGGAAGAGTATACTACACTATATTACAGCGCAAGAGAGAATACTTGGAAGAATAAATAAGACTAAAGACCTTTGAAAAATGGGGCCCTACTGTAGATGGTTCCACAAATGTACACATCAACACATACAAAAAGAGTAAAATCTGAGTTACCCCACAATGAGTCAGCACTGCCCCAGCAGATAGCACATGTTAACACATGGCAGGAATGGACCACATCTATGTAGACTTAAGCCAATGAGGTTCTATTCTATCAATACCTATATATTACAAACTATTGCTAAAATATTCTTTCCTTACAGAACTTGACAGTATGATCTTATTTGTGAAGATAATATATATTTGGGTCAAAAAATATGGAAAAATCCAAGTCATACTAAGGTGCATGCATAGTTCTGGAGGGAAATGGTAATCACCAGTCTTGCCCACCTCAGAACCTGATGAGCTACAATAATAACCCGAACAGCAAGATATGTCCATCAATACAATAATGTCAAAACTTCAGTTGGACTTCAGGTCAACTCCACAAGATGGAATCCATCCCTGATAATATTGTAGGAACAAAACCAGTGACTTGATGTGTAATTGGCCCTAAGTGATAACTTACTACTATTATTTCGGTAACATATTAAACCAACATAACAAAAAACCAGTCCTGCTGATAGTGATTTTACTCAAAAATCAGTGCATCATTCAACCCTCATCAGAGATGCATCTCCTTGCAGTAGATAGTGATTACCACTGAGGTCATCACTGGTCACGTTGCACAGAATAAGAGACTGGGGAATGCTAATCCCTAATGTAGCATATGTACCACAGCTACTCCAGGTTCATGGTTGAAGTATGAGTAAAACATCATTAAGAGCCAGGTGTAATTGATGACTATAATGAGAGAGTGTCATTGAGACCGAACATAACAGTGGCACATATGAACTTATAGCAGCAGAGATATTCTGCTGTTCAAGTTCTCCAAACTCAAGCCAGATAAAATCCCATCATGAAGAGGTAGGGAGGGACAGAGGCACACACTTGAGTGCCTGAGGTATGAGCTACTGATTGATCTGGGGAAAGTGGAAGTTCATTTTAATAACATGGTTAGCGATAGGTTGACCATGTCCCACAACCAAAAGCATAGATGCTGTACAAGTCAGACTCAATGAGCTTTTAAAATAATGAGACAGAGATGGATGGGGAGAAGTAGTTGACCTGAGGGGCCTTGGCGAAAGGGGTTTGTGAATATGTTCAAATACATTATATAAAACTATCAAATAATGAAATGTTTAATAAATAAAATGGATGGGGAACTAAGAGTTTTGATAAATTATTTAATAAGAAGCTCATCTCATATTTCTCACATGACCTACTATGTTTTAACAAGTAATATTTTTCTTATATTCTCAGCACCAAAGCCTCAGTTACATAATGTATTTTATTTTATAAATACCACGAAACTAACGCCAAAATACAATTACTCTTTCCACATAAAACAATTAATTTGTATTTACATGGAAATTGTATTATTAATTGCTTCATGTTCACCATAAATTGGAAGACATCTGGCCTGTGGGTTAAAGTTCTGTAGAGCATTTTCAGTTTAACCTGATCAGACTCTTCAAGTATTATCTGCTCTACATTCATGTGGTACAGATTCACACACTACTCTAAATAATGAAAATCATGGATTCTTTTACTAAGTTATTTAAAACAACAACAACAACAAACTTGACTTTTCATATAAGGCACCAGGTTTATCCTGACTTTAAAATGCACATTTAAATTTCTATACTCTTCATTAAAAGAAGATACACAGATGACCAATATGAACAAATATTCAGCATTACTAATCACTTGGGAAATGCACATCAAAGGCACAATGAGATATTGTCTTTTGTCCAGTGAGAGAGTCTATCATCCAACAATACTGAAGGTAGCCAAATCTAGTCAAGATGTACAGGATAGGGAAGCCTTGCACACTGTTGATGGGAATGCCAATTAATACTGTTGCTGTGCAAACAGAATGTAGTTCCACAATAAATTAAAACTAGAACTATCATAGGACACCCCAATCCCTCCCTGGGATATGTATCAAAAGGAAATTAAGCAAGCATGTTGAAAAAACAGCTGCCCTACCTGGTTACTGCATCATGCTCTAAAAACCCCAAAGCTAGAAAAGTTCGCCAATGAATGATTAAATAAGTATAGCAGTGGGTACACACAGTGGAACATAATTCAGCCCTGAATAAACAATGCTTGTCATTTCTCTGCTACAATCTGGGCAGCACCAGAGACCTCAGCCTGAAGTTAAATGACCCAAACAGCTCCATTCTTTATGCAATCTAATGAAAATGTTCTCATGAGCTGTGAATGGAATGGGAGTTATCAGATGTTACCAGGAAGTGGGAGGCTGACCCACAGGTACCACTTAGATGTAAACAGGATATTTCATTACACTGTCCATGATGCAGTGACTATACTCAGAACAGTGGACTGTGCCTTTCAAATACTACAGAAAAGATTGTAAATGATTTTACCATGAGGTAATAATAAACATTAGAGGTCATAGATATGTGTAGTTTGACTTTAAAATTACAGAGGTTTGTATATGTATTGGCATCACAAAGAGCATGTTCTCCTATTTACGTGGGCCACTGGGTAAAATTAATTTAATTCAGTTTATAAAAGGTCATAAAAAAATTCCAAGCAATGATTCTTGGTTTGGTTCGCAGTAAAAGAATTAGGGGGTGGGGTGAACACTGAAAAGACTGCTCCCAGTCCGTCCTGTGCTAACCAGCTAACTGTCTCTGTCAGAAAACCGTACGGTATGATGTTTATGGTCCCACTTTTAAGAGAAGCAACCATGTCAGCATGCTGTACTCCATCCATTTCCACCGGAATATCCCATTCTCCTTGTCTTCCAGACAATGTTGTGCAAAGCTTTCTGCTGATGATTCACTTTGAAATCATAGTTTGGGCAGCTATGAATGGTGATGGCTTGCTCCCTGAATGTCTGCTATTTACCAAAATAAATTATATAAGTGATTAAAATAACAAGGCAAAAAAAAAAAAAAGATTTTGAAGAGTATCTATAAAGTATTGGGGATTTTTACAAACCTGTCCCTTACAAAGCTAAAGAAAATGTAATGTGGTTTTCTGAGGTATTGGCTGTTAACAATTCATTATTTTCTTCTCACTCTTGGGGCAGGTTTAAAGCGCCAGACAAATTGGGTAGAGTCTGTCATTTCTGAAACCAATTGGGGTCAGAATATCCGGGCTTTGGTTATCTTTAAAATATTAAAAAATACTCAGTTATGTTCAGTTGATATACTTCCTCATGATTAAAAAGAAACAGCAATTTCATATGTTTGAGTACACATATGTATGCATACCAAGACTGGTATGTAGACTTATTTAAACAGATCCACCAGCCTTGTGTTTTTGCCTTTTGTTCCAAGAGCCCGTGAATAATTGTGCTTTGGAAAAACATCAGACACTTCATCATCTAAAAAGTCATCTTTGCTACTTCAGCAGATATTTGCATCCTAATGTAGAGTAAACAGCTCCTTCAGAGACATCTGCTTCAGAATGAATTCCATGTGCTTCTCAGGGCTATCAACTCTGGAGTCCCTCTACTAACAGTCTGAGATCTACTACCTGTCGGAGAGCGAGAGCACTCAGTCGAGCAATCCACAACTGGAGAGGATTAGCTTACTGCTGCAGCTATCAGCAAAACAGCACGAAGCAGACAGTTCATTTTACAGAAACTTAATGGAGTGTATGGCACTGGCTGTTTAATACAAGCACTGTCAAGGCATCTAAGCAAAAAGTCTCAGCTGTCATCACTGACAAGCTGAGTGGAATTATTTGTCACAGGAGACTAGATAAGCACCATGAGAATGAGGCATGGGACTGGCGCTATATATCTCCATACTGTAACTAGGGACAGCATGCTCAGGGTTGTCACCGCCAGATGACAATGGCACACTCCCCAAAGACTTCTGATCATGGAAGAGCCATCTGACTTCACTATTCCATGCTTAGCATCGAGAAGGCCAGCAGCATTTAGAAGCTTTACTTACGTCATCTCTGAGCACAGCCAAAGATACCAAACATCTAAATATTTTAATATTGAGAAGAAATTAAAGACACACACACACACACACACACACACGTACTCACATATATTCATATAAATAACACAACAATGTCTGAGCTGAGTTGTCTCTTATTAACTTTTGCTTACCAAATATAAAATCCACTTTGATTGCACTATAAATTAAGATTGTGATGCTGGGTAGGGATCAGTTACAAATTTAATC